>NC_056728.1:1353716970-1353726970 GCF_019279795.1 Protopterus annectens
GAAAAGAGTTGCTTGATTTAAGAGAGAGAGATGGACATATTAAGATCAATGAAAGAAATAGACTGCATAAAGTTCAATAAAACCCAAAAAGTCAGAAGTTTGATAAAACAAACCATAATTAGGACTGTCCTTAGAGATCCATACCATACAACAGAAGTAAACAGGCTATATTACTGTGCAGCTAAATTTAATAACAGATAAAATTCTACCATAAGAACACAGGACAGTAAGGGAAAGGAAGGGGAGAAATTAGTAAGGGAAAGGAAGGGGAGAAATTGAATACCAACATGGAAGTATCGAACCGAGAAGACTACAAAGTGATTTAAGACCAGAAGTGTCACTGTTAGAGTATAGAAGAGGGAACAGTTCATCAAAATACTCCAGAAAGATAGATGTGATAAAAGCAATGTGCAGTATTATAACAGATCAGGATTTATCATGTACTATCACAAACAAACTAAAAAATCAGCACAGACAGAAAAACTTGGAAGATACACAGATAAATATACAAGAAAAGTACATCATCAATTTATTGATGACCAAAAAAAGTTTTTTAGAGAATTGGGAAACCAAGTAAAAGGAGTTGAAAGACCACCAAAGAAAGAGAAGAAACATTTATTTTGGAGAAGTATTTATGAAGATCCTGTGGAACATAACAAAGATGCTAAACTGATAGATAGGAAGAAGTAAAAGAAAGCATAAGAAGTTCAATGGTACATGATATGAAATGGAATGAAATAACAGCTTGAGAGGTTGAAACAATTTAAGTAAAGCATCCAACTGGAAAACCCAAGGCCTAGATACAGTACCTAACTTCTGGTTAAAAGTATTAACATCTTTGCACGAAGATTTAGCCATGAGTAAGAACTATTTATTTGCGCACCCCAAAGAGACACCAACCTGGTTAACAACAGGAAAAACAAAGCTCCTACTTAAGAGAACCTGCAAGCTACTTTAAAAATTATAGACCAGTGACTTGCCTTCCGACTGAGTATAAACTATACATTGGAAATGACATTGGAGTTTGCAGTCATTTAGAAGAAAACTCCATTATGACAATAGAATAAAAGGGCAACAAAAGAAAGTCATATGGAACAAAGCATTATCTGTTGTTGGTCATAATGGAGACTGTAAAAAGGGGAAGAATCCAAGTATGGCATGGACTGACTGCAGAAAAGCACTGAGCAGAGTAGAGGAGGGGCGTTGACTACAACTCTGATCTGAGATATAAAAGTATCCTGATTTTTTGGCTTATTTATATGGATTATCATTTCTAGCAATTCATATATAGAACTTTTTATTGCCTGCTGCATAGTTTTTACTGCATTTTATTCCTATTAACTGATCTGAATGGGTAACTGATTTGTTTGCAGTTAAAAGCATTCTGTAGAGTCTCTTTGCTCCATTATCTGTTTAAAAACTTTCATTTTGTGGCTTTCTGTAGTGTTTGCTGTCTGTAGGCTAGTAGCTTTAGTATTCCCACCTTCCCTCCCTGTTGGTGTTTTGTTGTTATACTTGGTGGCTTTGCAGTTGCCCGCCCCTACTGTAAATTTGATCTGGGTCACTCCTCCCAGTCTAGTGTCATTAGCTCATTCTACCTAATACAGAGAGAACATCTGAGAAGGTCTTCTGTTCCTCCTTTCTCCCTTTCAAAAAAAAAAAAAAATTCCTGAATCCCCTTGTGTTCTGACTGTGCTTCTCAAACATTTTGGAAATATAGAGTATATTTTAGAGCATTTATTATAACTGTATTTGCCTTAATATTGCTACAACTCAAATGCTCTAGGTTGCACTGCATCTGAATTGTTTGTGTTTTATCTGCTTTTCTGTATATATAGACTTCTCTGTATGTGTAGACTAGCTACTTATTCTGCTGTATTACTGCCTCTTAAATCGTTTATCAATTGTGCACTTGCTTTGCTTCATTTAAAAAGTTTTAAATTGCTAATTTTGTAGAGTTTTAATTGCATTTACTGTTTAGGGCTACACACGTGTGTTGGCCTTTTCTGTTTATTTACTGTATTATTGCATTGTTTAGCCTGTTTTAACCAAAAAAAAAATACTGTCTTGTTTGCTTGTTTCCCACCTTTCCTAGCCCGTCCAGATCCCAGGCTTTGCTTGTTTCAGGACTTTATTTTCTGTGTTCAGAGCTATCCAGACCCTGCTGTGGTAGAGGGAAGTCCTACTGCTTATCAGTGGGAGTGGTGAGCATTGTCCTGCCTAACACTAGAGGAGTAGTTTCTAGCTCTGAAATTGTAATTTTATTAGCCTTTTTGGGCTGATTTCTATCCCTTTCAACTTTCTGGCTTAAAAACGTGTGTTTGCACGTTTTTCGCATCATGCAGCACCGCGAGGCTACAGTTAAACTATTCCAGGTGCCCGAAAGTCTGCTCTTCAAATTTTCCCTTAGAATTAGCTGGTTTCTCACTAGCAGCACTAAAATCTGAACCCCTGTGACTAGCACTTGCTCTAGAACCTGCTGGAAGGCACTAGGAACCTTGAAACTGGTACAAGCACTCAGCTCTCCTTGTCAATAAGGAGAAATTAATCATAGGCACTAAACCGCCTGTAATTGCAAAGTACCTTGCAAAGGTAAGGGAAAACAGCTCATATACTTTACAAAAAAAACACCTAAACAGGCATGTCCAAGGGTCAGCTTCTGGTGATTTCTCCTGTCCACCTGGTGAATCTGGGCATTCTGGGGTAATGCGGCAACTTCCTCATGTACACAGACAACCCTCTCCTCCTACCACCCAACACTACAACCTGCAAGAGATGCACTTACATAGCCAAAAGAAGTTTAATACCTGCACTACACCTCAAACAACTCGTAGCCCTTCAAAACCCACACCATCAACACTCACACATAGCAACACTAAACCCACATATACGGAGGCCCTTAACATTACCCTGCCCAAGCAACAAGGACCTCCAAAGCTGAAACGCAAACACTAGTCGCAACCAAAGTGACACATAGCTCACAACACCAGTGTGCCACCCAACAACAGCCCCTAAGGCAAGACAATGTACCTAACACTTAGTCAGGTGCACTGATGTCCCACTCACCAGGCTAAACAAGGAGAAAATTACAGTCCACTGCCTGTCTGGTGCTAGGATCCGCCACATAACGCATGCACTCAAGTCACTCCACAACAAGTACAAATACGACTCTGTCATTGTCCATGCTGGAGTGAATGACTTGAAACGTACCTCCATGGACTACATGAAAAGAGACATGGAAGAGCTCTTGGATCACGTGGCCCAGCAGGTATGACCCTAGCCCTGAGTAGCATCCTGCCTTTGCCCAGAATGATACCACAGTATAAGGACAAAAATGATTGACTTCAACAATTGGTTAACTTCTGGTGTCATTAAAAGGGGATCCAGTATCTGTCTGCCTGGGAAGACATGATTGACAAACCATGATGCTTTGCCATAGATGGTCTGCACCCATCACCCCTGGGATTCAGGTTACTGGCTTAAGCCTATAGTGCCTTTTTTAGGCAAGGTTCAAAGGACAAAACCACCACCGTAACGGATACAAGCATGCAAAATCTGAAGGTAATGCTACTCAATGCTAGAAGTCTAATCCTCAAAATGCACTCTCGAGGCACTCCTAAAAATGGAGAACATCTACATCTGTGCAGTAACTGAGACTTGGTTCAAGGCTCCAGAGAGTACCCCTGCAATACCTGGCTACAACTCTTACCACACTTTTCGGCCACAAAACCAAGACCGAAACACTAAAGGTGGAGGATTGTCCATATTCACACCTCCAGGCTAGTTGCCCAACACAATGCATCTCAAATTCTCCAGGTGCAACTAACACTAGGTAAGACTGCAATCCAAACTGTAGCTTGCCCCAAGATTCTCACTACACCTTTCTAAACATTCTGGAAAATATTAAGATGCAACCAAACACCCTAATACTGGGTGATTTCAACTACCCTGCCATCTTCACGGTTTCTCTCAAATAATAACCACTCCTACTAGAATCCATAAGCCAAGCAGTAAGGAATCCACCCTTGACTGGATACTACTCAACAGCCATGTTGATACTTATAAACCAGGAACCCTTCCTGATGACATTAGTGACCATATGCTAACCTATATTATTAAACAAAAAGTTCATAGCCCTAACACTAATGATTTTAAAACCTCCCGTTCCAAAAAACACTTTAACCCAGTCAGTTTCCAAAATGAACTAAAAGCATGTGACTGGTCACCTTTGCTTCATCTTCAACTTGATGAAGCAGTGACCTATTTCAATACCAGATTCCTTCAAATCCTAGATTTCCATGCCCCATATCACACTTCCCGAATAAGGACCAAAACCACCCCCTGGCTCTCAGAACTAACCAAACAAAAGATCCTCCTCAGAAATAAAATCTGGGCCAAATGGAGAGCCACAAAAAAACCATCGGATCACTTCAACTTCAAACAATTAAGAAATGCCACCAAAAAACAAATTCTCCAAGACAAAAAAGAATATTACCTTCACCTCCAACAAACCCACCAACAAAAACCACAAAGATTCTGGTCTGGCATAAACAATCTTCTTAAGCCAGGCCACGCTACAACTCCTGCCCCCTCAGGCTTCAACCATAATAATGCCAACCAGATTCCAGATTCCTTTAATAACTACTTTACCAAAGCCATTCTAACCCTAGCTAATACTTTGCCACCTGTCACCTCTTCCCAGTTAGATATCACTAATACTCATCTCCTACCTTTCATATAAAACCAGTACCCACATCCTTCATATGCAACCTCCTCTTAAAACTTAAGCCCTGCATCCCTTCTGCTGATTGTCTTCCTGCTGAATTCCTGCAAATTGTAGCTAAAGCCATTGCCTATCCCATCTCCATACTTATAAATAGAACAATCTCAAAGCAAAATCCCATCCATATGGAAAGTATCCCATATCATCCCTCTACACAAAGGTGGCCCATCTACTGAACTTTCCAACTTTCGCCCCATTGCCTTACTCTCTCCAATAGCTAAAATAATGGAGAAATGCATTCACAGACAACTACTTGACCACCTTCTCCAAAATAACCTACTTGCAAGCTGCCAACATGATTTTAGACCATTCCATAGCACAACTGCCCTGCTATCCTTCTCTGACACCATAAACAAAAACTGAAACTAACACATTTTCATCTACACTTTTCATTGACCTTTCAAAGGCCTTTGATGACATACTAAAGGTCCAATCACTTGATGCACAGGCATTACAATGGTTTAAATCCTATCTGGAAAACCGACACCAAGCCATACTCTGGAATAATAATCTTTCTACACCACTCCCTGTGAACATAGGAGTACCTCAAGGCTCTATTTTAGGTCCTCTTCTCTTCTCTTTATTTATAAATAACCTACACACCACAATTCCACAATGCATACAATATGCAGATGATTCTACCTTAATTTGTTCAGCCAAGTCCATAACCTCTCTCCAGTCAATCACCCAATCCGTATTTAACAGTGCTGAAAACTGGTTCTTGCAACATGGTCTCCTACTGAACCCCAAAAAAACTAAATTATTGCTTGTTGCTCCTACTCTTAAGTCATCTCAACTGTACTTCACTGTAACCTCTAACAAGGGTACTAACATATCCCCTGACACTACTACCCGTCTACTGGGAGTAACAATTGATAACCACCTTAGCTATGATCACCATATTAACTCTACAATAAAGTCTGTTAACAAAAAACTTGGCACCCTTTACAGAATCAAACCCTTCCTAACCCATTCTGCCAGGATAACCATTTCCCAGACCCATCTGATTTCTACCCTATTCTATCCCTCTGCAATATATACTAATCTTTCTAAAAGCAACCTCTCCAAACTCTCAGCATGTTACAATAATATAGCCAGATTTGCCACTGGCACCCCCTTTAGAACCCACCATTGTCACAACATCAAACAACTGGGATGGTTAGAACTGCAGAACCAACTGCTATGCCAACAACTTGTCATCGCCCATAAGATTCTCTATCATCCTAACAATACCCCAATCCTCAATCTGATCACCCCCTAAAAAAATCTTACTACACTTTGATCAGCTAATAAGCTACTAGTTTCCACTATTAAATCCAACAACAAAGCAGGGGACTCTCTTTTCTCCAACACAATAGGAAAAAGTTGGAACCAGCTTCCTAATGAACTTACCACCCTCACTTCCACTCTTCTTTTCAAAACACTACTTTAAGAATACCTTAAAACTCACTGGCTCTGTCCCTGCTCTAACCCTGACTAACATCTCCTTCCCCTTGCTGCTGTCTCTATTCTCCTGATCTACTGCACTATCAGTCCTTGTAGTTATGAAGTATATTAGTCAATAATTTTATTAATTATCTCTCAAATGCTCACTAAATGTATTTTGCTTTAGTATATCCTACTATACTGCTTTGTTTCAAGTCTAACTGAACCTCAATTATAAACCATCTACTGTATTTGTCAACTATTACTATATATAATATTGATTGTCTGAGCCTTTGCTTGGAGCTTTTCTCCCCGGGCCTCTACTGAAAATGGACATATATCCAGCTAGACTAGCCCGGTCAACAAATGTAAAATAAATAAATAAAATAAAATAAATTAAATGGGAAAACTACTCTGGTACCAACTCCTTTTCCCAACGGTTCTTGGAATTCATAAATTCCAACACCCTGGGTCAACTAATCCATTGTCCCACCAGGGGCTCCAATATCCTAGACCTGGTCATACCAACATGGGAGATAGATGCTCCACACCAGTGGTCACCCCTTTAGTCAGGTCTGACCATAAGCAAATCACCCTTGACATCTACATCCCACCCCCACCCCCCAGTAAGGAAACCTCCTTAAAAAACTTCTCCAAAGCCATCTTCATGCTACTGAAGGCAGAAGTGACAAACTTCATGACACCCATGCAGATGGGATCTGAAAGTTCGACTGCAGAATCTTACACTAAGGCACTGTATGAGCACATCCACTTGTGCATGAATCGTGCCATCCCAAATAGAACCAAGATGCTCTCCTCCAAAAAAAGGAAGCCAATCTGGTGGTCCCCTGCTATAAACAAACTATACAACAGAAGGAAGAAACTGTTGCAGAAAAGAGGAAAATCCCAGGATGCAAACAAATTCCCTCACCAGCCTCAGTAAGAAGTTGAGATCCCTCATAAAATCCTCAAACGCTAGTTACGAAAATAAAATTGCCAAAGATTCCAAAGACAACCACAAGGCATTCTATAGTTATGTCAAGAATCTAAATGGCAATGCTCAGATCTGCTCTAAGCTTCAACAGAATGGCATTAAATATACTGATCCCAAGGATATTGCTATTATCCTGGCAGATCAATTTAGTGCTAACTTCACCCCCCTTCACCCCCTAAAGGACCCATCTCAATACCAAAAGATTGCCAAATTCCAGTAATCATGACCACACCGGTAGAAATCGCACTCTCCAAAGCTAAGAATACAGCATCCATGGGACCAGATGACATCCCAGGCTGTGTACTGCATGAACTACAAAATGAACTGGCA
This sequence comes from Protopterus annectens, assembly GCF_019279795.1. NCBI lineage: Eukaryota > Metazoa > Chordata > Ceratodontiformes > Protopteridae > Protopterus > Protopterus annectens. The sequence continues at coordinate 1,353,724,503 of NC_056728.1, forward strand.
CCTCACCTAAGTGTCATGTTTAATCATAGCCTCACCTCAGGCTTCGTGCCCACTGAGTGGCGCACAGCTACAGTGATACCACTCCACAAGGGGGGATCCACCTTGGATTCCAGGAACTACCGTCCCATTAGTCTGATGAGCCTGATCTGCAAGGGCATGGAACTTAAACAAAGAAATTGGCAACCTTCAAACACTGGACCCCACCCAGTTTGGGTTTGTGAAGGGCCGATCTTGTCTCTTGAACCTGATTTGACTTCTTCGAATCAGTCTCCAGAGCTGTGGACGAGGGTAAGGCGGTCCACACAGCCTATCTGGACCTTGCCAAGGCCTTTGACACCATCCCCCACTCTGGAATCATAGATAAACTACTTAAGCTGGTCATAAATCCCTACATCACTCAATCGGTTGCCAACTGGCTTACTGACAGAACCCAGACTGTAAAAGTAGCAGACTCCAAATCCAGCTCCAGACAAGTGACAAGTGGAGTACCTCAGGATTCAGTCCTGGGACCACTCTTGTTTGGCATCTACTTCTCTGAAGTACAGGCCAACACTAAGGGACTCTGGCTAACAAAGTTTGCAGATGACTGCAAACTGAGAGCCATTATTGAATCCCCAAATGATGTGGATATTCTACAAAAGGGCCTTACAGAAACAGATGCCTGGTGCCAGAGCCATGGGCTCATGCTTAATGCCAGGAAATGTATAGTTATCCCCTTTGGAAAAAAAAAACATGTACCCATGAATTGCCACATAGGTGGCAGTATACTTAACATCAAAAGTGTGATGAGAAACTTAGGGACACAGGTCGACAGTGGTCTCACTTTCCATAACCACATCACCACAACAGTCAGTAAATCCTTCTATGTGGCACACCTCATCACTAAGGGCTTTTCATCCAGAAAAAAGGAGGTCATTGTCCCACTCTACTCCTCCCTCATTAGACCCATTATAGAATATAATGCCGTGTTTGGTATGTACCTCACAAGATATCTGCAACAGCTGGAAAGGCCACAGAAATACCTCACTAAAAGAATCACAGGCCTAAAGCAGATGCCATATGCTGACCGTCTTAAAAAAACTCCAGCTATACTCTGTGGCATATAGTCTACTCAGAGCGATCTCTGCTTAACATACAAGGCCATGTCGAACCCTGAGCTGTTGGACATGCTCCACTTAAAGAAATCCCAATCCCTCAGAGCCTCACACTCCAGGGATCTAAACCTTGTTATCAATGAACAAAACATGCAGGAGGGATAGGTTCCTGACCCAGAGACTCCCCATACTCTGAAATAGACTGCCCATACATGTCAAGCAGAGCGCCTCCTTGGCCCTCTTCAAAAGGAACCTTGATGATTGGATGGGAGATAGGAAATTCACCCCGAGAATCATGTCCGTCACCCTGCTAGACAGGGGTCCGGAGAAGTAAATATTGTGGGAAGAAATATCCAGGGAAATGTTATGGCTAGGCATGTATAGGCCCTAGGGCCGATAGCCTAGTATCAACCTATGACAGTATTCCAAATTCATGGATAAAAGTGCTTAAATGTATAAGATAACCCTCCACTGATTAAACTACATCACATTAACCATGAAACGGTGGCAAACCACTTTGCAGTTAAGCCATGATAAAGGACAAATTATTATTCCAGGGATAAACACCCAAAGGGGGATATTCCAGGGTGGCACTCTTGTTTTTTTTTTTTTTTTTTTTTTTTTTTGCCTTGCCCTTAACCCGTTAAGCCATCTGCCTAACAGATTAGGTCAGCTATAATTTGGCTCCTAGAAAACAACAGAGACTACATTTCTCTTTGTGGATGATTTAAAACTGTATAGCTCATCAGATGAGGAACTGAAAGCACAACTTTTTCAGATGATATAAGAATGTGATTTGCTCTTGATAAATGTGCAAAAGCAACCTTTTAAAGCAGGAAAAATGCAGCACCAAGAAAACATCAGTTTGGGACAAGAATTTGATATAAAAGAACTTGAGCAAGAGGGGGTGTATAAATATTTGGGAATTGATGAAGGATCAACAATAAAACATGAACAAGTGTAAATAAAACTTGGTAAGGAATATTTTAGAAGACTTTAATTCTGAAAACGGCATTGACATCTAGAAACAAAATCCAAGCTATTTGCTCTACCTGTTCTAACTTACACTTTTGGAGTGATTGACTGGCCCCAAAAGGTGTTGGACAGATAGGAGAAAAAAGGTTGCTTCATGCTCACCAAATGATTTATAAAAATCAGTGCATACCAAGATTATATATTCCTTGTTCTGAAGGAGGGCTGGGCCTCCTTGAAATTGCTTACATGTACAGATCTGCAATTGTGGGACTGCATACATATCTGCTAACCTCACAAGACCCAAATGTAGTGAAAAGTTTTGAAACCTGAAGAGAATAAATCTAAGACTACTTCCCTGCTCAGTCTAGCAGAAGCATATCAGCGTCAAGCGGGAATGGA
>NC_056728.1:1353731970-1353864470 GCF_019279795.1 Protopterus annectens
CTTCCTGGGCCTGGTAGCACTTCCACCACTCTGAAGAAAATCAGAGATTTCCATTTACTGGTATGATCTGATTGTGCCACCTGATATCTCTTTTACAGGTAGTTGGCTGAAGCAGTCTCAAAGATGTGGCCTTTACAGTGTGTTATTCCTCATTGTAAATGGTTACCCTTTTCTCAATTAAGCAACAGTGCAAAGATACTCGTAATAAATACCAGCCACAATAACTTAAAGATAATTAAAATAGGTTTTACGGAAATAATAAAGAAAAAAGCATGAATACCAAATAAAATATACATAGGCTGGCATACAAAGAAGATTTAATGTACAATGAACAGATAGCTTGAGTTAGATTTTTCTGTATGCATTCTATCAGTTTCCTAGCTAGCTGCTACAAGGAGTATTGCATCTTAAAATGATTAGCTAATTTCCCCAGGTAGAATATTTTTCACAACACTTCACACTTGCTCTTAACATTTCATTAAGTCACAATTATATTGCCAAAGTCCTTGTATGACTTCATTGTTGCTACGGATACTGAAACCATCTAGCCCTGCACCCATCACAAGAGTAAGTTTTTCCCAATACCTTCACATCTGTTTCTTCTCTACTTGCATCCCAAATGGGTCTTAAAGTTTCAATGACCATTGCATTTCAGTGCTGTTTCATCTTTGTCTGTTGTCTGAGAAGGTCCCATCTCAGTGTCCTTTAATATCTGGACAAACAAAGGTGTTTGCTAGATACATTGCAAATCAACATGTCAGAAACAGAAGTGAAAAATAACATACAAAGAGGAATACATTTTGCTTACTTAAGCCTATCATAAGCACATTTCACAATCTTTCACTTTAGCCTGGCATCACCTCTGGCTTCACACTGGTTCTGCAAAATTTGACTATAAAATGTTTTCTGACTACTGTCCCCTGTGTTACATTATCCTACAGGCCAGCCTGCCTTCAAACCACCATAGTAACTCCCTTATTGAAGGAAAGCTGAGACACCTCTGCATATGAATTTGGATTTGGGCCTAGACCATATCTCTCAACTGTCCAGATTTTTGACTCTCTTTTTTTATTCTGTTCCTAATAGAATTTTTGGCTTTCTGGCAAATCAGTGAAGACTGAAATCCTAAATGATGACAAGCATTTGAGTTTGACTGTTTATAATTCAAAAAAAAAAAAGCATGCTACCACAAATCCTATCCTTTTCTATGTTTGAGCAATATTTAAATCTGTCCCTATTTTGGGGCTTTTGCCCACCCAGTATTTTAGGCTTTGTCCAGATTTCTTGTGCTAAGAAGTCGAGGTATAGCCTAGACAAGAAGGATCTGGCATAAACAAATTAGATTAATGTCCTCCTGGGAATCCATATCTACAATAAGGATTCTGTTTCTTTGGGCACCATGTAGATGCCCACCTTGGTGAGGGGATATTTATTTTTTAATGGGGATCTTTGGATGTCTCCAAATCTCATAAAAGGTACCTAGACCTCTTATAGATGGAGGAGCTTAGGCTGATGGCTTCTTCCCTCTGCATTGTTTGAGGCAGCCTTCCTTGAGGCAAGCTCTCATTCATTCACTCCTAAGAAGCCTGGTGTATTCTAGAGAATGCCATTCCCTTGGATAACATTTTTATTTCTGTAATCCAGCAGTCAAATTGAAGGATGAGACAAGGTACTGAAACTAGTGCTCATTCAAACATGCTCGCAAATTACAATTACTTGTCTATATGACGTTAAAGTGCCATGCCATTATCAACTTTATTCCAGGTGCACACTGATGGCATAGGATAACCTTGAAGCACTGGGTATGAAGTTCTAATATAAAGGGATTATGAAAACTGCTGACTGGTTCTTTAGCTTCTCTGGTACCTTGACAACTTCAGTGTAGAGTAAAACCCTTCAGAAACTAATTTCATTATTCAAAATACTTAAACCTTATTGCACCTGTGAAGTAACAGCAACAAGCAGAAGGTTGTTTGTAGTTAACTTTACATCTATTAATTCTGTTCTTTTCACATGATGTTCAGTTAAATGACTTTATCTGCATCATTGAGTTGTGGCTTGCATGAAGCTCTTCAGTATATTCTCTACACTTTTTTGATCTGGTCTATATTAGAACATTGAAGTTTCAAAACTTCGAATGTTCTAATATCAAATCCTATTCAGTGAAAGCTGAAAATATTGAAGCAACAGAAAACCAATTTTTTTCATAGGGAAAGAATTTGGTTGTCCATTTCTGTTGCTTCAGTATTTTCAGCACTGTGGTGGAAAGTTATGGGTCGGGTTCAGGTAAGTGTGCGAGTGAGTTGCGGGTTAGGTATGTGTGCGATTGTGTGGACGTGAGGGTTAGGGTGGGTTAGGCGAGTTAGGGTTAGGGCGTGGGTCAGGTAAGTGTGCAATTGTGTGGACGTGAGGGTTAGGGCATGGGGTAGGTGAGTTAGGGTTAGGACGCGGGTGAGTGTGCGATAGTGACGGACCTCAGGGTTAGGATTTGGGTTAAGGTAAGTGGGTAGTTAGTGGTGTGTATAGTTTAGTGTAGGGTTAGGTGTAAGATTTTAGGCGTATGTGTGTGGATTGCTGTTTGTTTGGTGTGCTTGTGTTGTATGTGTTTTGGAACAGCAAATTTTTTCCCTAGGAAAAAATTTGCTGTTCTGTATGTTCGATGTTTTCAGCTTTCGCTGAATAGGGGTCGAAATTAGAACATTTGAAGTTTTGAAACTTTGATGTTCTAATATAGACCCTTTTGATCAATAAAGAGTACATGTTTGCTGCAGTGTGTCCAACCATGACTGATTTCTAGTCCATTTGCCAGATGACTTTTACTCCTGTAACACTTGTGCAGGTATTTATCGATACTTAAATCCAGCTGTTTGGTTGTCCAGTTAATCAAGGTTATGTTGCAGGGGAGATAGAGCCCGTCTGCTCAACAGGCACAGAGCACAGAATAGATAGGATGCCACCCATCATAGGATGCACATACTGTCACATGGAAAGCAAGCCTAGGAGTGCTATCTTCCAGCATTTACACTGAGTTCTTGAGTCAGCTTCCTAGATCCTTTAATTTCCAGAAAGCTGAAGAACGTTCCAGGTACAAATGTCCAAAAACTTTGTGAAAGGTTATGTTGAGATAAGCATTGGGGGGAGGGGTTCACTTTTCCTTTGTACATCCAAGTCTGCAAGTAGTTCACCACTTCAACTTTCTCCCAGAGCAGAGGAATTGAGGAGGAGCCTATTTGTCAATCTTTGAAACCAACTGAAACCGTTAAAATGTGACAAACACGCACTGTATCCCACCACTCCATCTCGTATACCAGTGGAGATGGCTGCAGACAGCCTTGCAGCATAAATTATTGAGCTGCTGAAATTTTGTGGACTCCACTCTGCCCTTTTCCATGCATATGTTGGTACAACCCTTTGGTCATTTGACTGAAGTTAAGAAGAGTTCATAGTTCTGCTGCTATCCAACTCTATAATAACCTGGATGGATATCAACTGTGTTTTGCTCATCTTTCAGTCTAAGCAAGACTTCAACTGTCATTTCTACTTTTGTACTCCATGTTTGAAATGTGGAGTGGAACATATCTAAAAAAAATGTTATGGCTTCTTGAACACAACAGGCCATGGTCTAGTGTAGCATAAAGACACCCCTTACCATTTATGGACATGAGTGTTCAAAGTTTTGTATTAAGTGCTTTTTTCTCAATTTTAACAATATATGCACCTGCCATTTTCATTGGTTTGCTAGAGGTCTCACCATATAGAAATGCTGCCATTCTGCCAGTTTTGTCCGCTTTTCAAATAAGCGTCAGCTTTGGGAAAACAAAATCCTTATTCTCTTTAGTACCCAAAATAAGACTCATGATGACTGTACTATTTCTTCTGTCACAGGTGCTACTGAAGAAGGCAATTTTTGTATTTATGTTGGGACCTGCTCTTCTCCTCTCATACTGACAAATTACATGAAAAGCCCTCCTGCTCGTCTGTAGCCTTCTGTGTGTTGTGCAAGTCAACAGTATGGCTCATCATATTTCAAGAAAAAAGGCTAGGAATTGCCAGGCTAGAATAGTTTCTGCCCATTGATACACTCAGAAGCTAATCCAGGTTAGCATGTAAACCTGTACAAAACTGTAGCCTAAAGTGTACTGTCCTTAGAGACAGCACTGCTGAAAGTTTGGTAGCTCCTCATCCAGCTTAGAACTTACCCCTTCTAACCTGCAGTCTTTCCAAAGTGCTTACCCTTGAGCACTGCCCATCAGTCATTCTTCCCATCTCTCTAACAGATTGAAATAATCTCGCCTATCCTAGATATTGTCTCATCTAATCTGCCCTGTTATGCTTTAGTGTATTTGCTTAGAATTGTAATGTACTTTGCTCTATGTAATAGTTGCACTTTTAATACTGGTCTTTTCTCTTCTTAGTAACCCTGTATACAACAGTCCTCCTCCAAACTTGCTTCAACAGGCACACTACTTTCTTCAGATCTAATTCTTTGGTTCCTCTTAGTTACTTTATCTTGTTCATAAAAGTTGGTTCATCATATATCTATGGTTTGCCGGTACTATTTTTTATGCACCAACAGTTACTTGATGTATCAGTTTTGTTTCCATTTTTATTTTCCTTTAATACTATGGGACCCAGTGATCTAGTTCACCTAGCATCCCAATGTAGAAATCAGATAATCTTGGATGAGCAAGACATTTTGAGGTGATCTGTACATCCTTCCTGTATCTAAGTGGGTTTTTGTTGGGTGCTGTTGTTTCCTCTCTTATCCCAAAGAAGTTCCTTAGATATATTGGTGACTCTTCAGACTGCCTATAGCTGTGTGTATATATGTGTATCTACAAAGGGTCTGTGCCCCATTCAAGATTCAATTCATTTTATTGTACCCATTGGCTGTAGGGATAGGCTACAGGGATATGGCTACTCCATGACCTTCAACTGGATTTAAGTGGGTTATCACGGTATGGATTGAGTGGCACAGCTGATAGTGTGGTCACCTCACATCAGGAGCTTCTCTAATTCATTTCTCGGCTGGGGTGCCTTCTATACAGATTCCACATGTCCTTCCTGTGTTCCAGTGAGTTTTCTCTGGGTGGTGCTCCTACATTCCAAAGACATGCAGTTGGTGGATTGGGCACTTTAAACTGTCCACATGAATGCGTCTCTATGCGTTTAGAAGAAAAATGCATCATTAGGGATAACTACGAGACTATGAACATTTGTCTCTAGATTAACACCCTCATTTTTGTATGTGGGGTTGGGGGAAAAGTGGTTATGGATGGTTGAATCAGAGAATGAATGATCCAGTTTGCATCAGAGATGTCTCATTTTCAGTTGGTACTGGTCTCACCATATATACTCAATGAAGTCTTCCTTAGCTGAAGTACCTCAACCATTTCTCCATATTAACTCTTCATTTCTCTACCATATTCAGTTCTCCATATTGGCCATCAATAACTAGTCCTTATAAGCACTTTTATCTAAAAGTCCTCCTCTATAATGAAACTCTTATGCAAAAATCTCTCTCCACACTAGCCCTTCACCCCATTTTGCTAACATCATACTCAGTTTTTACTCCAGCTTACACTATCTTAGCTTTCTCTCTCAACGAACACACTTTTTTTTCCTATCTGTCATTAATTCCCATATTTTGCTTTGTATGTATGTTTCTCTAACCAGTGTCCTTTCTTGATGGTCCATCTTGTCTGTGATGCAATAAATTTTGTACACTGTAAAATTAGATATACAATCTACTGAACTTTACTGAAATGACAATCTAGCATTGTTACTTCTGTATACTGAAGACTTTACAGTTTGTTTATCATATGTAGTTTAATTGTAACTGTTGTTTACTGGAGATTTTTTCCTTTGGTCGCCATTGAAAATGGGCCTTGCCCAGTGTGACCCTTCTGGTAAACGAACACATTTACGGAGAACATTTGAGTTATTAAACTTAAGGATGTTACCTGTTTCTTTTCATTTAGGGAGGTGGTACTGATGATGCTACTCTGACTAGAATTGTGGTATCCAGATGTGAAGTTGATATGCTTGATATCCGAGAGGAGTTCAGGAAGAATCATGGTCAATCCCTTTACAATATGATTCAGGTACCTTTCCAGCTTTAATAAAATTCAAATAGTACCTTTTTACAGTAAAGCTGCACTGATGTATTGGTGAGACTTAAAAGAAAAATGTTGTTGCAATTTTCAATATCCGCACCAGTGCCAATAAGTTCTTTGTTGGCTAAGCAGTTTGTTTGGAAGTAGGCCTGTTAACGCTTGATGGTCACACTGGTGGATGGGGGAGGGGAGAATTAAACAGAAGATGTCAGAAATGCTGTGTTTCTTTTATGAATCTCTGCTAAGTCTCCTTTCCCTCTTCTAAAGCTTTCTTCCATGTAGATAAAGGACCTGCTTATTTGGACAATTAGGAAGTTTTGGTTCTAACCGTTGCATTTGTGTAACATGCATTTAAGCTTTGTTGAGGACTGTTCAATCCTGTAACCATAAAATGTAGCCGTTTCAAAATGTGTTCATTTGTTTACACAATTCTTAGGGTAACTTGTTATGTTAATTAACTTACAGATCTTTAGTCTAAATGTCTCTCTCTCTCCTTTTGGAAAGTGATCCAAGAAAAAAGAAACAGAAAAAAAACCCCACTGAAGACTGAATAAAATAAGAAACAGCAGTTCACGGACTCTACTGGCAGCAAATTTAGATGAAAGAGAAGCCCACGATGCTGGAAAATCACACAAATCCGTTATTCTTTAAAATGAGATATCCTGTTAGCACTTTAGTTTAAACAAAGTGTTAAACTTCATCAGACAACTGTTAGTTTCAAATTCACTTCCTTTAGCATTGATTGCTTAAACAACTCATTAATAGAACTTAAAAATCTATCACATATACATAAAAACACCCACCTATTCATTCTAACTGCATCTGCCTACTACTGCTTATAATTACTAAATTTATAAATAAACTATGAGCAACTATGAAGTAAAATTCATTTGACATCTTATATAAACAGTCTAAAACCAATGCTAAAAACTTTTTTTTTAATAAACATTTTTATAAACTGAGTTTTATGTTGTTAAACTGCATGTAATTCCAATAGCTTAACATCAATCAAACCCAGTATGTTGTGTCTTTAAGGGAAACACCTTAACCATTATGCCAACCTCCAACCCTTGAGAACATAGCTTAAAAATGACTAACTACACCTATCTTGCAAGTCTCAAACCCAGGGCTCTGCACACCATTGCCACAGCAAGTTATCACTTAGCCATTTGAGTTTTTATAAATATATGCAAATACAATGGGATAAATATAATAAATATTTGAAAATATGTAAAATATACTTGCATCAAGTAAAAAACTTTGTGTAAAATAAAATATATATATTTAAATTAGTTTTAACTAACTGATACTACCTGTGCCCCCATGGCACAAGTTTAGCTTCATGGCTATAGATTCAGTACTTGTACAGGATAACAAGCCATGGGGGCTACTTTTAGAGATAAAAGAGCTCAGTTGGCAAATCCGCTTACAGGCGGATAGTTGGCCAGGTCTGAATGAGCGTAGCTCAGTAGCCCCTGTGTTGAAGTTGAACGCTCATTAAAGGAAAAAAAAGTGAAGGTAGTATCAGCTAGTTAAGTTAAATATATACATTTTGTATAAAATAAAATGTATATATTTAAAACTTATTTAAATGTATACATTTTATTTTATACAAAGTTTTTTATTTGATGCAAGTATATTTTACATATTTTCAAATATTTATATTTAACCCATTGTATTTGCATATATTTATAAAAGCTCAAATGGCTTAGTGGTAACTTGCTGTGGCAATGGTGTGCAGGGCCCTGGGTTCAAGACTTGCAAGATAGGTGTAGTTAGTCATTTTTAAGCTATGTTCTCATGAGATGTTAAGCTATTGGAATTGCATGCAGTTTAACAGTAAAACTCAGTTTATAAAAATGCTTATTAGAAACGTTTTTAGCATTCGTTTTACACTGTTTTTATATAAGATGTTAAATGAATTTTACTTTATAGTTACTCATAGTTTTATTTATAAATTCAATAATTATAAGCAGTAGTAGGCAGATGCAGTGTGTGTTTTTATGTATATGTGATGGATTTTTAAGTTACATTAATATTAATGAGTTGTTTAACCAATCAACGCTAAAGAAAGATTATAAAGGAAGTGAATGTGAAACTAACAGTTGTCTGATGAAGTTTAACACTTTATTTAAATGAAAGTGCTAACAGGATATCTCATTTTAAAGAATAAAGAATTTGTGTGATTTTTCAGCATCGTGGGCTTCTCTTTCATCTAAATTTGCTGCCAGTATAGTCTGTGAACTGCCGTTTTTTATTTTATCCAAGAAGAGTGCCTGCATCTCCATCTCTGTAGATGGTAAACAAAATAAGCTACTGAGCAAAGCCTTGACGTTCTGCAGTGTTTGTGGATACTCAACCATCTTACATTCATGTTTATGCTTTTAACCATGGCAACAAAGTATTGTGATTTATATGAACTTATGAGAGACTATGCAACTAACATTTTCTTTTTGGTGTGTAATGTTTCATATGCAAAAAAGCAGGAGAGACTTTATGTACAACTTGTCAGTGTTTCTGGTAAGCATGTTGCCAACTAATTTCATTGAAACTTACTCACTGGTATTGATTTACACAATCTAAAGTTGTGTGAACCTCTTGTTGGAAATCCTGATTCCAAATTCTAAATACTACAAATAAGAGTACTTTGTTCATATAGCTATCTGTTGACTTCTGCCAATACAGACATTGAAACAGCTCTGACTTGCAGAACTTGATGCACTTACAACACCCATGCCTGGTGGAAGCCCTCTTCCCCCATAGTATGAGATGCCCACTCATGCTACCTTCGGTGCATATGCAGCTTCTCAGGATTGAATATGTTCTGAAAGTGGCTATGCTTAGCTGCTAGAGATGGCAGATAGGTGTTCTTACCTATGTTTTTGCATTTAGCTGCATGCTTGGTAGCAGCTTTTTTTGGGTGTTGGGGCTAGATGAATAATTGTACTGTGTGGACAAATACTTTATGCTCGGGCCCCAGGCAAACCAGATGCATGAATTAGAAAACTGTCCCAGTACAAGTTTTCTCTAGTAGAAGGATGAGTCTGTATAGGACTATAAGCTGGCAACATGGATTTTGAATAACTAGTTTTCCTCAGTGGACCTTTTCACTTGTAATAAAGTAATACATTCAATGTATCCATATTTCATCATTTTATTCAGTAAAAGTTAGTATATGCTGATTCTGGACAAAACCTAGTGGTTTCTCTTTTTGGTAAGACACGAGGGAAAGTTTTTTTTTTTTTTTGTTTTTTTTTTATTTTTATTTTTTGTGGTGTGTGTTTGGAATAGTATTTAATGTGATGGCCAGCACTTATAATACCTTCTGTGGGTACAGAGAAAGTAATGGATTCTGCTGGGCAGCTTACTTTAATGATAAACTGCAGTGTGCAGCTACGTTAAAAGAAACTAATCTAAAGCCAAGCAACACATGGAATTCTGTTCCCAAAGGGACGTTCTTAAATTTTACATGATTCATTTGCAGATATACAGGCTGGATCTAAAAATAGGTATTGTGAATAAGTCACAGTAAGAGATTAAGGCTGCCTGAGGGGAATGAAGGCAACAATCCAATTGCCTTTCTAAAAGGTGAGCTTCAAAAAACTTTGCAATCAACCACTCCTGGTATAGTGGAAATGGTGCACAGGGTGATCCTGGAGTTTTTTTTTTTTTTTGGGGGGGGGGGGGATTTCCTAGATTACAGTGATAGAGAATTTGCTTTCAGAAGGAGCATGGAACTTTGTGCAAGTCTTTAGCTTGTCAGGGGTGAAGGTGGTTCTGGATTACAGAAATGTCATTTTGCTTAAATATAAACCTGTGGTACCTGTTCTGCGAAGTAGGGCAATGGGACCAAAAGTGTCAATTTCTCTGTTTTTTATCTGGAAATAACTGCATACATTTGACAACCCTAATAATCTCATACATCTTTTGGTATTACAAGAAGCAAAATAGAACAGCTGAAAATGTACTTGAAGTTATGTACTGGGGAGAAAGCCAAAGGCGCAAGTAACACACAGAGAGCAAACCAAAGGCGCAAGTAACACACGGACACCAACTTTCCCCTTCTGGTAAAGACTTAAATCCATAGCCCCAGTGAATTCACAAGTAGCAACCCCCTGGGCTGAAGGTGTGAAAGGTATGCTGTTTTCACCTATCCAAGCAAATAGGATTTAACCATTGTAGAGACCGAGGGAGATCAGGCTTTTTTCTGTCTGCAATCCTCCATCATTGAAGTGAGGGAATGGGAGAAGTAAGCTGTTATCAGTTCAGATAGTGATCTAACACATGCAGATAAAAATCCCTTGTGGAGATGGTGGGATTGGTAAAAGGGAGATGTTTTTTCTGTGCTTATAATCAGGGGTAAATTATAATCAGGGGTAAATGAACTCCTCGAAGAGGGAGAGAAATGGCATCCATTAACTACTGATGTCATACTGTGACTATTTAACTGTACAAAATAATTTGACTAAGACTTTACATTTTCCTTCTCTTCCCTTCATTCCCACTCATCTTTTGCTAGGTGTATAGTAATGCTTTCTACTCCCCCCCCCCCCCAACCCCCAGATTTATAGTAATGCTACTAGATACTCGATGCTAGTCATTATAATATATTGGTTATTGATCTCGTATGATGGAGTATTTGTGATTTTCTTAGACATTTAAAAAGAGCAATATCTGTGATGGTTATGGCATCTTTTATGAATTACACTTCATAGTTTTGAACTAAAACATATCAAAATCGGACCATAGCAATGGAGGATCCTATTGCTAGGGAAGTACTGGATTAGCTGACTGAAGAGAGCATTTTTTTCTGCACTAATCTGTTGCAATATTATGTAAAAAGTTTCCATTTTGCTTATCTTGTTCAAATGTACTATAGGGTTCACTGCTGAGTGTTTATCAATATCACAAGCAAAGGTGTTGAGAATGAGTAGGATTGTCCTCAAAATAACTGCAGTGTAAATGATGAGGTTATTGCCTCGTCTATTAAGAAATCAACACCATTTGAATTTGTTCAGTTTCCTGCAAGAGAAATTTAAGATGTAAAGATAAGATTGCTATTAGGATGTGTGTGAAATGGAAGGGATGGCGTGTTTGCAGTACTGCAAAATCTGCTAAAAGAGAAGTGTTAACTTCATACATCAATCACTAAACTGAACTGAACAGAAGACAGTTTTGGTAGGTAATGATGATAGATGGATGTTTGAATCAAGAGGCAATATTAGGCACAAAGATAATGGGTCTCCAGGTGCTTTGGAAGTCCTTGACTGTGGCATCTGTTTTAACTGAGGCCGTTTTAACTGAGGCCTCCTGCATTTCCTCTCTGCATGCTGTTGGCACATCCTCCTAAGCTTAATGTCTTCAGCCTTTGGTTGGCCAAAAGGCCTCTCCATAGGGCTCTGGACCTACTGCTTTTATTTTCCTGCATCCGTGTGAGCAGTATTTCTTTGACCTTTGTCCATAATGACATCTGATTCAGGATCGAGGCATCAGATGCCCACCCTCATCCCAAGGTCACTATGACCATCTCTACTCCCCTAGTCCTGGGCCAAACTATTCAGGAAAAATGGATATCCACTGGTTTGGCAAACTATGAGCTGGATGGGCCCTCAGTTTCTCCCATCTGAGGCTCCCTTTTTCTTAAACCTTGCAGGTGCTTTCTGCACAGCCCCCCAGAAGGCTTCTGATCTGAAGGCTGATGAACTAGCCTTATCTGTCTTCCCTCCTTTATGCAAGTCTGCTGAGGACATTTTGTTTGCATTCCCACTAGAGGATGTTTTATCTGGGGATACCCCTCACAGAATGAGGGAAAACTTTAGATTCAAGGCTAAGTTGTTTCCAGCTGACACAAAATAGATGAAGGGTCTGGGCATGGCTAAGCCTTCATCTATTTCTACAGCCACTGAAGTCTTGGAGAATGCCATTGCAAACATCCTTGTAGCCAGTTTTCCAACTCCTTGCTCAGAGGAAGCCAGAAAGCCTTCACAGTTTTGGTAATTTCTTCAAACTGTTTTATAAAAACATTGAAGATCTATATGCAGTGTCCATTGATCCCAGCAAGGGAGCAGATGTGGATCCAACCAGGCATACACTTCCCAATTATAATGACTGTAAAAATCTCGACACATTGCAAAGAAAATGTACTTCTCTGCAATAAAAAGCAGTCTACGCCATGGTACCAGACTGGTGAAATACCAGAGAGACTCCTTTTTCAACTAAACAAAAAAGATGAGGACATAAAAGACAAGCTCTTGGCTGTACTAGCGTTATTAAAACTCTGTTATCAGGTAGCCAAGACGCACTAGATATATGTAGTGGCTGTGTGGTCAGTTTTCAGGCATGCCAGGATGAGAACACAGCCCCTGCCAGACCATGTTAAAGCTGCACTCCTTAATGTCCCAGTGGACAGTGAGCTTCTGTTTTGATCCCCTTGTAGTAAAAGGTGTTAAAGACTTTACTAAGACTACAGCTTTCCCCTTTTTTCATACTTGATTCCTGTGGCCTGAAGTACAGCAGAAGCTATCCTCCAAAAAGTTGGCATTTCTACCAGAAAGCAGGCAAGGCGAAGCAACAGAAGTGTAAGAAAGGAGTACGAGAGACAAATTGCCCAGACCCAGTGAAAACAGCTGTGCCTCATCCATGCTTTTCTCTACACCCCCTCAGTGCACACCATCCTTCACACCTTTTCCTCAGAACTTCCCACACAAAGACTAGGGAGTCAGTTGGGCCTCTGGAAAGCAATAGGATGAAATCACTTGAGACAAATGTTTTTTTCAGATTTTAAGATAGGGATACAGACTACAATTCTTAATGAACAGGTTCTCTCATATGCCTTTGTTCCCCAGAGACCAAACACTTATTCCACATTAGGGCCCATTCCAGTAGGGCCACCGCAGCTACGACTGTCATCCTTGGAGAAGTCAGCTCTTCCACACTAGCATGGAAGCAGTTACCCAGTTCTCTAGTCACATCTTCTCTGAGCATTGTAATCTGGACCTTGCTTCACTGTATCTGCAGGGTCTCCTGCAACCAAGGGTCAGCCATTAATTGGTATGTAAGCTCTGAGAATGTTACCAAGAGTTATTAGTTTTAGTAGTAAGCTATGCCATGAATGTTAAAAAGCTTGCTTCATTGTATTTGCAACACCCTTAATGCAGTATGTCACTGCAGCACAAAGAGCCTAGTGTGCCTCTTGGTCAGGAGGTTTAGCATGCACCTTCTGAGATAGCTGCAGCAAAGCCCACAAGGCTGCTGTGGTGTGGGAACAGGACACTTCCACAGGATTTGCAGGCTGGCCTGCTGTCTAAAACCTGACACTCCCACCAACAAAGTAGGTCAGAAGGCTATTGGCCTTATGGCGAAACAACTTGGCTGCAGGAAGGGACCACCGCTGGCCTCATTTTGTGGGCAACAACAAAAAATTATTTCTAAATGTAACTTCTGACAGGTGCTTTTTAACTTCATTGGAAATCAGTATTTAGTCAAAGCACTTTATGAAGATATACAAGTAGGTTATAGAAAATGCAATGTTCAGACTGGGAAACGCAAAATGCAATGTTCAGACTGGGAAACGCATTTGTGGCAACAAAAGTAATGTTGTAATAGTATACTGTAAAACAGCAATGTTCTACCATTAAAGCTAACTAAACCAATTCACCAGTCTAACCAACATTGATGATTAGAATCAGCATTTAAAATGAAAAGATCATTTCAGCAGAATACACACAAGACATAACTGTCTCAAGGCAGACTAGGCCATTGCAGTAAATAGTCTGGGAATTCAAATGAAAATTTATTTTTTGTTAACCTGTTTTAAGTTGATGTTTAAATGAAGATATACCATGCTTCAACTGAATGTTAGATGCATATTTAATGCTATATCTAAATCTGTAACCCAGTACAACCAGAAAACCTAAGTGGCTTTAGAGCAACCGTGACAAATATGCCCTATTTAAGAATACTAGAAATTGGAGTATTACTTAAACATTGTCTGAAGCAAGCTGTCCTCTCAAAGTACCATCACTGATCAATATGTTCCCTATGTCCAAAATGACTCTAAAATAGTTGTGACAAATCTGGTCATGATGATTGCTAAAAGCTGAATTTGTCAGATGTCGAAAGCAAGCTCAAAACTAGACCCTCTGTCATCAAAGCTGAGTGATTACAGTGCAACCAGATAAAATTCGTAAGTCTGTGTCAACACTGGAAATGTCAAAAAGAGCAGCTTAAATGCTAAAATGTAGCTGTATCATAATTAAACTACTTGGAAATGGATGCTAGAGATGAATCACAAACACCAAAGAATGGCTAACTGGATATCTCAATGGATATTCATACCTTATTTCTCAATGTAATAGTTACAAATAATGGGAATTGCCTCAACTAATGTGAATTACTTGTGTGTGTGTGTGTGTGTGTGTGTGTGTGTGTGTGTGTGTGTGTGTGTGTGTGTGTGTGTGTGTGTGTGTGTGGATACCACAAAACATTAACCCATGTCTTTGCACAGCCTGCAATTAAAATAACTCAACATTCCTGTAGCAATATCTTGTACTACTAAATGAGAGGCCAGCTAGCTATTTTTTTTTTTTTGCATCTGTTAACTAGAGTTTTTGGTTCTGGTCACCACAGCTGTTAAAAAAAATTGCCATGAGCTGTAGGTTTTTGGACTACTACTATTGACATTTTAGGGTTCTATGACTTGTCTCCCCCCGATCACTTTCAGCTTATTGAACCCTGTTGCACTCCCAGTGTGACTAGTACTTTGAGTTTGCCCTACTGGTATGGCCTTTGTGATTTGGAGTCCTTATCCCCAATGAGCCAGGCCCTTGTACAGGAAAAGGACAAAGTTAGGATCAAGCTTTTTAAAGGTAGTTGCAATTTTTTCCCCTGCAATCTAATGACATTCACTCTTGGTAGGCAGCAGGAACAGTGTGAGCAAGTGCCAACTCTGGGAATGTGATGGCTACATCTTCTCTATGCTCCTGTCCCGTGTTCCCCAACCTGACCTTCACTGAACTCCAACCTACAGCAGAGCACCACTAAAGGGAAGTACACATTATCCCCCATCACATAAGGTACGCCTATCATGTTAAGTCACCTGGGCTGTAGTCAAGGCTTGATCCTTCCGTGCCACTTATGAAGACTTCAGTGATATTAAAATTGCAGAAATGTGTGCTTCTGAGTATGGCAGTAAAATAGTGCCTAGTGACACATTTTTAGATTCATTTTTACCCGACATCTCCTATAACACACTATAAACTGTTACTGGTGTGCAAAACTTATGAAATGAATGAGCGGCCATAACCTTAGGAAAGAATTTGCATTTTTATTCACAGTAATACTATCAATGCTTGTGTTCAGAGAAAACACATGGTGTATAATATTCATACTAAGCATAAATGCAGAGGGTCTTGGATCTTTCTCACTACAAAAGAATGCCCGAGAATGACTTGGTGAGTGTAACTATAGAGCTGATGATGTCCTTTTCTTTCATTCCTCAACTGATGGATCTGACTCTGCCACTTCTACCAGATCCAAAACTCTCGAGCCCCTCCCTTTACCCATAATGCCTCACCAGCATAACCTACCTCAGATCTCATTCATTCATCTTCAGGTGCAGATCCTGTCGCTCTCGAGCTTTGAGTTATTTTTTTTTTACATTTTAAGTTTTTCCCTTGACTTCTTGCTAGCTTCTCTAGCTGATTTCCCTTTTTAGTTGCTACCTTTTTCTCAATACTTCTCTGTAGTACCATTGTTGGTACACAGTTATTTTAATATGTTTCTTACTCGTTAGAATTTCTCTTACACTACCATTCTTACACTACCATTGTTAGCAATTTTCCTTTTTTCCTGTTTTTTCTTCTATCTTGTATATAACAGAAATAATAACATAAAGAGGTATATCTATATAGATATACATACACACATACATAGCTTTAGTTAGTTCTTCATTTAATAATTTTCCTTTTTCTGTGGATTTGCTCCAGTTTTAAAAAGTGGGTTATCTGTGGGCATAAAATCCCTAACTCAGATGCCCACAGAAATGTGTACTGGGATCTGTTCATTTAGATGCAGATTGCACTATTTACTCTGGGTTCAATTCAAGAGCCCTTACTGATTAAAGTAGTGTTGAAGGGCCTTCTCCCTTCTACTTTTACTTCAGTAGCTGGGGCTCAACCCTGTTTTTAATAACTGGACAAGGGGATGCCATGGAAGCTAGACTCCTTTTCTGTAAGTCTTTATACTTGGAAGCAATCACCAGATTGCACATCCACATCATCCCCTTCATCAGAGCCATCATCTAAGATGCCTAAAAAAATTGGATAAGACCACTTCAGGTTTGATTGTTTCCAAATCTAAATCACCCCAGATACTGGATCCAGATGTTCTTCGTCTTCCCTTGCTGCAGTCCTGACTATTGGGTATAGTCCGCGTCCCAGTCGGCCCGAATACCAGAGTATAAGGCTGACGTCGGTCATGGCGCCTTAGACTGACGTCAGTACGTCAGGGTACTAATGCGCATGACCGACGTCATTTCCTCAGTCTTTTTTGCCGCATGGTCCGATGCAGAAGCAATTTTGCGAGTGCAGGTTGGCGTTCTGAGATTTTCCGAAACCGGAGTTTCAGACCGAGTACAGAGTTGGCTAAGTAACCCCGTTGGGGAACATTTTGGTTTTTTTCTGCCTCAGTATATTACCGGATGTCAGAAAAAGTGAATAACTGTATTTCTTGTGGGAAGCAGATACCGCATAGGGATTATCATACATTGTGTATACCTTGTTTAGGGCCTGAGCACGACGTTGTTGGTTGCCGCTCTTGTGCTAGATTTAATAAGCGCACTATTAAGAGGAGGCTTGATTGTGCTCGGTTAGTGTTTGGGAAGCGTTGCAATTATACTATGCCGTCGGATGCTCCGACGCCTGCTTCATCTAAGAAGCGCAAGGACAAAACAGTGAAGTCTAGGGGTGAGGAACCGGCAGTCCCTGACGTCGGTCCTTTAGAAGGCTCAGGGGAGCCAGAGGTTTTGCCAGGAGTCTCTATGGAGTCTCAGGCAGATACTTTACTGTTACAGGATGTGCCCTCTCAGGAAGTAGGCCAGGCTGAGGGGGCTTCTCAGGTACCTGTTCTTCCCTCTCTTCCCAAGGTAGTTAGGGCCTCTCCTTCTGTTTCTAAAGCTTCTTTTAGAGGGAGACCAAGTTCAGCTTCTGTAGGGGCTTCTCCTAGCATTTTGGGCTCTGTGCCTAAGAAACATATGCTTAAAATGGCTGAAGATTTGATTACTCTGATTAGAGGTTCTATGCCCCCACCTGATAAGAGGCCTAGGGTGGAACAGGAGTTTGATAGTTTTGAACAGTGTTCACAGGCTTCAGAGTCTTCTGTGGAAGACTTGCAAGAGTTTCCTGCTTATTCTGATTCTGATGTGGATGATTCCACTCCTTCAGCTTCTCCTCCTGAGGATTTTTCATTTTCAGAGACTCTTCACTCCATGAGGGAGCACTTTAAATGGGAAGGCCAAGATTATTCTGACTCCAGAAAAAGGCTTAGGGAATTCTTGTTTTTGCCTCAGCATAGGCCCTTAGCTATTCCTCCTGTGTTGAATGTGGTGGAGGATGTTTTTGCAGAGGCTTCTCTGAACCCTGATTCCTTGCCTCCTGCTCCTGTTAAGCCTGATAGGTACTATAGGGTGCCCGAAGCTCATAAGTATTTGTTTAAGAGTCCCAGGGCGGACCCAGAAACTGTTTCTCAGGGGCCTAAAGGTGTTAAAGCTTCTGTTGTTAAAAATCCTGTACCCTCTGATAAAGAGGCAAGGGCTTTGGATAGGTGGGGTAAGAAAGTATATACTTCTTCCACTCTAGCCATGAGGGCGTTGAATTGTCAATTTCATATGCTGAAATATCAGAATTATCTCCTTTCACAATTGAAATCTAAGGTGGATGCTTTGGCGGAAGGTATTGAGTGTAAAGAATTGCTGGATTTGGTTCATGTGTCTGAACAAGTGGGTAAGCATTCTTTGCAGTGTGGTTTTGATGCTGTTCAGGCCTCCTCGAGGGTGGCTGCTACTAGTTCTGTTCTTCGCAGACACGCATGGTTGAAGGATCAGAATTTAGCTGAGCATGTTAAGACCAGGATTTTGGATGCTCCTTTACAGTCTGATGTGTTGTTTGGACCGCCTGTGGAAGCAGTTTTAAAGAAAATGGAGGACAAAGCTAAGTCTATGCAGACTGTTAAAGATTTTTTGCAGGTGCAGCCTCCGAAGTTTAGTAGAAATTGGCCTGCTAAGGGGTGGACATATCCTGCTTATGGTTCTCAGTCTAGGGGTAGATCTAGACGTGGTAGGGGCAGGGCTCAAGGTTCATTTAGGCCTAGATCAGACAGTTCACCTGCTCAGACTTCTGGTGAGGGCAGGGGTCAGTCCTTTCGTAAGCAGAACCAATGACCTGCCTTTTCAGCTGCCAGTGGACTCTCGTCTGGCAGCTCCTTTGGGAGGAAGATTGTCTCTTTTCAAAGAAAATTGGGATTTAATCACTCAAGACAGATGGGTGCTGGATATCATTCATCACGGGTACAGATTTTATTTCCACACAATGCCCCCTTTCAAAGGTATGCCAGATGTTCCTCCTCCACAAAGAAAAGAGGCTCTCAAGCAAGTTTCTCAGTTACTCCAGATAGGGGCTATTCAGCCAGTCCCTGTGTCAGAAAGGGGCTTGGATTTTATTCTCGCCTGTTCCTAGTACCAAAGAAGGGGAACACGTGGAGACCAATTTTGGATTTATCTATCCTCAACACTTATCTGGACATTCCCAAGTTCAAGATGTTGACGTTACAGCAACTGTTACCTCTGCTGGGCAAGGATCACTGGATGGTAACTTTGGATCTCAAGGAAGCTTACCTTCATGTGCCCATAAGGCTAAGTTGCAGAAAGTATCTGCGGTTTCGAACTGGAGATTTTCATTATCAGTTCTCTGCATTGCCCTTTGGCTTATCTACTGCCCAGAGTATTCACAAAGGTTCTGGCTCCAGTGATAGCTTACTTCAGGCTTCAAGGCATTCAAATTTATCCTTACTTGGACGACTGCCTGATTCTGGCTCAAGAAAAGAACACCTTCTACAGCATCTGGAATATGTCATAGCAGTGCTAAGATGCCTAGGGTATTCTGTGAGCGAAATAAAGTCCAGTCTAGTACCCTCTCAAGACATGTGCTTTCTGGGTGTGAGACTGAATACAGCAGCCCAGATGGCCTTTTAACCCCGGACAAACAAAAGAGTCTGTCACTTTACTTCCATCAACTATCTCATCAGTCCGTGCTGACTGCAAGGACAGTCCTTCAAGCATTAGGGTTCATGGCATCTTGTATTCTGGTGCTTCCCAATGCCAAACTGCATATGAGGAAGCTGCAATGGTATCTCAAAATGTATGGACACAGCACTGCCAAGATTTGGACACTGTCATTCAAATAATACCTTGCCTTCAAAAGGAATTCTTGTGGTGGGCTCAGGAATGTCACCTAAACAAGGGACTCTCTGTGACCCGGCCAGAGGCGAGTCAGATTTTAACGACAGATGCCTCGGACACTGCTTGGGGAGCTCATCTAAATGGAAAGTGGATACAAGACAAGTGGCCTGCCAGACTACAGCATCTACATATCAACATGAAGGAGATGTTAGCAGTCCAGTTTGCATTGATGGCGTTCAAGGAGTTACTTCTTCCAGGGCAGGTGTTGATTCTGACAGACAACACAACTGTCATGTGGTACATCAACAAGCAAGGGGGAACACATTCTTATCCTCTATGCAGGCAAGCAATGATTTTATGGGAGACTGCGTTAAGCCTGCAACTGACTCTTCAGGCAAGATTTCTGCCAGGAGCACAGAACTCCCTAGCAGATGTATTAAGCAGACAAATCATGGATCCCCACGAGTGGAAACTGGATCTTCATGTATTTCAGAAATTGACAGTGTCATGGGGAACTCCAGACATAGATCTGTTCGCTTCTCCACTAAACCACCAGCTGCCAAAGTATTGCACAAAGGGGTTTCATCACACAGCTTGGAAAGTGGATGCTCTGTCTTTCAGTTGGAAAAACCTTCATGTCTATGCTTTTCCACCTCTACCTCTTCTTCCAAAGGTATTACTAAAGGTCAGACAGGACAGGCCAAGGATGATTTTGATAGCTCCAGATTGGCCTCGGCAACACTGGTACCCACTTCTAAGGAGTCTGGTAAAGAAGCCTCCATGGCCTTTACCTCTGATTCCTCATCTGTTATCTCAGAAGGACGGTCATCTGCTCAATGTCAAGCTTCATTCTCTCCATCTCACAGCTTGGCATATTCTGGGTTGAAACATGGAAGGTCTCAGCTTCCTCAACAAGTTTTAAATGTGATTATGGAAGCTAGAAGGCCTAGTACTAGGAAAGTGTACGCAGAAAAATGGAAGAGATTTTTATTTTGGTGTACAGCAAAGAATTTGGAGATTTCAGAGCCTAATTTGAGTGTGGCTCTTCAATATCTTACTGAGTTATTGGACAAAGGTTTGTCTTTCTCTTCCATAAAGATTCATGCTGCAGCAATTTCAGCTCACTATGATTGTGACCCACCTTTGTTTTCGCATTCTTTGTTCAAGCAGTTTCTTAGAGGGGCAAAGAATATAAGACCCCCACGTAGAGCTCCTACTCCTGCTTGGGATCTCAATTTTGTGTTGGAAAAACTTACTCTACAACCTTTTGAGCCTGCAGCTACTGCTGAATTGAAATATTTGTCATGGAAGACTGCTTTTCTGTTGGCTATTACTTCTGCAAGAAGGGTGTCTGAGTTGCAGGCCCTTATGGCAGTAGAGCCCTTTTGATTTTCCATAAGGACAGGGTATCATTACGTACTAATCCTTCCTTTATGCCTAAGGTGGTTTCTAGTGTGGCTTTAAACCAAACTATTCATTTGCCTACGTTTTTGCAGATCCTCAAAATAAAGGGGAAAAGATTTTGCACACTTTAGATGTACACAGGCAATTGCGTTATTATTTGAGCAGGACTAAAGATTTTAGGCAGTCTCAACAGTTACTTGTTTCTTTTGCTTTAAGTTCACAGGGCAAACCTGTGTCAAAACAAACTATTTCTAGGTGGATTGGCTTTTGCATTGCATTTTGTTATTCCCATCATGGCAAAGAGGTTCCAGCTGGGATTAGGCCTCATTCCACTAGGGCTACTGCCACTTCAACAGCATTTCTAAGGGGGGTGGCAACTAAGGATATTCTGGAAGCAGCTACTTGGAGTTCAGTGCATACTTTCTCTAGGCATTATCACCTGCCTATATACTCTAAGTCTAGAGCTGGTTTTGCCACAGCTGTTTTACAAGGCATGTTGTCAGCTCCTGCTACTTTATAATTTGCCAGCCTCCCTTACCTCTGCTTTGGGATTCTACCCAATAGTCAGGACTGCAGCAAGGGAAGGCGAAGTACATAGTACAGTTTTGTACCTACCATAAATGTAGATGTTCGAGGATTCCCTTGCTCCAGTCCAATTTACCCTCCCTCCTTTCCCTCTGTGTTTCAGGGTGGTTGTGTAGGTGCCTTTACATGCTTATATTTTTTGTATATATATTACTGTATATATTGTACATGTTTATTGGTGCAGGTTGTTTTTGGGACTTGTCTTTTTGGGTCTTCTGACATCTGGGGCAAGAAAAGACTGAGGAAATGACGTCGGTCATGCGCATTAGTACCCTGACGTACTGACGTCAGTCTAAGGCGCCATGACCGACGTCAGCCTTATACTCTGGTATTCGGGCCGACTGGGACGCGGACTATACCCAATAGTCAGGACTGCAGCAAGGGAATCCTCGAACATCTACATTTATGGTAGGTACAAAACTGTACTTTATTTCTTGGCTTCCTTCACCTTTCTTGTTGAAATCCACCTCAGGCATTCAAGACCTCCATCCTCCACATCTTCTCTTTGGTCTCCCAGAAGCTTATCAGAGACTGATGTGGATAAGATCAGATCCAGATGGGGCTGTGACTCCCACAGAATCTATAAGCCAACCTTTGTTCACTGCCCCCTTGGTCTGTCCTCCTCTAAGACCCATTGTTTTGAAGCCCTCTGATACGAGACCCCTGGGGGTGTCCTCACTGAATCCAAAGATGGTATGTTTGACTCCAGTAACTTAGTCACCCAGCCCCAAATTATTCAGAGGCAAAGCATTGGTGCTAGATTGGGGGGGATAACTCCGAGGCAATTGGAGCCATCTCTGTCCCTCAGGGCTTTGGCACTGGACAGCTTAGGTCTGACTCCTTCCACAGATGGAGTACTTGGGGGGGGGGGGTTCAGGAGCTGATGGTTTGGGAATTGTCAGATTCTTTGCCGTCAACTTCAGTTCCCTCTGGTGATCCACTTTTGAAGATGTGAAGAGGGCCTTCTCTTTATTAGAGAAATTACCTCTGCCCTCCTCGGATCAGGCAACTTTACCTCCCTTAGCCGTCTGCTCTGAGTCTCATTCATCCATTCCACAGTTAGCTCGATCAAATCTCCAGTCCATCCCTCGGGGCATCTTCATCTCTTCTGATACTCCCCAGACCACTGCACTGAGGGAGGTCCCTCGGAAGAGGATGTGTAAAAGGAAACACCTGGATTCTCCTCAGGAGTCTCTCACAGAAGACACCAAGTTTGGGGAAGGGGCCCCCAGATCTGGATTCTGCTCAGGAGTCTTATCACAGAAGACACCAAGTTTGGGGAAGGGGGACCCCAGATCTTCACCTGAAGACCTCTCATTTGGAGACATTCTTGAGCTTCTAAAATAAAAGGGTGGTTGGTCCTCTGATACCCCCTCTCTGAAGGAACCTGTGTTCCTAGAGGCTTTTGGGTCTGGCCTGGCTGCTTCTTGGGTGACCCCCTCAAGCTGATAAGCTCATAAATCTCATTTGTTACCAAGTGTGGAAGGAACCAACTGGAACTTTGGAGCTGATCCCAGCTCCTCATAAGGATGGGACACTCTGAAACAGGGGGGTCCCTGTTGATGCCATGGTTGTGGCAACAGCCACCAAACAAGAGCTCACAAAACAGAGCTTTTGTGCCTATCCCCCTAAAAAGGAGTCCGAGGTGGTAAGAACATGTATGCTTCAGCAACCTATGACCTCCAGTGGCTGAATTACCTGGAACAGTTTACAAGGTTAGAGAGAGTTGACTAAAGAACTTTCCAAATCTTTCTGGGCCCATGTCCACCAAGGACCAAAATAGTCTCCTTGCAAATGGCCACCCTTCAGTTGATTTATAATGTATCCATGAGGCTGATCTGCCATACAGTAGAAGGTATGTCACTGGGTATTGGGTTCAGTCATAACCATTTAGAGATGTGCCTGGATGCAGCTGTGATTTTGTGGAACCCTTTAAGTCTTCATTCATCAATGCTTCCTTTGATGGATCTTCATTATTTGGCCTCTGGGTAAATGACATGCTGTCCACATGTGAGCAAGTGGGAAAGACCCTGTCTGCCGTGGACATGTTCTTCTACTCATGTCCTTTCAATAGGAATCATTAGGGAAGTAGAAAATCTGGTTTCACAAATCCCAGGGTATTTTTCAAGACTCGTATGGAGAGAGTTCCCCCAGAAGCAGGGGGGGGGGCTCTAATTAAAGATGCCACCCCTACGGCAGAGGTGACCTGCAGAACCAGGGCATCTGGGATTCCTTCTCTGAGAAGCCCTACCAGCACTCCTGAAAGGAGGCCTGATTTGTTACCCTCTGCAGGCAGTAGTTTGGGGGGGGGGGCTTTTGTGTCTGCACTAAAGAGCCTGACTATCTATAACAAAAGAAAAGATTCCTCAGTTCAAAGAATTGTATCCAGAGGTTATATCATACCACTTTCCCAAATTCCCCCTACACAAATGGAAAGAGTCTCTGGTGTTCCTTTTTGCCTCTGCTGAGAAAAGATAATTGAATGTGCTTGATCTTCTGGATGCATACTAGCACATTAAAATGAACAGGTTTTCCAGATGTCTGCACTTTTGGCAGGGTGCCAGTCATTACCAGTTCAGAGCACTGCATTTGGTCTCACCATAACCACCAGAGTATTTACCAAATGCATGGCAGTGGTAGAAGCTCAGTAGAAATGACTGGGATTCTGAGCATTTCCATACCCAACCAGGCATATACTTCTAGGGTAAAGGGACTACTTGCTCCAGTTATGCATCCATCCAGGCATCGTAGTCATTTACAACAATGCAACTCACACCTATGTAGAGTCTGGAATTCACAGGTGCTTGTCTGGACACAGTCTCAGATAACCTCTCTTCCTCCTGCACAAATCCAGACACTGTGATCCCAGGTTAGGAAAATACAAACTTCTTCTCTTCCAACCCATCTAATTTTACAAGCCTTGGGATCCATTGCAGCTGCTATCATCCCCATTCCTTTGGCCAGGTTTCACATGTGTCCCAGTGGTCCATTATGCAGCATCATTTAACCACTCCAGTCAAGATCACACCTGCATGCAAAAGGTACTCTCTCTGGTGGATTTAAATCCACCAAAGTCCATCCATTTGTTCTCCCCATGTCCATGGCCACAGTGACTATAGATGCCTCCCAATTGGGCTGGGGGAGGCACTACGTGGGAAGGACAGTCCAAAGTACATGGTCCCCTGAAGAGAACAAGATGTATATAATCTTATTTTTTCTCGTATTATAGGCCTTTGAAGATCATCTCCCATCTGGGACAATTGCTATTCACAGAGACCATGTCAGTGGTCTGGTACATCAACAAACAGGGAGAAACCAAGTCTTATCTGCTTTGTCAAGAAGCAATGAGAATGTCGCAGTGGGCGATCTCTTCTGGTTGCTTTCTAGTAGCAATGCAAATCCTGGAGAAAGCCAGCGTGATTGCAGACAAACTGAGCAGGAGCATTCTAATGCCTCACGAGTGGTCTCTCAATGTCAAAGAAGCAGACAGAATTCTCCAAAGCATGGCTGGCCCCATGGACAACCTATTTGTGTCTTCCCCTCAACAACAAAAGCAGCAGGTTCTTTGCCCTGATTCCTCTAACAGGGGAGTCACCAAGAGATGCTCTAGTCCACAATTGGCTCTCGGGTCTCCTTTATTTTTACCCACTATTACCTCTCATCCTCAAATTTATACAGAAAGCATTCTGGTTGAAGAGCATGGTTATCCTCATTGCCCCCTTCTGGCCTTGTCAGGTTTAGTTCCCCTTTCTATGGCCCCACCTTCTACATCCTCCCTGGATACTGGATTCATCCAGATGTAACAGGTCTTAAACTGACCACATGGTTTCTCAAATTCCATTGATTGCTAGATAGTCCAGGCTGTCCTCCCCAATCTGGCATATTTTATCTTGTCAAAAAGCTTCTAGAAGGATTTACAAAAGTATATGGAGGAGGTTTGTATTCTAGGCCCTTAGCAGGCATCTGGACCATCTTTCTATCCCTGTACTTGGCTATACGTGAATGTTTAGCTTCAATTTTTAATGAAGTTGCTACTTCTACTATTGAGTTCCAGTTGGCTGTCATTTTAAACTTCTATCTAGGTAAAAATAACTCTACCGTCAGCTTTACATAATTTAGAAGTAGTTTCCTCAAAGGGGCCTTTTTACTTAGACCTCCATTAAAGGATTATTCTTTTCCTTGGGATTTAATTATTGTGCTTCATTCCCTGATCCAAACACCCTTTGAACCATCAGCCAGAACAGATCTAAAATGTTTGTCTTGGAAACCATTTGATCTCCTCAAACTCATACCCTGTCGCAATGCACCCAACAACCTTCCATCCACCTTCCTCAAACAATCGGCAGACAGCATTGCCTATCCTGTCTCTTTTTATAAATAGGTCCATACAAGAATCATACTTCCCTTCTATCTGGTGCCATGCTTACATTATCCCCCTCCACAAAGGTGGCAAAAATACTGATACCACCAATTTCAGGCCTATTGCTATCCTTTCCCCTCTTTCTAAAATACTAGAGAAAACAATACAAGCACAACTCATGGCACACCTAACACTAAACAATCTCCTCTCCCCTACCAAACATGGTTTCCACCCTGGCCACAGCACCATGACTGCCCTTCTTTCCTTTCTTGAAACCATAAACCTCAAACACAACTCAGGCAAATTCATATCCACAGTATTCCTAGATCTGTCAAAGGCCTTTGACACCATCTCACACACCCTACTTATATCCCAACTGTCCACCCTACACCTCTCTCCCACCACCATTGTCTGGTTTTCCAGCTACTTGTCCAACCGCCAACAAGCTGTCCAATGGAAAACTTCAACCTCCCCCTTCCTTCACACACCCATAGGTGTCCCACAAGGTTCTGTTCTTGGCCCTCTTCTCTTCAACCTATTCATTAACAACTTTCACCAATCCATCCCAGACTCCTCTATCATCCACTATGCAGATGACTCAATCATTTGCTCAGCCTTCTTCCCCTCCGAGCTCCTAGCAAAAGCCCAACTAGCCTTCTCCAAAACAGAAACCTGGATGCAGTCTAACCATCTGGCACTAAATACAAATAAAACCAAACTAATGTTTTTTTCCCCTACCAAAAACTCCATTGACAAATCGACATTCACGATACAGAGCCAAGACAACGCCCTCCTTGAAATCGTTCCCAACACCAAGCTTCTTGGCAGCATTATTGATGAAGAACTAAAATCTGACACCCGCATCCGCTCCGCAGTCAAGAAAACCCACCAAATGTTAGGTCTCCTCTACAAGCACAACTGCTTCCTAAGCCTCTCTACCTGTCAGACTCTTGCATCCACCTTCCTACCCTCCTCCCTTATGTATGGTGCCCCTCTTTTCACCAATCTCTATCTTGGCCTTTGGTCCAAACTTTATTTCTGCTACCACAAGATCTCCAAATTTGCAGCCAATTCAAAAAACTCGTCCCACCTCTACCACTCCCTCCTCACCCTCAACTGGCTTGAACTACCCAGTTACCTCCAACTCACCATTGCCCACAAGCTCATCTTTAAACCTGCCAACTGCCCAGCTCTCACTACTTCCTTAAAATCTTACATTCCCAAACGCTCACTCAAATCCAAAAACCAAAATCTCCTTCAGGTCCACAAACCTGCACGACCACCTGGCCATCTACTGATGCCCCACTCCTAAGCTAAACAGTGGAACTCTCTCCCCACACACCTACGCAATCTACTTAACCATACAAACTTCAAATCTCAGCTACATTTTCATCTTTCTTTCAAGTGGGAATGCCCTTGCCACACCAACTTAAATCCCTCCCCCATTCCACCTTGCACTGACTCATCCAACTACCTCTACTATTACTTCATCCCACCCAAAACAATCCCTCCCCTACTAAAAACTAATATTTTCTCTAATATCTATTGTACTATACTCTCCAATCTCAAATATACTATTACCCTCTCCATGCATAATATTTTCGTAGCCTACTAATGGCTAGTAGCTATATATTTTTGAAATGTTAAAGCTACAGTTGAGTTTATAACAAAAATATTCACTTTATGTAAATGTTGAAATTTCTGTATTGAATTATGTCTTTTCATTTTTGTAACATTGTGACAAACCAATTGCAAATAATATGGAGCTTATCTGTAAATGTTTAATTAGCTGTATGAACTATGTCCTTTTGTAACATATGAAATGTAACTTACAATTATTGTGGAGCTTTTCTCCCCAGGCCTCCACTGAAAATGGGCTCTTCTTGGCCCAGTGAACTTCCCCAGTCATCAGACTTAAATAAAATAAAAATCTGGTCGCTATCACATCAGCAAGACAAATATTTGAACTCCAGGCTGTATCTTCCAAATCTCTGTACCTGAAGACAATACGTCCTTGCAAATGTAGCTTCTCAGTCTAACATTAACCAGGTCATTAACCTTCCAGTTTTCTTTCCAAACTTCTCAAATAAGGGAAAGTACAGGTCTCATCTTTTAGATGTCCATAAACAACTCTGCTTGTATCTCCATAGAACCAAGGATTCCAGGAAGACTTGACCAGTTGATTTATCTTCTAACAAATTGGGCAAGACAGTTTCCACAGTTACACTGGCCAAATGACTGATTGTATTTCCTTTGCCTATAGTAAGAGGATTGTCCTTGCCTAAGCCTCTTGGTGCTCACACCACAAGGTCTATGGTGGTCTCTTCAGCCTTTTGGTCAAAGGCTTCCATAGATGCAGTTGTGCAGCTGCAACTCGTACTAATAATCAACACTTTTATTGCACATTACAAATTGGATTTGGTTTCCAGGCACAGAGCTGCCTTTAGCATTGCAGTACTCTGGAATATCCTTCCATGAGGGCAACCAAAGATTTCTGAGGACTATGTCTCCTCAGATGAGGGGATGAATGAAAAGGACAACATCAGGTAAAAGTTATGTACTCCCCACTCCATCTGTGTTGTCCATTTTTATTCTTCCTGCCCACCTGCTCCCATCTCTTTGCTTCTGGAAAGACCAAAGAGTCTTCTCAGGAACCTTTGTTCTGAGAAGAACTTTGTTCTGTTCTTTGTCTGAGCTTCAGCTTCTTTCTGCCTTTATTAATTCTTTGATACACACCTTTTGTATCTAAGGCCAGAAAATTCAATCCAAGGTATGCTAGGTCGGTGGGCATTATGGGTAAAAGGTATATTTAAGAGCTTTGGATCAGAGGATGTGGTAAAAGCAGCTGAGTTGGATCCAAGTCTCTGATTCGAACTAATGAGGTGAGGAAGAATGTAAATGGAAAACACAGATGGGCGGTTATGGTGAGCACGCAACTTTTTTTGTTGTTAGGACTGATGTATTCCTTCTAGCAGCCAGCAAAAAACAGATGATTTCAGTTGTGCAAACCAGCATGATTTGTACATGCATAGAACAGTCTGCATGTTGTAAGACTTGAAATGGGTGTAATCTGGCAGGGTACCATACAGTAAAAACTTGTCTGCCAGAACAGTCTGCTCAGGGAGTGCTTTGCATTGAAGGCAGCATGCCTAACATGTTTGTTCAGCCTTGTTAGAGGTCACTGAAGTCAAAGTATGCAGCTTACTGCAAAATCAAATACAGTGTAATGCTACTGCTGTATTGTAGACCATGCAGAACATGGAACTCCTATGGTCTCCCACTGATAAGTCTGAACTTCGACATTTTAACACGACAGAAGGACTGTACTTGAATTAACAAAGTACCTATAGTCAAACAATGTAAGACTTGCAACTGTCTTGTAGTACTGCATCAACTTTTAATATGGATGTTTTTTTTTGTTTTTTTTAACAGAATGATACATCTGGTGATTATAGAACTGCTCTACTTCTTCTCTGTGGTGGAAAAGAAGATTAGAACACTCAATGCCCATATGAAGAACTGCCTTGTGTTTTTAGTGTGCTCTGTGTTCATGTAATGTGCTAGCAGTTTACTGCATATTAGTACTTTGAAACTGCAGTGTTTAAGCTTGTAGTATTGTCATATCTTAGCAAATATTTATAAAAATGTCAGCTTTTTGATTAGAAGACTCCTGCACCAAACCATGGTTGCGCTCTAGAAGTCATGTGTAGTGCAAAATTGTAAGAAGGATGTTTACACATTTCATTGGCTGACAGGTGTACCTGAACTTGGATACATTTCTTAAAGGCCATTATCTTGTAAAAGCCATCATTTTTTTATATTTGTATTATTTGAGAATATTTGTGATAGTTTTAGTAGGATTCCTCTTCGTAAAAGAACATGTGGTAATTGAATGCAGTAACCTTTTTGTTTACGTAAGCAATGAAAGGTTACAACTTGTTAATGTGGCTGTCTAGTATTTCACTGTATGGAAAGATCTACAGATATCCATGTAGTGATGGTTCCTACATAACCCATCCACATGTAAAATTTAGCACAAAGCCACCACCTGTTACAGGTGTGCAGAGCAATTAATACCTCATGACCCATGTAGTTAAGATGCACCCCATGTTCTATTCCATCCAGATCTGAAACCCACTAATGTGAAACTCGACCTCAGTGAAAGGTAACTGGTAAAAGAAAAAAAAAAAATCCCACAGATTCTGAAATTACTAGTTTAACTTCCTAAAATTCCAAAGAGGCAATCAGTCCTTTCCAGGTACAGCATACTGTCTTTCCAGGCAAAGCATGTGTTGTGAAGCTTAAACTGTTCATAGCAACTTCAAGATTTATTGGTGTCCTTTAGAAGAATAGCTCTCTGATGATAGAATAGCTCTCTGATGATTAAATGGGATGCAACAGCCACTAAATCTAATTTGAAGGGCTAAAAGCATTAATGCACAATAATTGTTCCTGTGTTAATTGGCAATGGTTAGAAGGAATCTCTTAAACACTTACCTTAAAGGAAGCCAAAGTATATACTGAGCAGCATAGCATTAGTAGGGGTCACTTCCCTACCACTTTCCCTACTTGCCTACTAAAAGTTTGGTTGTAGAAACTGGATATTCAGGGAAGGACGATGGTTTGGGGAAACGTCAACCAGGAAAGAGGGTGGGATAGGGAAGAAAATGGCAAAAGAGCTTGTTGACAGTTTTCTGTAACGAGTGGAAATAACTGCATTTTTTATGCAGTCTGTCCTGTGCCATGTAGCATGAAAAATGCATCCCTTTGCCAGCACTGTGCTTGTTCCACTGGTATATCTGAACAAGCAGAGAAACGATGATTGGGTACAATTCTGTATACTTCTGAAGGTCTGAGCATGTCTTCCTGCTCTTTTCCTCTTGTTGCTGTTTTGGCATTTGGGCTTCCTATAACTACTGGTGTCTGTTCCAGTGACTCCTGTAATACAAGTAAAGAAACAGAAGTGGTTATAGTTGTATGTTTATTAATGCTGCAATAAGAAATCTTAGAAAGATCAGAACAAAAAGTGTTATATTAGACTGCCTTTACTAACTGCAAAAATTCTGAAAAAAGGAAGCATCTACTCACTGAATATAACTTGGTGCATCTAATAAAATTTATACTGGTGTATCCATATACATGTATCCCTTAGGGTAGTGTAAAATGTTAACATCTGTTGTGGGTCTGCTACCTGACCTTTCACATTCATAAGGCCAGACTTTTTGTTGCACCCTGTTGCTGTTGAGTATAAACTGGCAGGCTAAGTTTGGCCCATCACATGACAGCTTTTCTGTTTGCCCGGTTGCCTTCTAAAACTGTTGCTGCCATCTGTAAGTCTGTAAGGCATCACAAATGCCACTTGCCCCTTGTTGGATCTCCTTTACTATGTAGTTTTTCAAGAGTTTAACTCCTTCCCCATGTCTGCATAGGTTCTCTGAATGAAAGTTTTTCTTTTTTCCTGAAGGGACAGAATTTTAGTTGGTATTTCACTGAGTCTCTGTCTTCCGTAATAATCTGGAAAGCCCAGGGTGTAAGGTCCAAGTCCAGGCCTGGGGAAAATGGATCCGGTTTTAATTGTTCAAATCCATTTGCTGGAAAGATGGAATGCAAATGAAGTCAGTGAAGTATGATGCTGAAGCGGCATTAGTAATATACTGATTATTTTTTTGTAATCTGTGTACTGTATGAGAGAAACCAGCAGACGTTCAGAATGCTAGGCATATGAAAGTAAGTTA
Source organism: Protopterus annectens (assembly GCF_019279795.1). Classification (NCBI taxonomy): domain Eukaryota; kingdom Metazoa; phylum Chordata; order Ceratodontiformes; family Protopteridae; genus Protopterus; species Protopterus annectens. The sequence goes on from NC_056728.1 coordinate 1,353,763,624, forward strand.
AATCTTTCAAACCAGATTATGTTGGTGCTACTAAAGTATTGTTGGAAATATTGCATGAAATGTCACAGTTTCAGAAAATTGGAAATAAAATACTTTTCTGACCTTGCTTGTTTGTTTTTTTTTCATGTGTGAGAGAGATGGAAAATGGGTAGCTTTTGAGACTGTAGTCTTTCTCCCATAGTTCTGTGGTCAGGCTTGGCTACACTTTACTCCTGCTGTTAATTATTTGTATATGATGGCTCACATGACAGGTTTTACTATTCTTGCTTTAAAAGCGTTTGTCTTCTAAGTTAGTGCAAATACTTTCAGCTGCTGTCTTGCACTGAGTGTTTTTTGAGACCAGCCTTTGAAAAATGCCTCATCCTTCAATTCATTTTATTTTGCAAAATAGTCTTGAAACTTGCATTGGTTCATTAAAGGTCCTCTCTGACAAAGTTTCATTTTCCTTCCATATGGTTAACAGTTTGTACAGTTCTACCCCCACCCCCACCCCCACCCCCCTTAATCATACAGGTAATTTGAATCTTCGGTTTGGATTACATGACAAGGAAATAGAGCAAACTGCTTTGGAGATTTCCTAGGACCTTTTGTCTGAAAATATATTGCAGATATACACTAATTTAAGCATTAGACATTTTCTTGCTGTGCTGTTTGTGCGTTTCCACTTGCCTTTGTTTCTCCTTTACGCTCTGGCCTGGCTTTGAGATGGCATAGTTTGCTTATGCTGAGATCACTGCCCAAGCTTCGTATTCAAGATGGTTGAAGTATTATGCCAGCGATTTAATGTCTCTGGAACATCTACTAGCTGATCATTTTTTTACATAATTTTGCTGGTAACTGACCATTCAGTGATTCATATCTGCCTGCCTCAAAGCTGTGCATTGAACTGGTGCACCAATAGTTCAGCTGCTGTTTCAAATACTACTGGACTCATGCAAAGGAGAATATCTCGGCCTTCCCTTCAGAACTGCTACTGTGAAATACTTTACCTACTCAGATGGTCCCTTTTTTTTTTGTCCACACCAAAGTATGTGGGATGTGCCATGTTTAAAACAAAGCCCTTCCTTTGTCGGCTTTCTGATTTTTTTTTTTTTTTTTTTTGCCATATCATACTTTTTGTCCTGTGCTCACGTATGAATATGCACACATGATATTCATTTGTAGAATTTTAACATCATTATTCAGTTTAATTTTATAATGTGCATTTTTTTAGTTTGCTGGATTTGGCTAATCCCAAACAAGTCCTTTCTAATGTAGCCATGAGGCTGATCTGCCATGCAGCAGAAGGTACTTCACTGGCAGTGGGTTCAGTCATAGCCATGCCTGGATGCAACCATGTGATTCTGACATCATTATTCAGTTTAATTTTATAATGTATATTTTTTGGTTTGCTGGATTTTACTAATCCCCAACAAGACCTTTTCCTTGATTCTAAGACTCCCATTAGTAATTTACATCAACCTGCCTGGGTGAAGTGCCCTCCTTTTTCTACAGCAGACTTCCTTATGCCCATTGTGTTTGTGGGGAAAAAGGTGAGGAAAGCACTACTGAAGTAATCACTTTCATATTAAAGAAACCAAACCTTTACTTTTGTGCTTATTTCCTTAGAATCTTCATGTGATGCTTGATGTGTAATGCGGGCTATGATGGCCAAAATGAGTTGCCCCACATTTGGCATTCTGTGACCATTCAGATTTCCACCTAGTGCCATAAATTTTTGCCTGGATGTAGTTTATTTGTAGCCAGGGGGATGCTCCTGTAGGAAATATCCTGCATCCATTCCTCCAGTGGGTGAAGAGTTGGTCTACTGCTGTTAGATTCCACCACTCCCAGTCAGCTTTCTGGTATGCAGGCTGCAATTAAATCTGAATTACCAGTGATACATACAGGAACTTTCACGCTCTTCCATTAGGCCAGCCTAAACAACAATTTGTAAAGAATATATGGTGCCATGATGAAAGTAGCTCAAGGGATAACAAAACTTCTGTCATGTGGCCAAACTTCATATGGTAAAAACTGATTGAATAACAGCTGTAGGTAACACCGTGAAGAGTTTTGAAGAAGGCCATTTCAATTTACTGTTGGAAATGCAGTGTGCTGTCAGCATAGCTAAGTTTTCAGTGACCCTTAGAAAAGCATCCCTTTTATTTACTTATGACCTGCATGTCTGTCTCGTGAATGTGTGACTTCTTCACTTTTTCTACTAGCCTTTGGTGGAACAGGTTGAGTACACCTTACTGTCAAAGGTGTACTCACCTTTCCCACCAAAAACATTTTTACCATATATTAAGATGACACACGCATTTGCAAATGACAGAGTTGTAGTTCTACTTCTATGATGGATGTAAAATCAAGTTATCAATGCGCCTTCAATGTATTAGCAGTGATATACTAGTTTTGTGTTATTTGCATGTGCCTTGTGGAAATGCTGGACATGCTATAGCACTATGTAGTTCTAAATGCATGTGTGAAAGACTGTTTAGCCCTACTGAGCTGTTGAGTTTAATCTCAAATTTGAGGCTTAAGTTTAGGAGGCATTTAGCACTCTGTTTTATTTTAATTTATTGAACGTAGCACAACGACAAAATTACACTTCCGAACCCAAAACCTGGAACTCGAGTTGAGCTGGTTGGCGTGAAGCTTAATCAGAGCTGGTAAACGTGTTGGTGAAAGAAAATCCTTCACAAGTTAATGCCAACTGTTTATTCCACAAAACATGTAGAATGTAATACGAATCCAAAAACATGAACAAGGAACAAAAGCTGAATAGTGCAAATAAGCAAAGCAATAAAACAGATGTAAACAATAGATCGGTTAAGCATTTTCATCTGGCGATAGCAGAATGCTATCGCCAGATGAAAACGCTTAACCGATCTATTGTTTACATCTGTTTTATTGCTTTGCTTATTTGCACTATTCAGCTTTTGTGCCTTGTTCATGTTTTTGGATTCATATTACATTCTACATGTTTTGTGGAATAAACAGTTGGCATTAACTTGCGAAGGATTTTCTTTCACCAACACGTTTACCAGCTCTGATTAAGCTTTACGCCAACCAGCTCAACTCGAGTTCCAGGTTTTGGGTTCGGAAGTGTTATTTTAATTTATTGATTGATTGCTAATCTCTACTGCCCTATATGATGCATGTCATTCATAAAATGGGGTTTCCTGTGATGGGTGATGTGAAGTATATTAACTGAATATTCAGTAATATGGCTTCCTACAGTATATGATAAATGTTTTATACATATACTGAACCTTTGTGCATTATCATTGCTCTTGTATCTCCAGATGTCCTTGTATTCCCATGTTGCAGTGTTCTGCATATGGGTTTACTCCTCTAGTATTGCGTATGTACGGCCAGTATCTAAAAGCTTTTCAGTCCCTCCAAGGTGTGTGAGATGTCTGACATGGCTGAGTAAATGGGCCACAAAGGTGACATCAGCATGCAGCAGCTTTCAGAACTTTTCATCCACCACTCGTACGCCAGGTGTTTCTACTACTGTTGACATTGTATTCATTTTATAAGATAAGTACCCCATTGGGGACCTTTTCAGTCCTTCTATTAGTTAGTATTGATGTTTATGTCATCCAGAAAGGGTAAGTGTCAGTGCGGCCACCAGATCCCTCATAAGGATGCCCATGATAAGTGCTTTTTTTGTTTGGGATGGTCGCACGACCACAAGGCCTGCCCAGGTTGCCAGGCGTTTGTGCCTAAGACACGTAGTCACTTGCATGCACTTTTTCTTTACCTTGAAAACAGTCTGATGCAGCTTACCTTATGGATGGAGGGTTCCTCAGATGTCTCCGCAGAACCACCAAAAAAGAAGGCCAGGACCTTACAGCCTTAAGTCTACTGCTGAGCCTCTTCCAACCAATCCCCAGCCTGTGGCTGACATCAGTTTGGTTCCAGGATCTGGACCCGGATCTGCCACTCCAGATGTCTCCGGTACCGCTAAGGATGCCACACTATCCTTAGAGATCATGTCTGCAGAGGCTATTCTGGCACCGGTTTTCAATGCCAGGGGAGAACCTGCATTTTCTGAGGGAACCATATGAACCCTCCAAACCCCTGCAATCTCTGTTTTCTAGGCAGATGTCCATCGGACCACTTAAGAGAAGGGAAAAGAGAAAATGTATTTTTCCCACAACAGAAAGCATGCCTGGCAGGCTTTCATTCAAAGCCTTTTCAGTGCCTTTTATGGCATTGAGGCCTATCACTGCTGTTACTGATCCTACTTTTCCTCTCCTGAGCTCTAGGCCTCAGCCTATGGAGACAGCTACTAGAGAAGAGGAAGTCCTTTCAGATTCCTCAGAGAAATCATTGTCTTACAACTCTCAACTATCTACCCTCTTGGGATATGGATCCCCAGTTGAAGACTTGACCTTTGGTGAAACTATTAGCATGATGGAGCACTTTAAATGGGAATCCTCAGAAATGACTGAGGTATAAAAGAGGTATGACCTCATTCAAATGCAAACCCCCATCCTCTGTTCCTCCTATCCTGCCTGCCTTTTTAGATGCCTTCTTTTCAGCATCTCTGACCCTGACTCCAAACTGCCTGCCCCACTTTGACTAGACAAGCTTTACAAGGTACCTGACACTGCCAAGCATGTGATTAAGTGCCCACTCACCGATCCTGCCACTATATCAGTCTCTACAGACAAAGCCTCCAAACTGCTACTCACCACCACCATTCTCCTTGCTGACAAAGACAGCAAGACAATGCAAAAGTTGGGCAAAAAGATGTATACTTTGGCTACCTTGGCCTTCAGAGCCACAAACTACCAGACTCACATGGCCAAGTATGCCTTGTCTGTCTTAGAATCTGCCACCAAACACCTAGCAGATATTCCAGACTCCCCTGCCAAAGAATCACTGTCCTCTCTCCTGGCTTTTTCTTCCCAGGTCACCAGACACTCTATCAAGTGTATTTACAATGCTGCTTAATCCTCAGCCAGGTCAGCAGCATCTGCTTACGCAGATCTTTGCTTCGCCTACAACCCCTGCCTGATGATTTCAGGGCAAAGCTCATTGACGCTCCTTTGGACAATGCTGCACTTTTGGTTCTAAAGTAGCAGACCTTTTCAAATCTCTGCAGCAAAAAGGCAAAGAAATGCAGGACTTTATTTTCTGGTTTCTCCAACACCTAAGTTTCAAAGAAACTATCCAGCAAAAAGCACTCTTGTCCTGCCCCTCCTTCAAGGCCTCATAAGCCCACAAGGAAATGACCCCCTCCAGCTAGAGCATCATCCCCATCTAGCCAGAGAACTCCCTTTCAGAACAGGGCAGGTAGCATCTGAATAGCTGCCACCCTTACTTCCTCCCACCCCAACTTCTGTACCACTGTCTGCTCGCCTCTCACTGTATCCCTGTTTGGACCCATCTCACTTCAGACAAGTGGGTTCTGTCCGTACTTCATAACAGTTATTTTATGTCCTGGATCTCCCCACCCACAGGGTGAGGCATACAATGACCACCTACTCAAAAACTGCAACTCTTGCAACCCATAGTACAGACCCTGTTAGATCAGGATACCATAGAGACAATCCCCTCAACTGCAAAAGGAAAAGGATTCTAATCTAGGCTGTTCCTGGTCCCCAGGAAGGATGGACCCTGGAGACCTATTCTAGACCTTTTGTATCTCAACCTTTTTCTAAAGACCTTCAAAATCCTGACCCTGACAGCCCTTTTCCCTCATAATTCCTGGCTACATTAGATGTAAAGGATGCTCATCTCCACATCCCAATCAAACCCGCCCACAGGAAATACTTGAGATTCTTGGTGGGTTCCTCTCACTTGCAATTCTCTGCCTTGCCCTTTGGACTCTCCACTACACCCAGTGGTGGCTTACTGCAGGACAAAGGGAATACAAATATTCCCTTACCTGGATGACAAGCTGATCCAGGCTGCCAGCCAGGAAACCTGCCAAGGGCACATTCACTTAGTGGTGACCCTCATTCAATCACTAGGATTTCAGATAAACCTCCCAAAATCTCATCTTCAACCAAACCAAGACATTATATTCTTCAGGTGCAGTATCCACTCAGATCTCATGGAGGCATACCTACCCCCACCAAAAGTGACTTCATTGATGGAACATCTCCTCCTGGTCATTCACTTCAGAGAGTTGACTGCAAGGCAGTACCTCAAACTTCTGGGCTACATGGCAGCTACCATACCCATGCTTCCTTTAGCAATATTGCACATAAAGCTACAGTGGTACCTTTGGCCAGTCTGGAAGCAACACATCTATCCTCTGGAGCACATTGTGCCCCTACTACCCTGCCTAAAAAAGGAAGTACTATGGTGGTTGGATCAGGTGAATCACAGCCCAGGTCTTCCTCTTCAACCACCTCAACCCACTCAGATCATGCACACACATGCCTCAGTCCTGGGGTGGGGAGCCACCCTCAGCCACTGAAAGGTGCAGGGCCTGTGCCAAATCACCAGAAATAAGAGCACATCAATGCCAAAGAGATGAGGGCAATCCTTCTAGCCCTCCAGGTATTTCTCCCTTTCCTACAACAGGGACCACTTCTGATATACACAGACACCACCACTGTACTGTGGTATATCAACAAACAGGGAGGGACCAAGTCCTACCTGCTCTGCAGACTAGCCCTTTTGGCTTTGGAATTGGCCACCTCACAGGGAATAACCCTGCAGGTGACCTACATTCCCTCTTTCCACAACTCAGAGGCAGATTATTTGAGCAGAACAAGCACAACCATGAATGGATGTTTCATGGAGATGTCTTCTTGGATCTGGTCCAAGGGTGGGGTATACCTCAAATAGACCTGTTTGCCTCCACCATCAACAGGCAACTTCCTGGCTTTTGCACCAGGACACCAGCAACACAGGCACTGGCAACAGATGCCTTCTCAATTTCCTGGAATTGAAAATATCAATATGCATTCTCCCCTTCCAACTCATTCAGAAGGTCCTGCTGAAAATACAGCAGGACAACCCAAAAATCTTGTTGGTGACTCCCTACTGGCCCAGGCAGTGTTGGTTCCCCTTACTCCTACATTTTTATCCAAGGGTAATCACCACATGTTACCCCCCCCCCCCCCCAGAGTGGACATTCAAACACAGCACAAGGGGTCACTAATTCATCTACAGTGGCAGCTTCTTCACATAGGCTTCTGATCCCCTTTAGACACATTTACAATGAGGATGTGCTCAATGTCCTGCAGGAGGCCAGTAATCCTAATACAAGAAAATCATATCTTTCAAAGTGGAAAAGATTCACTATGTGGTGTCATACAAGACAGCTGGACCCACTTCTCAGCAAACCCCCTCTAGTGCTGTCCTATTTGTGTGAGCTACTGCAGACTAGACTGGCTTATTCATCCATCAAAGCCAATCTGACTGCTATTTCTGCATGCTTGCCTCTTGGGTCCCCCCATTAGCATCCAGACTTGTTCCAAACTCTTCCTTAAAAGGATACTTCACCTTAGACCTCCCAGAAAACCCTCTCCTCTGCCTTGAGACCTTAACTACATGCTCAAGAAGCTTATGCTCCCGCCCTTTGAGCCAGTAGATAAAGCTTCCCTAAAGCGTTGTGAAGAATTATCAAGGTGCTGCTTACTGGGATGGATCTGAAGTCTTAAGACACTAAGGTCTTGCTGGCTGGATTCTGCTGAAACCAAAGTCTAGTTATAATTGCATTTATAGTCTGTTGCCCACAGAAACTTGCTGAATGTACACTGATGCAGCATCAAACTCTGTCATTTTAAAAGCAGTAACCAGTAAATAACGTTTTATAACAAATCACACAAACTACTGTTACAGCTTCAAGTACTGTGCTAGTTTACTTATCAAACAGCATGGATGATGTGAAGGATACAATATTACCTTGGAACAAATGTGTGTTCCTACACAAATATCTCTAACAAATGTTATCTGCTATAGTCTATAGTGGTTTTACATCCTGTTTTTCTCCTTTGTATTCTATTTTGGTCTTTGTATGAAAACATCTGCTTGCTGGTGTTTGCAGAAAAATATGTTCTCATCCCGTAGAGAAACAATGCTGGTATTGTCTTTTAAGGAAACATCTTGTGCAAATGCTGACTTGATGAAAGCATATCCATTCAAACTTCCTGGCTTAACAGTGTCATATAATAGAAACGTGTACATATTGTTTTCCTGTCGTCCATTCTTTAAGGAAGCAGGTTAGTTTTCCTACTGACAATGTGAAATGCATACATCTGTTTTTTACATTTTTGCTAAGTCTAGAAGGTCAGCCTTCTTGCTGACAGTGTGAGATGCATACATTCTTGCTGATTCTGTAAGAAAATATGTCCATTAAGCACATTCCTTGTTTTTCAAGCCACAGTCATTTAGTATGGATGCTACACACATATTGCTAAACTCTATTTCTACATTTAAACAAGCTTTATTTTATACCTTATTTATGTTGCATATTTGTAGCAGAATTACTTTCAACCTTAATACCTTGTTGAGCCATACCCTAACAATTCCCTCTTTTTTTTTATTTTAAACCAGGGATACAAATTCAGCATTATTTGATACTTTTGCATTATGACAATTAACAGTAGCTATTAAGCAGACTTTAATACATGTAAATAATATGCAACCAAGTACTACAATAACAGTAAAAGAAATAAAAAAATAGAATGATCTTTCCTGTCCATCCTGTAAATAGACTACTAAACCATTCACACCAATCATCATTCCAGTTTTTTCTAATATGTTGAGACACTTGCACAATCATTTCTAAATGTGCTTTTACAGATTCTGTTTTGTCTAGAATAAATGTATAACACTGTTCATAGGTGTGTATTAGGCTAATGGCCCTGGAGCCTTTACAAGCCTCCCCCATAGGATTACCCTGGCATCTTGCCACCCAACCTTAGTTACTAGTGCTTCTGTCTAGTAGAGCCACTGGACTGATCCCTGGGGTAAATTTTCTATTTACCATCCACTCATCAAGATTTCTCTTGAAGAGGGCCAGTGAGGTGCTCTGCTTGACATGTATGGGAAGTCTATTCCATAGCATGGGTAGTCTCTGGGTTATGAACCTGTCCCTCCAGCATTTTCTGTTGATTGTGGTAATGAGGTTGACATCTCTGGAATGTGTGGTGCAGAGGGATTGGTATTTTTTTAGCTGTAGCATTTCTACCAGAGCTGGGTCCAGACATGGCTTTGTAAGTCAAGCAGAGATCGCCTCTAAGTAGGCAATATGAGACACAGAATAATTGGATTTTTTTGAATCTGTCCTTATAGGACATGTTTAAGGCCTAGGATCCTCTTTGTGAGGTACTTTTGCGGCCTCTCCAGTTGTTACAGGTGTCTAGTGAGATACATGCCAAATGGGGCATTGTACTCTATGATTAGCCTAATGACGGAAAAGTAGAGGGAGACAATGACCTCTTTCTTCCTGGATGCAAAACCCTTAGTAATGAGATGTGCCACATAGAAGGATTTTCTGACCACAGTGACAACATGGTGGTCAAAAGAGAGGTTGCTGTCAGCCTGTGCTCCCAGATCTCTTAAACACCTTCTGTGTTCAGTGGACTACCATCAGTGTGGAAATTCAAGGGAACCGGGTTTTTCCCAAAGGGGATGAAGACTCATTTTTTGGCATTGAGCTCAAGGCCATGGTTCTGACACCAGTCGTTGGTCTCATTAAGGCCTTTCTGTAGAATGTCAACATCACTTGGGGAGTTAATAGCTCCCAACTTGCAATCATCTGCGAACTTTGTCAGAGTTCCTCTGTGTTGGCCTGGACTTCAGAGAAGTAGATGCCAAGGATAGGAGAGTACCTAGGACTGAACCCTGTGGGACTCCACTTGTGACTGGTCGGCAGTCTGACTTGGAGTCAGCTACTTTCACACTGTGGGTTCCATCTGTGAGCCAGTTTGCAACCCACCTAGTTATATAGGGGTTAATGCCTAGCTTAGAAAGTTTTTCTATGATTCCTGTGTGGGAATGGTATCAAAGGCCTTGGCCAGATCAAGGTAGGCTGTATGAACCACATTACCTTCATCCACAGCTCTGGTGACTGACTCAAAGAAGTTGACCAAGTTGAGCAGGCATGATCTACCCTTCACAAAACCAAACTGTGTAGGATCCAGAGTTTGGAGATTTCCTATATCCTTGTTTATTAGGACTATGATGATGTGTTCCATAGATTTGCATATAAGACTCATCAGACTAATGGGGCGATAGTTCCCAGGGTCTGTAGTCACTCCTCCTTTGTGGAGAGAGCTCCCAGGGTCTGTAGTCTCTCCTCCTTTGTGGAGAGAGATGACTGTAGCATTGCTCCCATTCGGTATGGACAAAGCCTGAGGTAAGGCTGTGATTGAACAGGGCACACAGGTGAGGTGCCAGTTCACTTTGTAGTTCATGTAGAACACAGACAGGGATACTGTCAGGTCCCACAGAAGCTGTATTATTGGCCTTGGGCAGTGCTGTTTTAACCTGTGCAGCAGTAATACTGGGTGCCTGGCAATCTACTGGTATTGTGATTGGTCCTTTGGGGGGGGGGGTAAAGTTAGCACTGAATCTGTCCGCCAGTATATTTGCAATATCTGTTGGCTCAGTATAGGAGGTACCATTGTACAGTAGCTCAGAGAAAATCTGGGTATTGCCATGGAGATTCTTTACATAACTAGAGATGGCCTTGTGGTTGTCTTTACTATCTGCTGCATTTATGTTTTCATAGCTAGCTTTAGAGGATTTGATGAAGGATCTCTACCTTTTGTTGAGGCTGATAAGGGATTTTTTCCAGTCTTGGGACTTCACCTTATTCTGCATCAGTTTCCTCCTCCTGTTGTAGAGTTTGTTTATGGCAGGGGACCACCAGATTGGCTTCCTTTTTTTGAGGAGAGCATCTTCGTTCTATTGAGTATGGCAAGATCCATGCATTTGTGTACGTGTTCATACAGTGCATTGGTGTATGATTTGGCAGTCATGCAACTATTCTTCATTTGCATGGGTGCCGTGAAGTTAGCCACCTCTGTTTTTAGGATCCCAAAGTTAGCTTTGGAGAAGTTTTTCATGGTGGTTAGCTTTGTTGGGGGTGGGTGGGAGGGATGTGGATTTCCAAGGTGATTAGCTTGTGATAGGATCTAACCAGAGAGGAGTTAACTATTGGTGTAGAGCAATGGTCACCCATGTTAGTAATGACAAGGTCAAGGATGTTGCTACATCTAGTGGGGATAAGAATGAGCTGGTCTAGGGCATTGGAATTAATGAATTCCAAAAAGCGTTGGGCACGTATATTGTTTTCCCAGTTAATGGAGGGGTAGTTGAAGTCGCCCAGTATGAGAGTGTTAAAGCACATGTACCCCCTTGGGATGCTAATATGTAATGTAATGCCATTCAATTTTGTAAAACCATAGTTTGTATAGCTGTCATTTCAACAGTAATGTCAACAACTGCATTTGTCGATACCTCAACTAGTTTGGATAGTTTTCTCAGCTCTCAGATGGCTTTTGCAGCCCCATACCAAGGGAAAATGCCTGCTCCAGAGATTGCATCATCTCCTAAATCCATATCTTTTAATTTAATATAATCAAGATTTTGATAATAAGATACGTGATGTATCTAAAGTGTCTACTGGATTTTCTGGACTTTCAATCACAGGTAATCTATCCTTTTTCTTTTTTGCATTTCTAATGCTTCCTTTTGGTAATTCTTTTACATGATGCATTGCTGGTACCACTGACCCTATTTAACAGGTGCCATTCCATCTGTTTGGTAACCATTTATAAGCATATTTACCACAGATGTAATATAACCCATCTGACAGAGCAACACTGCTATTTACTTGCCCCCATGTAGAACTGTAAAGTTTTTATCTGTTTTACTTCGCCAACATGTAATATTGGTTTTAGACTCGTTTTTATCATTTTGTGAAAAATGAAACTGTTGTGTCACTTTAACTGACCCTTAATTGGTATTAAAATATGAAAACCATGAAAAAATACTCCACAATACTGACTGGTATGTGGTTGTGAAAGTTTAGCATTTCAATTGTTCGAATACAATTACTATTACCCACTGGAACAGTTCCATTTTGTTGAAAACATGTGATTCCCTGCACTATAGCAGATAACTGTACTCTTACTTTACGTAGCTGCGCATTTATGACTTGTTCTCCTGTCTCATTAATACAACAGGTATTAAAGGCATGACCCCTGTTATTTTTGGTATTAAACTACATACCCAACAATTAGAAACAGTCATGCTTTTTGCATACCAACATTGTCTTGCCAAAAATGTATTAAAAGATGGTGAGCAGTCTTGTTCACTTTTCCATATTTCTTTAGTTTCTTTTTTATGTAATTTTATGGTTTCATTAACAGGTTGCAAATACAATTTATGCTAAGCAATACAATGATTAGTATGACAATCATTATTGCTTTAAAAAAACATCCATTAAATAAAATTTCCATTGTCAATTGATTTTGCCTTTAGTCATCTGAAACTGGATTTCCAAAAGGATGCACTTTAAACCATGTCAATGTCATTGTTTTTTTCTGTCACAAGATGGGTTGCCAGCTGGCTTACTGGCAGAACCCACACTGTGAAAGTAGCAGACTCCAAATCCGACTTCAGACCAGTGACAAAAGAAGTACCACAGGGCTCAGTCCTGGGTCCTCTCCTGTTTGGTATCTACTTCTCTGAAGTACAGACTAACACGGAAGGTCTTTGGCTAATGAAGTTCGCAAATGACTGCAAACTAGGAGCCATAATCAAAACTCCTAACGATGTGGACATCGTACAAAAGGGCCTCACTGAGACAGATGCCTGGTGTCAAAGCCAAAGTGCATTGTCATCCCCTTTGGCAAAAACTCTGTACCCATGAGCTACAACATAGGCGGTAGTATACTTAACACCAAAAGTGTGATGAGACCTTGGGACACAGGTGGACAGTGGTCTCTCCTTTGATAATCACATTGCCACAGTAGTCAGGAAATCCTTCTGTGTGGCACACCTCATCACAAAAGGTTTCTCATCCAGAAAAAAAGAGGTCATTGTTCCCCTCTACTCATCACTCATTAGACCCATTGAGTACAAAGCCCCTTTTGGTATATACCTCACAAGATATCTACAACAACTGGAAAGGCCGCAAAAATACCTCACCAAGAGGATTACCGGCCTCAAACCGATGCCCTACGCAGACTGTCTCAAAAAACTCCAGCTTTACTCCGTTGCATATCGCCTACTCAGAGGTGATCTGTGCCTAACATACATCAAACCCAGAGCTGTTGGACATGCTCCACTTAAAGAAATCCCAATCCCTCCAAGCTACACACTCTAGGGACCTAAACCTTGTCACCACAATAAATAGAACATGCCAGAGGGATAGATTCCTGTCCCAGAGACTTACCATACTCTGGAATAAACTACCTATCTATATAAAATAAAGCTCCTCATTAGCACTCTTCAAGAAAAATCTTGATGATTGGATGGGAAATAGGAAATTCACCCCAGGGATCACCTCTGCGGCTCTGCTCGACAGTGGCACAGGAAAATAATTCTCTTGGGTGGCAAAAGCCAGGGTACCTATTTGGCTGGGCTTGTATAGACCCCAGAGCTGATAGCCTAGTACCTACCTATGAACCTATGTGGAGACTTACACCTGCTTTGCTTAGGCAGCAGCATGTGTATTGTAAGTAATGCTTATGATCAGCTTATGGCCTCTGCATGAATTGCAGCCCTCATCTAGCTGATTGCATGTGGAACAGCTCTGGTAACATTCCCATAGCCAATTACATGGAAACACACTCCAATATCTAGAAACATCATGTTGGTGTTGGGCCTTTTCATTCACTGTGAGCAGGAACTAGATATGTTGTTTGGCAAACAGCATCACAGATGGATTGGGGATTTACCTCTAACAATATACACTGTGGAAACAGGCCAACAAACAGGAGGGGGATGTGCCTGACTTGATTACAGACTGTAAGTGCTGCTACACTGCAATTGGAGTAATGTTGGTTTAACAGGGTGTGTGTGGATATGGCCATCCTACATGTTTTTATACCTGTTATGTCAGTGCTGTTTATGAGGAAACCCCCATCTGTAGGGTCATCTGCAGACTGGGCAGTGTGGGGTGCCTTTTATTTCTTGCGTTTCCCACAGAGCACCTATCTGTAAACTGCAGAAGGTAGTGTGAGGACTGCAGTCTGTAGATGGTGACAGCCATGAGAGTTACTGACTTCACATCCCTCATAGGACATATGTTGCAACAGACCCTTTTACAACAGTAAATGTATGAGGTTATCACAGCAACATGTCAATATTGGCCCTGTGGTTGTGCCTCCAGCCACAACTCTGTCAACCTTTATACATATGTCATGCAGTAAGAGGTGCATATGTTCTGTACACCATATTTACCGACATCATATCTGATAACAAGCCAGTGAGATATCAGACTGCTACACATGTTATATATAGTAGAAGTTATATTTGATGACATAACCTGGGCATTCTGTGGTTGTGTGTATAGTACTGAGGTCTGCGTACTTATGGTGATTGTCAACAGTGTGTGTGTATTGTTAATATGTACCTTGGCCTGTGTACAGACTGTGGTAGATGTCATTGTTCTTGGTCCTGTTCTATCCGATGTTACATGCTGCTCCACTGTATGTTACCCTATCAGCTTACATGTTTGTCGGGCCAAACACACACAGGTCCCATACTACAGACAGGCATCAGACCACACTGTGTAGCAGCCCAGTATGTAGGGTTAGTGTGCGAGTGGCACATATGAGGATGGTGTTGAACAGATAGTTCATATACTGTAATATTACGCTAGCTTACCATATGTGGCTGTGTTCACATTGGTTGTGGTTATGCACTTTCACACAGGTGTCTGTTACACTGTATATATATGCAGGTACATGTGTATTCCCCATAAGAAATGTAGGCCAGTGTTGAGCCAGTCTGCCTGTAGCCTGCACAGTGCTTTGTTACATGCCTAGCAGTTTAGTGTACTTCCCCAGTGAGATGTCATGTCCAGAAACTTGCCAGATGTACTGCTGCTGGGCCACCATAACAGTCATGTATGTCAGACAAAGCAGTGGGATGCTGTAGAGATGTATGTCAATAACTAGTGGGTAGTATGTGCCCATGGCACCTCTGTACCAGTGGTTGTGTCAGGCCAGACAGGGTTGTGTGAATGCATAACCTATGGGGGCAAATGCATACAAGTAGTTACATGTTATACCCATCTACATGGCTGTTAACATCCACATTATCTGGTTTGGTCCACATGTATTGTACTATGGGGTTCTGAGTATACCTCTGGACTGTCCAAATATATTGGCCACATCTCTGCTGTAGTCCATAGGAGCATTACTGTGTTAGCAGTGGTACTGTACTATGATGCCCTTAGGATGTCTATCAGTAGCCAATGGCACACACATTAAAAGCAGATGTGACCTCCTACACACACTATGTCTTTGAAGACAATCCCTATTACAGTAGCAATACTCTACAAATATACCTGCAATACATACCTGACATCCCCTTGTACTATGAAACGAACTATTGGGGCTGAGGTAGGGCTCAACTCCATGTTCAGGACATATATGTATACATAATTATCCATATACCTATATAGATATATACACATATACATATCAACATACATAGATGGATATGCATATCTACACACACACACATATATATAGATAGATAGATATAAACACTCAGATATATACATATACAGAGCAATATATGTCTACACATATACAGATAGAGATACATATGCACATTTATGTATTGCTATCTACATATATATTGACAGTAGTAGGTATATCAGAATAGATATGTATGCACATACAGTTATAGATATCTACATATATACCAACATAACTAGGCATATCTGTACACATAGGATGTGCATACATATATAGCTATATATACATATAGCTATATATACATATATGTATATATATATATATATATATCTACGTACATACGAAGAGATGTACACATGGCCATATATATGTTGCACTACACAGATGTGTATACAGACATATGTATGGAGTATACATGTGTATGAATATGTAGACATATATAGACATATATGTATATAACCATATTCCTGTCATGTGTAAACCTCACGGTTGTGTATACCCTCCCAGATGTATCTCACCGTATGTATCTGCTATGTGTACATTATGATAAAACATCATATGTGATGCAACAGTCATATAAATAATAAGGACTACACAATATATGAAGTTAAGGCAATTGTTCAATACTACTCAATATGTGTATTGACAGCTATATTGGTAAAACAGCTGTCTTCACAGTGGTCATGGCATAGTGGTTAACTGTTTCTTTAGTGTACAGGTTCCTGGGTTCAAGGGCTGTTCATTTTGTTGCTGGGCAGAACAAGGGCTGTCAGATACAGAGTGGTTAAGGCACTTATAAGCAGCTTTAAGCAGGTTTGCATGAAGCTAAGTGGTGCTAAGCTATGGGTAAACATACAGGCATTTACACAGTGCAAGCTTTGCTTACCGGTGCGCAAATCAGCTCAGGTGTTATATTGCAGCAATGTTGATACTTGCTTAGCATGGCTTAGCCCTGGTAACCAGTTCACACCACCCAGTCTGATAACATAGCAGGATAATGATATCTGTAATAAGTGTATGTAATGCCATGTACAATGCATGTGCCTATGTGCTGTCATTACAATAGCAAGGGGTGTGAGTGTCATGTGTGGGACACAGATGTATATGAGGCCTGTACAGCACTGTTATCCATGTGAATGTGTTACATACAGGGGTAGTAGCCCAGGGTACATGCTGTCACACTGGCATGTAGTGTATCATGGCAGTACTACTGTTGACAGTGCTTACCTAGGCAAGAGCAGAGTGCTAAATGTAGTACTGACAACAGGCATACCTGTGGGCATAGCTGGACATTGAGGCCTCCCTGTTGTATCCCTGGTGTGTGAGCAGTGTCACAGTATATACCCCTTACTGGGTAATGATCCATCACGTGGAATGTAACTGTAGACTACCGTCTGTACAGCACAGTTTAGTGAGGGCTTCTGACATGTAGTTATGGCATACATATTGCTGTCAGACGTCTGTCAACACACTTATCCTACCACATAGCTACTTGCCATGCTGATGACTGTCAGTCCCTGTACAGATGTGCAGATGGCAGGTATCCAGCTGGGATATGTGCAAGCAACCTATGCTTGATTGACACTGACATGTCTGCCCAGCTGTGTAAGAACTGGCACATACAGGAGAAGTCACCCTGTATGCACCACATGCCACGGGTACCTCCACTACACTACTACAGTCAGAACATGCTTGTGTACAGGTCTCCATCACAGACACTAACCATGTGTTGTAATGCATGTTGCATACATGTCAACCCAGTGGCCATGTGCAGGGGGCACCTGGAGCATTGGCTGATGCATCTCATTCTCACCATGAGGGTCACCACAGTAGTGTCTGTTGCTAGATTGCCTGCTGCCACCTGGCAGGTGGCAGTATACCACTGTACACACAACCCCTACACAACCCGTCTCCTCTTGGACAATAGCTAGGTACACAGCTATGACCACCTTCAGTGATGCACCCCTGTACTGAGACATGTGTACATGTGCATGACTACATATAGCAGTGTGTTAGCACACCTGTACTTGGGAATTCCATGAGGGCCTTCAATGCAACACCCATTGCCATAGTCAGTTGTGGCTGCTGCTGAATGGGACATTACATGTACCCTGTAAATCTCCTCCCCATACCAGCTACACGAGCCTTGCAGTACCAGCACAGCAGTGTTTTACAAATGGGTTGATAGGCATCAGATACCCATTGTGTTCTGGCATGTGTGTGTAGTTGTGCATGTCCGTATATCTGTAGGGTACAGCATTCCAAGGCCACATACTCCTATTGCAATACCCATTGCCACACAGTAGTACAGATAGTGTTGCTGCTGCCCATAGGTGAGGCATGACAATACAACATCATACTACGCATCTGGCATGTGCATTAGATGCATATCCCTGTAATAACACTGTTGGGGTATACTATGGGTTGTATTGCAGTCATGGCCAATGTGTGATGGTGGGTATGGCAGAGTGTCATCATGGGTTTCAGGGAGTACAATATCCACTGGGGGATGTGGGTGCTGTGTACACTGTCATTACACCAAGGTACACCCGGTATATGTCCCATGTACCACATTGTTTACCACTGTCATCTTCAACCATACAGGTAACTGATACCACAATCCAAGCCAGTTATGCATGTGCTGTATGCAGCTTACCTATAACATGTTGGACACATGGTCAAGTTAGCAGCGATAGGCTGTGGTATCTCGGATATTTGTCTTCCTGTTATCTGTTAATGTGTATATGAAGGTATGTCACACTATGTATTGTCCATATACACCCATTATGTCCCCCATTAGCATACTGTACATGTCTGGGGATGTTCTGCATGCAACATGTAACCTGGGACGGGTTCCTATGAATCCGTCGACAGCGAGCTGTCGACACTGACCTCGACACCAGCATTGACCGTTCAGAACATCGACAATCCAGGTAAGCGATTTTCCCCCTTACAGGACCCATGGTAGCACTTGTTTCGCTAGTACGATGTTATGGACAACGCAAATTCTCAACAGTCGCTACCATGGGTCCTAAGTGCTACCATGGGTCCTGTAAGGGGGAAAATCGCTTACCTGGATTGTCTATGTTCTGAACGGTCGATGCTTTGGTGTCGATGAGGTAAGTGTCGATGTTTCGGCTGTCGACGGATTCATAGGAACCCCCTGGGACACACCTCACCCTAAACACTGTGTGGTGTGTGCAATGTAAGCCACGCACTTCAGTATCACTACATAGCTAGGTAGGGGTCTAGTCCCAGTGTTGCCAAGTAACAATGTGCGTGTATGTGGATGGGTCTACATCAGGCTGCAAGGTATTCATGCCTCAGCTAGTCACCTGTCTATGTGGCAAAGGCAATAACCATTTTAGTAACCTGTGACATGTGTTTAGCTGTACTCCAGATAAGTCACAGCAATGGTGTCACCACACTGCCATACCCTGTTGTGGATTATGACTGCAAACCATCCTCGTGCTGACACATGTACACCTACAACACAAATGGATAACATTATAGGGACCACAATCCGCCAGTATTACTAACAGCTATAATGTATCATTGCTGGATGGCTACACTACCTGACATATGTGCATTACACTTTACTCCTTACATGTTACACTGCAGTACTGTGGTACACTGTAGTACAGTGACCATGTACATCACACCATATTAGCCTGTCCCTGCACTGATGGTATGGATGACGGGGATGTGGCACATGTATCATCATATGCACAGGGCATCCTTGTGCTGACACATGTACACCTACAACAAAAATGGATAACATTATAGAGACCACAACCAACCAATGTTACTAACAGCTATAATGCATTATTGCTGGACTGCTGCACTACCTGCCATATATGCATTACACTGTACTCCTTACAACATGTTACATTGCAGTACTGTGGTACACTGCAGTACAGTCACCGTGTGCATCAGAACCATATTGGCCTGTATTGATGGTATGGAAGACAAGGATGTGGCACAGGTATCATCATATGCACAGAATGTGATGTTGGTTTGCCAGAGGCTGAGGGTGGGCCATACATTTGACACCATGTGTGTGGGTGAGAGGTATACTTTGGAGAGCTAGGTGTGGTGCTGTGGTGTGTGTAGGTATGGGGTTGCCCTAGGTGTGTTTGTATATTGTGTGGGTATGCATTCACATAGTTCTGCCATGTGGCTGCCCTACACAGGTTTGTATGGACAGCTGCAGGCCATACCTGGCAGGGTGTGCAGTTCACTGCCTCTGGCCACAGACACGTGGACTGTGCCTGCCAGGGGTTCCATGGGCATGTCCAAGTACAGGCCTCAATGTGCTACTCTCACCTGCTGATGAAAAATGTCCCCTCATGGGGCTGGCTAGGACCACGTGCACATGGCCTGGTGTGGACAGCACCCCCCCCCGCATGTCCGGGGCTAGTACTTCTACTAAGGGTGCCCCTTGTTCTAGCACGTCCATGTTGACTGCCAGCTGTTGGTGTTGCTGGCCCACGTCCATGTGGCCGTCACCACACTTTGAAACATGGACAAACCTTGGCCGATGAGGGCTATCATCTCACCATGTCGTCTAGCCATGAGCTTGGTATAAGCACGGATGGCACCAAGACAGTTTACTGATGTCGCTTGCAGATGAGAGCCGCTCTCTGCAGCCTCAGACCCTGTCTGGTGTAATGTTCCATACGTGCGCCACCATGACAGCCTAAAACATGTGCTTGCTGGTACCAGCTGTGTCACCTCTGCCAGGAGCATTATGTCCAGTGGCCCTACCATGAGCACCCTGGGACCATCCACCTATGTGGTGCCCTGCCAGACATCTGGCTATGCCTGCTGCGACTGGACACAGAAGGCATGGTTACCACACTTTCCTGTGCACTGCCACCAAATGCCAGGTGCCTTTCCACTATGGCCACTGGTGATGGGGCATGTATAGGCACTGAAACTGTGTGCGAAGTTGGGGTGGCTAAAAGGGGGATGTCAAATGTTGGTGCAGTGTCGGCCCTTGACAACCCCACCTGTGCCTCAACAGTACTATCATCATCTTCGGTGTCCGTATGGACACCAGCATCAGATTGCATGCAGGAGGAACACTGACCCACCTCACCACCTGTGGGGGAAAACAATAAACGCACTTTAAAACCTGTACAGCATTGCTTAACAGTACACACACATGCACACCTCCATAATACCTTTCTGTCCATGGCTTTACAGACAGTCCCAAGTATATGTCCATGTGGTACCCCATCCTGCATCACACTTGTTAGCATACACACACTGATACGACTCATTAACATATCAGCCCTCTAAATGCCTACACAGGTGGGCACAACACAAGACCTGTTACTACATTACCTGCCTGACCTGTGTGTAGTGGTTTTACGTGGCCTCACTGCTGTCATTCGGAATGCACCCCCTGTATGTCCGGACATCATGGCCATGGCCCCTATATGTGTGGGGTACTATAATCTATCCATAATATCACGCACTGGTATGTAATGTGTATATAATGCTCAGTACATGCCAAATATGCTGCTAATTCAGCCTATCACGTGACAACTGTAATATTTGGATACACTCCCTGGTGTTGACTAGTACTTCTCCAATGCATCTGTAGTGCTGCATATGTGGGTTGTAGGTGACCTCTCTGCTGAATGCAATATTAAGGGTGTACCTGGTGTCTACCTTCCCTCTCGATACCTGTTCCATGCTACAGACCGTATTATACTATCAGCTGTCCTGTGATTACACAAATGACAAGTATTCCTGGTGTGTAAAGTGGCAGTCCATGTACATGTACTGCATGATCCCAGAGGGAGGTACTGCTGTATGAACACCCCTCAATCACACGTGCATACATGGCCAGCCACAAAAACACACACACATGCACACAAGCATTCTACATGCATCAGCCTCCCTCCACTTTACAAGAGTGACCTTATAGACAAACTAACTACCCACCAGGACGCACACGCACACATACAGGTGAGGTTGCACAATGATAGTACAAATAACCAAAAAAGATGTGGAACTGCACAAAAATAAACCAATAAATCCAACCAGGAAGTGCCAATAAACGGAGTGGAGAGTCAGCCACAATTTAAGAAAGTTTATTAGATCCACATGATGATCCACATCTGACGAAGTCTATCTTAACAAGATGAAAATGCTTATTATAGTATTGAAGGCGTTCATGCTTTATCTGTTTTAACTGTCATCTGGTTCGTGTTCATTTTATGTGGATCTAACAAACTTTCTTAAATTGTGGCTGACTCTCCACTCCGTTTATTGGCACTTCCTGGTTGGACAATGATAGTACACACAGTCCTCCAATTACCCCTCTGTCAACATGCATAACATATGGTACCCGACAGTATGCAGTGCAGCTATAGTCAGTCCATGCTGGTTGCAGTATACATGTGTGTGATGCATGTGCTGTGTCACTAAGTGAAGCCCTTTCCCCTGGGTACCACTGCACACATGAATATGGTATTTCTTTTACCTGTTCTGCTCCTGCCATGTACTGTGCACTACACCTCACAGGTGTACAGTCCATTGCTGAATGTGTACTACTGTGTCGGTTATGTTAGCTTTAATGCTCACATCTCCTATGTTTTCCAGCAATACATACCTGTATGATTTGTGGACAGATGTCTTTTGTGAATGCCTGATGTCTGATGCACAGCTCTCGACATCAGCGGACCATGTATGACCAATCCAATACTCTTACACTGACAACCATCAGAGCATACCATGGCTATGGGGGGTGTACACACCTTTATTGATATGAATCACCCATCCTTGATCTGCCATTGGACCACATCACCACATATCTTAGCAGTACATGAGCCCGATATGTGACGTGTGCTGTACTTTCACATGCAGTGTCTATGGAATGTGTTAGGTGTGCAGATGCTGACTGCAATGCATACACACCGTGTGGGCATATGTGTGCACACCCCTATCATGACGGTTTGTTGCACCTCTTGTGTTTACTACAGCAGTCACTACTCCTGGCAGGGGTATACCAGCATGGGCCATTTGCATTTGCCAGTGTATGTTCAGTCTGCCCTACACATGTCCCCCTATTCTGCATGATTGCAAGGTCTACTCATGTGCACATCCCTTAGTGTTCACACACTGCCGTCACTATTGCTGTGGTGGTAGGGTTATGGCTGCCACAGGTCCTGAACCTGACTATGTGCATATACAGACATTCTTAGCATCATTAGGATCCCTGCTGCAGTGCACTGGTGTGTCATGCTGACACCCCTCCCACCTCCTTCAGCCTTTTTGCAGATGCATTACGAGTAAGCCCTATACATGTGTCACTTTGCAGTGTCCCATACACTGAACACCACATGTTACAGCCTAGTCCCAGCTGATAATGTGGACCACGGTAATGCCTTATGCCACAGTGTATCTCTGCGGCAGTTGCCATTGTCCTACAGGTATATACACTGGTGTTGCACTGTATATGGGTGTTGTTCCAAACATGTCCCTACTGTAGGCCATGTCTCCCACCATTATGTTACTCCTTGTGGACACATTCCACAATGACAGGATGTTCATTATCATGCAGGTGTCTGATATACCCTTCCAATACCCCATCATGGTCACCCCTGTGATGCCATGCATTTCACAGCAACAATACATGCACATTTACAGCATGGATTCTGGGTAGGTGTGTTAGATGTGTGCATGACATATACCACAGATATTACATGCCCGGTGTATTGGCAATCATCTAGATAAACCGTACTCACCAGCTACAGGCAGCTGCCTTGGTGGTATGCTGGAGGGACCTACATAAGAGGGTGAGAGATGCATAGTCAGTGGCCACAACTGTGGCAGTGCTACAGGGTGGGTGCAGTATTACAATACATCAACAGTACCTTTCCACAATACTACCACATATGGACATCTGTTTATCACTACTATGGAGCAACAAAATATATCTATGACATGTCAGATATGCATGATCTACCTGTATCAATGTGGCTGTGTATATGCAACAGTGGTCTATGGATGTGCCTTGTGGCCTTACATGCATGCTCCTCAGCTGGTGTGTGGGTGGCACCCATCTCCACAAAGGTGTCTGATGGTTGGTGTGTGTCCAGATGGGCCGGTACCATGAGGCTGGCCAGAAGCTCCTCCACACGTGTTGGGGGGGGGGTGGATGGCATGGCCACCCCTTGTGATGAGGTGATCCCCCGGACTGCAGCAGCACACCAGGCATTGCAAAGCAGGTCATAACAATGATGTGGGTGTTTCCCCACCACATTTGTCACATACCACCCCTGTAGGCTGTCCTCTATATCTACCAAAACTGACCACCTCAACAACTATGCCTGCCATACTTCCCCATATTCCCATTCCATACTTCACAGACAAGGGCAATGTGGTCCCAACAAGGGGTTCATATGTGACATACCCGTCCATGTTGCACACACTGACAGCTGTAGATATCTGTGTGTATTGCTATGTCTCGTGTTTCCTTGCACATAGCATGCAGCAATGTGGTAGTAATATAGGGGATATGTATTTACATACATATATGTTTGTGTATGTGTTTGTATATATGTAGACATGTCCATATAGGTATATATCTATATATGTGTAGATATATGTGATGCATATATGTGCTCATATATATATGTCTACACATGGGTATCTGTATATTTGTGGACATACATATACATCTATATATATATATATATATATATATATATATATATACCTATATATGGGGTACATTCAGACATCAGGTCTACAATCTCACACCACCTTTCTGCATAGCTGCACTGCTCTGCCTTGCTACAACACAGACAGATGCCACATATGGACACAGCCTGACATTAGGGGGGTATATGTAGGGCCAGATTGCAGGTAACCCTATTACACACCTATGGCATTCGTGCATGCTACAATACAGATTAGCCTTAGTATCCTGCAAGGGGTGGGCTGTGGATCCCATGTGTCCATCATAATGGCATTACTTCCACCACCAGCTATTGGCCACGTAATATACATACTTCCCATTACACAACACACACTATGATGGCTTACATCTTATCAGTCAGTGCTGCTCTGCACGGTTGAGGGGTATGGCAGTTGTTCAGCTGAACATCATTACAAAGACAAGACCTGAAGGCACATATAAAGCATTCCACATCATCTATCTCATTATTATGGACCACGTGTTATGGTCATTTACATACATATATACTTCACATACCTGTTCTGGGACTGCAGACTCTTCTAAAGTGTTTGGTATTTATTTTTTTTTTTTTTTATACATGCACTCTTTCTCTCTCTCAGTCTCAGTCCAGTTAATGGAATGAGCTGCTTCACATAGATTGCAGCATGAAATTTGTAGTTGATGCACATGATCAGGTCATGGCCTCTGCACCAATCAGTGTCCTCCACTTGCTACCTGCATGCAGCATGCTGTGTAATACTTCCAATTACCACTGCCATGGCAACCAACTACTATAAATCCCTACATCATGTGGGCGTGGTCCCTTTACCTTTCCTGTATGATGGAAAGGCAGCAGTGTTTGAGACAGCAGGTAGCAATACCTCTTACAGGAGAATCTGCACACTCAGGCCATCTTCATATTTGTAGGAGATTCCAGAACTACAGACAGAGTGCGGATAGAGTTGTATGCATTGTATAGCACTGGTGTTATAGTGTTTGTGTGTACATACTAGTTTAACTTGGAATGCAGTCTGTCTGCATAGCTCTCAACTGTGGGCCTATCCTCTTGATGGCCAGAGGTGTGCCTATTATGTTTTGTCTGTCCACCACACAGGTCTTGTGTCAGATATATCACTGCTAGTGTGTGTGTTGAATGCTATGAGTACATGGCTACATCCATTTCTCTTTCTAACTTCATATTCCTGACTAAGGGTATGTTGCAGACTATCCTGTAACACCAGCAACCTGCTTAGTGTATGACAACAGTTTTACAGATATGGGCCTGTGTTCCAGCCTCTGTCCTCCACCTACATACCAGGCTTTGCACATATGAAATGCTGTCAGGGGTTGTTTTGTAGTGGGCTGTGAGTATATCATGCTGCCATTCCTGCCATCAGTCCACTGATGTTGTGTCCCCCACACATATTGTGGGGTTGGGGCCATATATGTGTGGGCTTTACCTACACAATACATGTGTGCCCTTATGCACTTCAGAGGCCAATGTATGTAACAGTGGTATATGGCCATGTATTATTGAGTCTAGGGGGATGCACCATAACTAACCTACACTGTTAAAACATGTGGGGGTATCATGGGTAAGCTGCCTTAAGGTATCTGGATGTACATTACCATACAATCCACCTTGGGTAAATGCAGGTCTACTGCCTCCTGACATACAGACTGTTCTGTTTGCTAGTGCGATTGTGAAGGTGTCAGTTATGCTTTGTTATGTAACAGTTACATCCCATTGTGTCAACTGAGGTCTTTTCCCCCTAGGGACTGTGTACAGAGTGTAGCTAGAGGCTGCTGAACTATACATCTGCATTACTTACTTACTGTTGATTGTTTGGTATCCTGTGGTCTAGTCAGTCTTTTCTATTGTACTACTTGAAGGCCTCGGCCTGCACAGCAACATATGTCAACCTTTCCAGACTACTTTATTAGTATATCTGTCTCGGAGTTGCATTAGTCTGTTTATATGGATGTCAGTGTCTAATGGTTACACTGATTAAAGTGTAGCTATCATTCTAAGCCTTTTGGTTTAACCACTTGGGCTTCAGACCAGTTGTTTTACATTAAGAAGGTTTGTGATCTGCAATGTTGTGGCAGGACAGGTAGCTTCCATCCTCCTAAGTTGGGAACTGCTGATTGAAGGCTCAGTGTTTGTTATTCTCAAAGTGTATTAGTTCTGGTTTAAGCACTTGGGCTTCAAGCCAGTTATTTTACATTAAGAAGGTTCATGGTCTGCACTCTTGTGGGAGGAGAGGCTGGACTCTGCCTTTCTGAGCTGGGAATTTCTGGTTAGAGGCTTATAGTGCCTGCATATTTGAACTGTTTCTTACTGAAATTGGTGGGCCTTGTTTGCTGTCGCATAAACTAGATTCAGGCCTGCTGAATCTAGCTTTGTTTGTATAACTTGAGCATTAATCCAGGCCTTCTTTTTTGGAGAAGGTTCTCCTGCATCCCAGTGGCAAGAGTGTGTGCAGTTAGAACTTGTCTGATTGAAGACTACAGGAACAGGGCTCAGTTTTGAGATTATTTTACTGGTTAATTGAGTAATCTGTTTAAAAGCCTTTTCTGATTGCTTGTAGTCATCTAAAGCTGTTTTAAGTGTATTTTTTACTGTTTGTAGTTGTTAAAAACTGTTTTAAGTGTATTTTTTACTGTTTTTGCCTTATCTTTTAAAAAAAAAAATTTCCTTATTTCCCACCTTTCAAAACTATTATAGTTCAGTTTTCAGGCTAGTGCTGAATTCAGGGCTGTGTTACAATTTTCTGAGTTGCCCATACCTTACTTGGATAGAGGGAGGTTTCTCTGTTCACCTGTGAGAGAGGGAGCTTTGAGCAGCCATCTGTCCGTGGAGGAGTGGTTCCAGCCCAGAAATTAGTAGTTTATAGGCCATTTTGGTCTAATTTCTATCTCTTTCATTTCCCTGCTGTAAAAAATGCGTTTGCACAGTTTTGCCCGTCTGGGCAGTGCCAGTTATCTAGGGCTAAATTTATCCCGGCTCCACCAAGTCTCCTCTTCAGTTTTTCACTTGAAAGTAGTCTAACTCTCAACCTAAGCACTTAAAAAGCATCCTACAGTCCAGCACTTGCTCAGACCTAATAGCAAGCACTAATATACCCCGACACTTGATTTCCCAGCAGGGCAAGGCTCATTATTCACCCCTCAACAACCAAGTGATTAAGCAGCTCACCCTACTATTCAGGCATGACCAAATGGCAATTTCAGGTATACTCTCCAGTCCAGCTGGTGAACCTGGGTATCCTGAGGCAATGTTACAACTGCCTCATGTACACAGAAAACCCTCTCCTCCTACCACAAACCATTAACATATGTGAGAGATGCAATTATATAGCTAAATTGGAGACTAGGCTCTCTCCACCCAAGACTGGAACAGGCAGTCATGAGGAGAAGGTTAACACTTGCACCACACTTCCAGCCTCACATAGACATACTAAACCTATACTGGAAAAAAATACACATAAATACATGAAATCATACTCGGAGACTCTAAATAAAAACCTGCAAAAGCATCAGAGACCTCCATAGCAGACACACAAAAAAACCTGTACCTCCCATCACAAACCAGACAACACATAAAACACAAAATCAGTGTGCCACACAATCACAGCCCTTAAGGCGAAATAACATGCCTAACACACTAGTAATAGGCGACTCTATAGTCAGGCACACTGATGTCCCACTCACTAGGCTGGACAAGAAGAAGGTTACTGTTAGCTGCCTGTCAGGAGCCAGAATCTGCCACATAAAACAAACACTCAGGTCACTCCAGAACAAGTTCAAATATGACTCTGTCATTGTTCATGTTGGTGTGAATGACCTGAGATGTACCTCCCTAGACTACATGAAAAGAGACATGGAAGAGCTCTCTGATCATGTAGCTCAGGCAGGTATGACCCTGCCCTGAGTAGCATCCTGCCCTCACCAAGAATGATACTGCAGTAATTTCAACAGTTGGCTAAGCTTCTGGTGTCATTCAAAGGGGATCCAGTGTCTGTCAGCCTGGGCCTACATGCTCGACAAGCCTTGTTGCTTCACAAGAGATGGCTTGCACCTGTCTCCCCTAGGCTTTTGAATACTGGCCAAGGATCCTGCTGCCCCCATAGTGTCTTTTTTAGGCAAGGCTCAAAAGTCAACCCCACCTCCGTAAACAGCACAAATAAAAAAATGAGGGTTATGCTACTCAATGCCAGGAGTTTAAATCTCAAAATGCATGCGCTCAAAGCACTCCTCAGTATGGAGAACGCTGACCTCTGTGCAGTAACTGAAACCTGGTTCAAGGCTCCAAGGAGCACCCCAGCACTACCAGGCTACACCTCATACCACACATTTCAGCCACAGAACATGGACTGAAACACAAAAGGAGGGGATGTATCCATATTCATCAAGGATACCTACACCTTCAGGTTAGTGGCGGAGCATGATACCTCTGAGATCATCCATGTGCAACTGCCATCGGGCAAATCTGCAATGCAAATTGTGGCATGCTACAGATCACTCTCCATGACCCAGGACCAGCACTCCACCTTTCTGGAGACACTGGAAAACATGAAGGTCCTACCGAACACCCTGATATTGGGGATTTCAATTACCCTACCGTTAACTGGGAAATCTACTCAAGTACAAGCTCCCAGGTCCAGCGCTTCCTGGAATTTATCAACTCAAATGCCCTGGATCAGCTGGTAAACTCCCCTACCAGAGGTGAAAACATATTGGACCTGATAATCACCAACATGGGTGACAGGTGTTCCACACCGGAGGTCAACCCGTCACTGGTTAGATCAGACATAAATAATCACTCTGGATGTCCACACCACACTGCCACCTCCAACCAAGGAAACCACAGTGAAAAACTTTTCTATAGAAAACTTCACCTTATTTTACAGCCCCCATGCTAAAGGATAACAGTGTCCAAGATGCAGGAACCTTTACAAATGTACTCTATGAGCACCTACAAGGATGCATGGATCATGCCATCCCTAGCAAAACCAAGACTTACTCCCCTAAGAGAAGGAAACCAGTCTGGTGGACCCCTGTCATAAACAGGCTATACAATAGAAGGAGAAAACTAGTTCAGAAAAAAAGCAAATCCCAAGAAGGAAAGATATCCCTGATCAGTATCAGTAAGAAACTAAGGTCCCACAAAAAATCCACCAAGGCAAATTTCGAAAGAAAAATAGCCAAGGATTCGAAAGATAACCACAAAGCCTTCTTTAGCTATGTCAAGAATCTAAGTGGCAACTCTCAGATATGTTCTGAGCTAGTGCAAAATAGCACAAAATATAATGAACCCACTGATATTGCCAACATCCTGGCAGATAGATTCAGTGCAAACTTCACCCCCCTCTCACCCCCAAAAGGTCCCACAACAATACTAGAAAAGTGTAGTGTCCCGAAAATCACAGATGCACAGGTGAAAACAGCTCTTTCAAAAGCCAAAAGCACAGCGTCAGTGGGGCCAGATGGTGTCCCAGGCTGCGTCTTGCACAAACTACAGAACGAACTAATCCCCCACCTAAAATAACTGTTCAACCTTAGCCACTCCACAGACTATGTGCCTATAGAATGGCACACAGCAACTGTTATTCCGCTTCACAAAGGAGGGGCCACAACTGGCCCTGGTAACTATTGCCCCATAAGCCTGACTAGCCTGGTCTGCAAGGCTATGGAGTGCATCATCATGGAACTCATTAACAAAGACATTGGGAACCTCCAAACACTTGACCTGACCCAGTTCGGCTTTGTTAAGGGCAGATCATGCCTTCTAAACCTGGTTGAGTTCTGCGAGACAGTCACCAAGGCCGTAGATGAGGGGAGGGTAGTTCACACAGCCTACCTTGACCTTGCCAAGGCTTTTGACACCATTTCCCACTTGGGAATTATCGAAAAATTCACCAGCCTTAACATAAACCCCTATGTCACGAAATGGGTTGCCAACTGGCTTACAGATAGAACTCACACGGTAAGAATAGCGGGCTCCAGGTCTGACTCTAAACCAGTCACAAGTGGTGTTCCATAAGGCTCGGTCTTGGGAACCCTACTGCTCGGCATATACTTCTCAGAAGTATAGGCAAACACAGGAGTACTATGGCTAACCAAGTTCACCGATGACTGCAAACTGGGAGCCATAACTGACTCTCTAGCTGACACGGACATTCTCCAAAAAGGACTTACTGAGACAGACACCTGGTGTCAAAGTCATGGTCTCAAGCTAAATGGCAAAAAAATGCATAGTCATCCCATTTGGGGAAAAACAAAACACCCATGAATTACCACATAAGTGGCAGCCCCCTTAATACAGAAGAGGTAATAAGAGATCTGGGGACCCAGGTAGATAGTAATCTCTCCTTTGACAATGATATTGCCAAAGTGGTTAGGAAATCCTTCTATGTAGCTCATCTAATTACTAAAGGGTTCACATCTAGAAATAAAGAGGTTATAGTTCCCCTCTACTCGTCAGACCCATCATAGAGTACAATGCCCCATTTGGGATGTACCTCACAAGACACTTCCAACAGCTGGAAAGACCACAAAAGTACCTCACCAAGAGGATTACTGGCCTCAAACATATGTCCTATGCAGCCCGCCTGGAAAAACTCCAGCTGTACTCAGTGGCATATTGCTTACTTAGAGGTGATCTCTGCCTGACTTACAAAGCCATGTCCAACTCAGAATTGATGGAAATGTTCCACCTAAAGAAATCCAAGTCACTGCGAGCCACTCACTCTAGTGAGCTAAACCTTGCCACAACAATAAATAGAACATGCTGGAGGTATAGATTCCTGTCACAGAGACTCCCCATGCTTTGGAACAAAATTCCTAACTACATTGGGCAGAGCCCCTCACTAACACTCTTCAAGAGAAACCTTGAGGAGTGGATGGGTAACAGAAAATACACCCTTGGGATCACTTCATTGGCTCTTCTTGACAGAGGCTCAGTTAATTAATCAATGGGGTGGCAAAAGCTAACACACTCTGGCTAGGCTTATAAATGCCCTCGGGCAGATAGCCTAGTACCTACCTTTGAACCTATAAACAGCTATATGACATGGCATATACAACTGTAATAGTACAGAAATAAAGCTTTCCCATGTATGCAAACCTGTGTGTGTTGCTATATCCTTTGACCTCTCTGTGGGTATATGTTGCAAGCAACGATTGTCATTTGTATGGGTGGCTCATACAGTGTCCATTTGGTAAGGTGGTAACTGTAGGCATAGTGGCTGTTCTATATTGTGTGCACCTTCTACATATGTATCTTTCTATACATATCTCTGCATGTGTATGTGTAGTTACATATATATATATATATATATATATATATATATATATATATATTTGTCTGTGTATATGTATCCTGGGGATGTTGATTGCTTCCACATTGTACATTCCCTAGGGTAGTCAGACTGTACTGCATGTGTTACTGATACCAGCTTGACATCGTACAGGGGGGATGGAGTACTGTTAACATCTTGTGCCCATGTCGTATCAGGTCCTGGTTATGGGATCTGCAACAGTTGGTAGTGTATTGCAGGGCAGACATGTTTGGCTGTGGGGGGGGGGGGTACCTATTCATACAAGACATATGTTGTTTGGGGCCTCTCAATCCTATTAATGGTGCATGTGGACATATATGTTTTTGTTATGTTCCCATTTTTATCTACAGATGTATGTCCGTATATACCTATATATATATATATATATATATATATATATATATATATATATATATATATATATACTTTCTGATAAAAGAAACTACTATCTACAATCTCAACAAGCTAACCAAAACAACCCACAAAAATTCTGGGCTAGCATTAACCAGCTACTCCATCCAGTTCAATTCACTACACCAAACCCTCAAAATACTGACCACAAAAATCCCATGAATACAGCCAATACCTTCAATACCTTTTTTACTAATGCTATCCAAACACTAGCTATCACCTAATAACTTCACCTTACCTTCCTATAAATCAACCTAACCCCCTTCTTTTCATATTCAACCTGTCCCAACAACATATATTCTAACCCTACTGCAGAAACTAAAACCATGCTCTCCCTCAGCAGACCAACTACCTGCTGAATTTCTACAGCAATCAGCCAAAGCTATCGCTTATCCCATTTCCATTCTGATCAATAGAACTATTACCGAAAGTTATATCCCTAGCTTATGGCAAATCTCCCATATTATCACCCTCCATAAAGGTGGACACTCCACTGAACTCTCTAACTACTGCCCCATTGCCCTTCTCTCTCCTTTGGCAAAGATCATGGAGAAATGCATCCATAGGCAATTACTTGACCACTTAACCAAAAATAACTTGCTTTCCAGCTGTCAACATGGATTCATACCTTCACATAGCACTATCACTACCCTTCTTTCCTTCACTGATTGTATTAATAAAAACCGCAACCTTAACAATCTTTCTTCAGCACTATTTATTGACCTGTCTAAAGCATTTAACATGGTAAATCACCAAATTCTCATCAAAATACTTAAATCCCTGTCATTAGATACATCTTCCATAAAGTGGTTTCAGTCCTACCTAGATAAAAGACAACAGGCTGTACTATGGCACAAGTCTCTATCTACCCTCCTGACCATTACCCTTGGTGTCCCTCAAGGGTCCATCCTACGACCTCTACTCTTCTCCATATTTATTAATGACCTTCATCTAGCCATCCCCCAAGCCACATGCATACAATATGCTGATGACTCCACACTGATATGTTCAGCCACTTCCTCTTCTGAACTTCACTCTCTTACCCAGAAAGTATTTAACACAGTTGAACAATGGCTCACACAGCGTTACCTTCTCCTAAACCCCCCAAAAATTAAACTCCTCCTCTTCATTCCTACTCACAAGTCCTCTCCTTTTGATTTCTCAGTTATATCCACCAATGAAACGATTATATCTCTAGACCCAACCACCAAACTACTGGGTATCACGACTGACAACAGTCTGAACTTTGATATCCATATCAACAATACTATAAAAACTGTCAACAAAAAACTTGACTCTCTCCATAGGACATAACCCTTCCTTTCACCTACAGCTAAAACAACTATAGCTCACACTCATCTAATCTCTTCACTCCTTTATGCCTCGCCCATTTTTACTAAGCTATCTAAAAATAACATCAACAAATTGGAAATGTCCTACAATAACATTGCCAGATTTGCTACAGGCAACCCATTTAGAACCCACCATTGAATTAATATAAAGCAGCTTGGATGGCTTGAATTACAAAACCTGATTAAAATCCACCAGCTATCCATAGCCCATAACACTCTTTATAAACCTTCCAATACTCCTATTCTATCCACCCTCATCACCCCCTATAAAAATCTGAAGTTCTTAAGGTCATCTCACAAACTTCTTGTACATACCTCTAAACCTAGCAACAAGGCTGATGATTCTCTCTTCTCTAATGCTGTTGGAAAAGCCTGGAATCTTCTCCCCAGTGACCTTTCCTCACTTTCCTCATTATCACTCTTCAAAAACAAATTGAAACTGTTCCTCAGAACACACTGGTTATGCCCCTGTACTAAACCTGACTAGTCATCTGTCTCTTCAAACTTGGCTCTACCTACCCCATACTACTCATGATCTGTTATAACTTCCTTTTGACCATAATTACTATCTCCCTTTGGAATATTATGAATTGTACCCGTATGCTATATTATATCTGCATTCCGTACTGTTAGGTTATTGTCCTCACTGAATATTCTCTGTTAACCTATAATATGCATTGTAAATATGACTCTTGTTTACTGTTGTTTATTTGTTATGTGTTGTTTTCCATTGTTCTGTCTTGGAGCTTATCTCCCTGGGCCTCTACTGAAAATGGACTGTTGAATGACTGGGCTGGATGATATGTTTGTGAAAACATCAGGGTTATGTATATCTGACATGACTTAGCGGTAAATCACTTTGGCTATGGTGTAGAGGGTCCTGAGTTCGAGCCTTGCAGAGGCTGTTTATTTTGTTGCTGGGCAGAACAAGGGCCGTTGGATGCAGAGTGATTAAGGCACTTTTAAGCAGCTGTAAGTGTGTTTGCATGGAGGTAAGCACTGCTAACATCTGGTTACAGTTTCTCATACTCAGTTAGCTTTTCAATTGCTTAACCTGTGTAGGCATTGCTTACCCCCGCACAAACTGTCTTAAACCCGGTTACCACTGCTTAAAAGTGCTTACTCCTGCTTACCCCCATTCTAATTTCTTTAAAAGAAAAGAAAAAAAGGTTGATAGGAAAGTGGTGAAAAGGGGACAGAAAGAGGGAAAGACAGTAGGGAAAATAGCTAGGGATGTGCAGGAAGGGTTTAGGGAAGGTCCATAGCTGACCATTTCTTCTACAGGAACAGCTGTGCATATACACTGAATTTGGAAGTAGATTTGGATATTCAAACCCCCTGAGAGAAGGGTGAGGACAACAATAATATGTTGTGATGCCAATTAGACCAGACTACATGTGTCCAGTGGACAGCTATGTATGGGGCGATTTTTTTTTTTGGGGAGCAGACTGCTCTTTTTTTTCAGGTGAGAGTGGGATGTTGGGGAGGGATACTAGGTGTATTTGGGGAGGTAGGTTGGATAGGTTAACAGACAAGACAAACAAGATGCATACAGGGGTGGTATATGACACATGTGGGAGGTAGATACCTTGATGGGGAGGGGTATTGGGAAATTGGAAGCCTATGAGCCCCCTAGTAGAAACAGTGGGACTAAGATCCCCACCCATGGGCAGTCACCACTGCACCTTCACAGCCCCAAAGGTGGCTGTGCTGAGGGCTGAGTCAGAGAGCCAGACCGACCCTCTAGTCACAACACATGGCCTTGAGTTGGCGTAGAAGATCTCCAAACTGCTGATGGAGCTAACTACATAGCATGACCCGGACCTGGCAACAGGTGACATGTTCCTGTCTGCACCCACTCCCGGGAGGACGAGCCCCATCCCCTGAGGCAGTTCCACCTGAAGGTGGTGCAGGACCAATGGATGAGGAGGTCTCAGGTTGGAACCCAGATGTGCTGGTGCCTAGTGCCATGGTCAGCTGAGGTAGGACAGGTGGGTCCGCTGGGACGCGCATTCCCATACATGCTATGGTGTTTATGGTGTATTAATATATGTGGGTTAGTAATAGTCAACACATTCCAGGGTTAGGTATAACAGCATGCATAGATATTCCCATTAACCCAGACACCAGATACGGAACAGTTGCATAGCAAATGGAACACATGCATATATGAGACCACAGTGGTAATAAAAACAGCATGTAGGTACATTGATGGCACCATGCCACCAATGCTGGAGTATTTTAATATAGCACATGCATAGAAACAGATTTAAATAATTGTCAACCAATTGGACATATGTCCCAACAGAAGAGTGAAGTCATTACATACCAGTTGAGGTGGGTATGTAGTTTATTGTTGGAGATATGGTGGGGGGGGGGGGTGTCAATTAACAACTAGTATATTCCTGTGGTCCACATTACTTTCCTAGTCAGTGTTGTGTTGTTATCTGTACCTTACAAGTATTACTACAGTACCCTATAGCCTTAGTTTGGACAGTGATATGGCTGCCATCATCATTATACACAAATTGGTTTTACCTGCAATATACACCTCTTACTTGGTATACCTGTGGAGGAAATGTTTGTTAACACTAACTGTTTCTACACATACTTCCAGATTCCAGGTAAATGTTGTGCACATAGCTGTCCATCTCTTTCTGCACAGACTCTGGCCATGTCTTGACCACATGCAGGTGAACTGAGACATATCTAGACTATAGCCCTCTTCAACCTTTAGTGACTTACCACACTCTTATACAGGCTTTCCTACACAGTTATAATATGTAGCACAGTGTGGGTGACAGTGATCAGTGATACCTTATTATTCAGAGCAACTGGAACACTCACAATTCCATACAATACCAGTGTAAACAGTACCAGTACAGTGTATCAAGCTTTTTATTTCTTGGCACAGTGTTCGTATCCGACGTACCTGTGGGAGCAATGTTTGTTAGCACTACCTGAATATTGCCACACAAAGTAACAGATTACACATTAGTATTATGCACATACATCTCACTCTGTTACTGTACACACTCTGGTCACAGCTTGACAACATGGGGTGTAGGTAGGACATACTTGGCTTATTACTCTCATAACAGTTTCGGGAGTTGCTAGAGTGACAAGTTTGTTCTCATAGATGTGGGACAATCAGTTGTACTCCCTGTTTGCTGCCTAAACATCTGGGATCATCCCACAGACTTCCCTGGGGGACAGGGTGACAGGCAGCAGATTCTGGTCTTATCTGTACAGCTGTGGAGTATGATTCTGTATGCAGGCTACTTCCACTCCCATGATTCAGACCATGGCTGTGTCTGCTACAACTTAAGCACTGTCCATCAGAGTTGTGTGTGTTATAGGAGATATACAGCAATATCTATATCTGCCTTCTGTCTTATAATTCTCCTGTGGTTTTGCATTCTGACCTTGTATTACAACACTCTTATACAGGATTTCCTAGACAGTTATATTTTGTAGGACAGTGTGGGCGACAGTGATGAGTAATACCTTATTATTCAGAGCAACTGCATCAGTCACAATGTCATACAATACCAAAGTAACAGTACCAGTACAGGATATCTTTCTTGTATTTCTGGGCACAGTGTTGATATCTGACTGACCTGTGGGAGAAATGTTTGTTAGCACTACCTGAATGTTGCACACAGTACCAGTTTCCATGTTACTACTATGCATATACATCTCACTGTTACTGTACACACTCTTGTCACAGCTTGACAACATGGAGGTGTAAATGGAACATAGGTGGCTTCTTACTCTCATAAGGTTTTGGGGAATTGCTAGTGTGCCAGCTTTGTTCTCATAGATGTGTATCAATCAGTTGCATTTCCTGTTTGCTGCCTATATGGCTGGGATCATCTCACTGATTTCCCAGGGGGACAGGTTGACAGGCAGCAGATATGGGCCACTTTACAGGACATATTTGTACAGTTGTGGGGTATGATTCTGTATGCAGACTACTACCATTGCCAGGATTTGAACCATGGCTGTGTGTCCTAAAAATGCAGCAGTTCACGTATCAGTTGCATGTGCTATTCTGATTTTGTTGTCTGCCTTTTCACTGTTTTCTATCTTTGTGTCTCTTAGTTGTACTAAATGGCCTCTGGGGATTACACCAGTCATATACAGGCATTCCTACGCATTCTATTTATGGTGCACTGTGTGGGTAACAGCGCTTAATACAACAGTAAAATTACATGGTTGCAAATCTACATTACCATATGATACCAGAGTATACACATGCAGTCCAGAAGTTAGACCTTTATTGTCAGGCTATTATGCTTTTATTTACATACAAATTATATGAGATTCTTCCTGCTATATTCTCCGGTGTATGCAGTACTTGCCTTAAAAATACAAGTTTTATACAGGCAGTTAATTTACTAATACTATTAGATGTATTTCCTATGACAATACATGCAAGAGTATTACTGATCTGCCTCACATCGCAACCTCTCCAGGTGACTTCCGTGGGCCTCCTGGTTTCCAGCCTGCTTACTTGCAGCTGTGGAGGAAATAAGAGGAATATTTAGCCATACCTATCCATGATATACATGAGCTGGCATTTATTACACACATAGTGGAGCGATACTTACACACAGCTGGGATAGCCCCTGCCGTTCAAGCCTCTTGGATCCACTGCTCCAAGCAGTCCCCCTTACATCGCTACAGGTTGGCATAGTGATGCCTGACCTGTTCACCAGTTTGTGGTATGCCATTGGCATTGGTGAGGTCACGAGCGAGTCAGTCCCAGGCTTCCACCTTATATTGGGTACCCTTGTACTAGCTCTGCAGCAGTCTCTGCTCATGGTCTTTGACAAGGAGTCCTGCTATGACTCTGGACTTCTGGTTGCACCAGCGCTGTGCCCAGAAGCGCACACCTTCTCCCCTTTCTGCCATTGTGCCTGTGAGGGGAAGCTACAACCAGTTATGAGATGTATTCCCCCCTGTTGGGTTTAAGTAGGGCTGATTTCCTGCACTCTTCTGTGATTTGCTGGTTTTGAAAAAGCTAGGCTATGGGCAAACCTGCTTACCTAAGGATGGCATTGTTTAAAGGGGTATACCACTGGGCACATTGAGTTAGTTGGCCTACACATTGCTTACACCTCCTAAGCTGGCCTGTGCAATGCTTAGCATTGCTTACATTAGACTTTGCATTATATTTTCTTTTTGGTATTGATTTCTTATTCATTACATCTTATATATAAGCCTGGTATCCATGATTCATGTGTACGTACACTGTATGGGGTCCTTGTGTTTTATTGGGGACTTCAGCACTCTATTATAATTACATCTCTCATCTAGGCTTACTGCTGTACTCCAGTTCACATATTTATGTTATGTAGTGGGTTATAGAACATATGACTGTATACAGATTCCTTTCACAGGTTCACTTTGATTTTACTATTGTGAGGACTTGTTTGGTGATATGGGTTGTGAGGGTGGCCTAATGGTTAAGGTGTTTGCCTTACAAACACAAGGTGCAGGGTTTGAGTCTCACAAGGGATAACTGGCTAGGCTTAAAATGGCTCGCAAGGGCAGTTAGCTTAGTACTAACCTATGAACCTCATTTTTCTGTACTGCTGTGATGGCTTGTGGTTAACTACTGTGACTATAGTGTATAGGGTCCTGGGTTCAAAACCTGCAAGGCTGTTTATTTTGTTGCTGGGCAGAACAAGGGCCATTGGATACAGAGTGATTAAGGCACTTTTGAGCAGTTGTAAGCAGATTTGTGTGGGTTTGCGTGGAGGTAAGCAATACTAACATCCGGTTAAATATGGTTACAGAGAGTAAACTTTAAAATTGCTTAACCTGTGTGCGCATTGCTTACCCCTGTGCAAACCGGCTTCAACTCACTTACTAGTGCTTAAATATGTTTAGTACTGCTTATTTGTGCTTACACTTGCTTACTAGGGTGTACTCTCATTTACAATTGCAGTGATTTTGACAGTAATATCTAATGGTTCTTGAGAAGGTGGGGGATTTGGTAGCTGTATGGAGCTGTCATTCATTGCACATTTTACCTTCCATTTGTATCTATGATTCCTGTGTACATATACTGTATGGGGCACATGTGCTTATCTGTGGACTTTGCAACATTATGACATTGACACCTCACATGTGCATTAAATGCAGTACTCCAGTTCAAAAATATATGTTATTTAGTAGGTTATGCAACTAAAATATTGGTCATAACGTGATTTGCCATGGAAAATGGATTGTGCTTTAGTGGGACTCGAACCAGGAATGCCTGCTCGTAAGGTGAATGCTCTGCCCCCTACACTATTGCTATACTGCTTCATTTGCATATATCTTCCTTGTTATCCTCTAATGTTAAGCTGCATTAACCATAGCTAAGCGATGGGCCCACCCATGCACCTACAGTTAGCTTTAATCGGATTCATAATAAAAAAAAGGTTTGTTTATTTGATTTGTATTTACTGTTGCTGTTGTACATGTGGGGGAATGTTGCTGGGGATATGCGGACACCCATGAGGGGTCTTGCTCATTCCTTTGGCCTTTCTTTTGTTCTTTATTGTGGGGACAGGTATATTCTGAGAGCTCTGCTCTCAGTCACGCCCCCCTGCCCTCTTACACACTTCATGTAAGATTAGGAGCTCAGGCAGCATGCCTTCATTAATATGCATGGTGCACTGCCGTCCTGCTCCTAAACGGCCACTTCCATGCAGGACTAACTAGTCCTGCATGGAAGATTAGTAAATCTGGGGGAGTATTTTGTAGGGTAGCCTCTATTAATTCATCTAATTCTTCTTCCTTTTCCTTCAAATGCTGTTTAAGGTCTGTCATTTCTGCCTGTAATTGTTTAAGGGATGTATGATACCTGTTATTAGATTCCTCTGTTGAATGCAGGGCTCCTATGCACTTTTGACAGAGGTCTTGGATGTCATTCCTGAAATTTTTAAACTCACCTTGTTTGTTTTTTTAGGAATTTATTAAATTCTTCTGTCATTTTATCATAAACCTTATTTCTGTCCTCATCTGTATGTGTAGTCGTGGCATCATTCCACGCTTGTACATGATTTTTAAATGGTGTCACAAGATCTACAGGGGATTCTGTCAATAACAGATGTGACTGTTGTAATTCAGAGATTAATGTACTAACAGGACATAACTGCTTTATATCTGGATATAATGAAAACACTTTACCCTTAGTTAATTCTTTATCATGAAAAGGTCTTTCTTCACAGTCTAGTTTTTTAGCAATATCATGCAATACATTTTTATGGCATGGCACACAAAATGCAGTTTCTGTTAAATCACACAATAAACATTTATTATTTTTTTTGTTGCAAATTCCAATCAAATGTTACAATCCACTTACATAATGCCTGTATGTCAACTTGCCCTAATAAGGTTTTACATTTACTAATGTGCTGTGTATACCAACATTGCAATTTACACCATATTGTATCTGGTTGTTCTGCTACATTAAGAGTAAAGCTTGGCTTACACTTGCTTGAATTCTGTTTAATAGCATCCATATTAAAAATGTGACACAGAAAATGATCTTACCAGTTATCAAGAAAACAGGTGATCAGGCTGTTGTTGCAGGAGGCTGGAAATTTTTTCAGAGTCATTCGAGAAGCTGGTGAAACACAGCAAGCAGTGAGCTGCTGTGAAAATTAGATGTCCACCTTTTCTTGGAGAATTTAGGGTATTGCAACTTTCCTGCACTGCAGGTTCAATCTGGATTCAGATATCTGAGAATCTTTACTGCTGCAAGCTGCATAAACTGGAGTTCTTCTGTTTATGATTTACACATATGTACAAATATTAGTTACTACAATTTGACTGACGTAACTCTCTGCAGGCCTTACCACCCCCTTTATTTTCGAATGCAGGCTAGCTCACCACTAAAGAATTAATTATCAAGGTGCTGCTTACTGTGATGGATCTGAAGTCTTCTTAAGATGCTAAGGTCTTGCTGGCTGGATTCTGCTGAAACCATAATCTAGCTATAATTGCATTTTCAATCTGTTGCCCACAGAAACTTACTTGCTGAATGTACACTGATGCAGCATCAAACTCTGTCACTTTAAAAGCAGTAACCAATAAATAACGTTTTATAACAAATCACACATACATCTGTTTGCTGGTGTTTGCAGGAAAAAATATGTTTTCATCCTGTAGAGAAATAATGCTGGTATTGTCTTTTAAGGAAACATCTTGTGCAAATGCTGACTTGAAAGCATATCCATTCAAACTTCCTTGCTTAACAGTGTCATGTAGTATAAACATGTACAGATTGTTTTCCTGTTGTCCATTCTTTAAGGAAGGAGGTTAGCTTTCTTACTGACAATGTGATATGCATACATCCTGTTTTTTTACATTTTTGCTCTTATTGACAATGTGAAATGCATACATCCTGTTTTTTTTCATTTTTGCCAAGTCTGTAAGAGGTCAGATTTCTTGCTGACAGTGTGAAATGGATACATTCTTGCTGATTCTGTAGGAAAACATGTCCATTAAGCAAATTCCTTATTTTTCAAGCCACAGTCATTTAGCGTGGATGCTAATCACATATTGATAAACTCTATTTCTACATTTAAGCAAGCTTTATTTTATACTTTATTTATGTTGCATATTTGTAGCAGATTTACTTGCAACCTTAATACCTTGTTGAGCATATTCTAACACATTGCACTTGGCCCTAATCTTAGCCAGAAGAGTGTCTGAACTCCAAGCCCTTATAGCCATCCTTCCATTCCTTGTTTTCCACAAGGGTAGAGTTACCCTCAGGACAAACCTGTCCTTCATGCCCAAGATAGTCAATGACCTATCCCTCAGTCAGGCCATACACTTACCTGTCTTTTTTCCTAAATGCACAAGGAGACAGTGAGAGAGTGCTGCATTCCCTGGATGTGCACAGACAAATCAGATTTTACCTGCACAACACCAACTCTATCAGACAGGCTGGCCAACTTTTTATTTCCTTCCACCCCAGAGCCCTGGGGAAGGCAGTGTCCAAACAGACTATTTCTACTTGGATCTCCAAGGCCATCACCTTCTGCTACCAATGCCATGGTAAGTCTCTGCAGGGTACAGCTAAAACTCATTCCACCAGAGTCATGGCCTCTTCAGGTGCCTTCTTCAAGGGCCTGTATACTTCTACTATCCTGGAGGCTGCTACTTGGTCTTCGGTCCACACCTTCACCAAACACTACAAACTTGATCACATCTGTAGATCTAGGGTAGGGTTCGCCAGGGCAATCCTGCATGGATTCTTGAAGTCTGCCTGTAGACCACTCCCCCAATCTCAGTGAGCTTTGGCACTAACCCATATGCAGAATGCTGTAACATGGGAATAGAAGGACATAGAAAAGTTGTGTAAAATGTTACCATAACCATAGATGTCTTTCTCTTCCATGTTGCAGTATTCCTTCCCACCCTCCTTCCCCTCCCGTCAGCTAATAACTTCCCTATCTGGATGGCAATGGTATGGCATTGCCCTTACTAGGACTGGCTCCAACTGGGGCCTACAGTTCTGAGGGCTGGTGCATGCCGATATCACCTTTATGGCCCACATACTCTCAGCCACATCAGACATCTCACGCACCTTGGAGGGACTACTGACTGTACATACGTGAGACTAGAAGAGTAATCCCATATGCAGAATACTGCAACATGGAAGAGAAGGACATCTATGGTTATGGTAAGATTTTACACAACTTTTCTTTATTACATGTTAACATGTCTTTGACTTATTTAAAATAATACGGCTTCCTACAGTATATAATAAATGTGTTTATACATATACTGAACCTTTATCATATACTATAGGAAGCCGTATTTTACATAAGTCAAAGACATGCTAACATGTTGGAGATACAAGAGCAATGAAAATGCACATAGGTTCAGTATATGTATAAAGACCAGACCCCTGAAGTATTCCATTGTCCCATTATTTGGTTGCCTCAT
This sequence comes from Protopterus annectens, assembly GCF_019279795.1. Lineage (NCBI taxonomy): Eukaryota > Metazoa > Chordata > Ceratodontiformes > Protopteridae > Protopterus > Protopterus annectens. Next base: position 1,353,807,005 of record NC_056728.1, read on the forward strand.
CCTAATAACCCTAAACACTGCTCAAACCTGTCAGTGTGCATATTTTAAATGTTCACACACACACACACACACACACACACACACACACACACACACATACATGCAAACTCTTATGGCCATTTGCTAAACAAAGTTTCACAATGAAAACAGACTTGACATGAGCAACATTAAACTTTTCTTTTGAATCTCGCATTCATTGAAAATACATCTGGCCAGTGGTGGAGTAAGTATACCTTGGACCCTGAGCTGTTTTCAAATGATGGGGCTCCAGCACATATTTTTAGGTCCGTGCATAAATGCATGTGTTCTTTGATTCACCTTCCTGATTGTTTTAAATTATATTTCATGTTTAATAAAGCAGCATTGTTGACTGCATTCTTCTCAGATGTGTGTCAAAAATTAATAATCAGTCACATTTCAAATTAATTTCACACACATACGGCCAAAGTATTCCAACTTAATACACATATGTCCACACACTAGTCCTGCAGAGCCAGATTAAATACTGTTTTAAAATGACCAAAATAAGAACATAACATACTTCCATTTCTACCTTTTGTTATAGCCTCTTTGTTGACTGTGTACACCCCTTATTGTTACAAAGAAATAAATTGTGTGTCTTTTACTGGTAGCTTTAGATGAGCTACATGAAATTGTATAAAATCATTTACATCATACCACAAGATCATCTTTGTAATGCGCAATTTAATCACCAAATAAACATATACTAAGTCAATACACACAATCTTTGCAGAAGTAAGTCAACTGAATAATTGCACGTTTCAGAACTATTACTAATGAGAGGTTGCTGTTAGCAAACTTTGCATTCCAGTGCTTCACCTACAAATACAGTGCCTGCTGCCCTTGAATAGATTGCTTATATTAAATTTAAAAAAATGGTGTCCTGGTAAAATTGCCATAACATTTCCTGAACTAGATCAGCTACCTGATATGGAATGACTGGCAAATAACTGCAGCTGGTTCTTAGTTACTAGGTATGCAGTCCTTGAGACAATTAGAACCTAACCCAAATTCCCAATTGCACAAAAGGGACTGTCTGGTTAAGTGAATTGCTCAACTTTAAGCAAATGAAGTTGGAAAGATTTAAACCCTGAATCCTTGCCACAGAAAGCAACTCATTAACCAGACAGAGCTTGAGTCTTTTATGCTAACTGTTGAGTAACCATTTTTAAATAATTGTTTACAGTTTGATCTTGTAGCGATTGCTGCATTGCAATAATGCAACATTGGCTACATAATGGATGCTGAAGATCAGATGATTCTGATCCATACATCCTCAACCCTTTTATCCCATTTTGCACATGGGGTTGGGGTGCCACTTAAGCAGTGGCAATCATCTGAAGCCAAGGTTTACATCACCAGTGGTTAGCCCTGCCATGGAAGTTCCTTCGTACCGCTCAGTCACACTGACTGATCATCACTCCAAATAATGCAAACTATATGACCTGATAAACGTCAGCCTCTTTGCCATAAAGAAGGTACAACAAAAATTACTAAAATGCAACATGTTTAGACCATATTATACACACTATACCTATAATTAATTCATTTTGCATATTGAATAAAGCAAAACAGTATAAATTATACATCAGCTTTTGTTAAACCCACAAGTCGTACAAAAAGTAGAAATATTACTGTATGCAACATACTTTTGTTTGGTGTGGGGGCTCACATATTTGCAGGATACTTGCATCTCAGTTTTGACATCCGTATGTCTTCTCTGTCATCAAGAATAGCTATCCACTTAATATCACTCAGTACAAGTTTTTCCTACTTGAATGTTTGCAGCCTATACCTCCAGCAAGATCACACACAAATGGGTCCTTATGCAGGGTAATGAATCGGGCCCCTGCCAACCATACAAATATCACATTAACTGAATATCTTTCCCTGATTGCCATAAACACTTAAAACCTGTCATTGTGTATACTATTTCCTTTTACAATTATCACAAATTTGGATTTCACTTAAAACTTTTATTTCAAATTTTACAGAAAAAAATGCCAGCTGCCATTTTCTAAACAAAAACCTCTCATATTGAAAATTGACAGCATGAGAAACTAGACTTCTCTTTTCTTAAAACTTACATTTAGTGAAAATGCATCTGGCAACTCATTAAATGACACGAGGTATGCTGGGATTTATACAAATTAGTGTTTATGTGAATGGTGCAGGAATTATAAAGACAAATGTGTAATGCATTTACTAACAGCCTGAGACATCCCACTTGGACCAAGGTGTCCCTTTTTAGGATCAGCCTAGGAGTACTATGTGAAGTAAATTTGCAAGTTTGAGGAGTCAAACCATGTATTATAGGAAGCAGCTATTTAACAGTGCATAGCTTAGTCATCTGCACTAAGTGTTAGACAAACTGCTGTAGCCCAAACACACTACATTTCACACCACTGTGCCTGTGGGAAAAAAGCTAGGTTAAAAATTAATCTATTGTTAAAATATTTACATTAAACTCAGTGATTTATCAAAAAGGAAAAAAAGTAGCACTTATATGATGCCTGGCAGATGGTATGGAGGATAAAGGAGCTTGCCTCCCATACCTAAAGTACAGGTTTTGAGTTTGTCAGTCTAGACAGCCTTTATAATTTGAACATTTTTATACGCACTGAATTCAGTAAGCCTGCTGCCCAACTACCTGAATCTTGTTTAAAAACAATGCTCCACTCAGTGCTTTGTCAAAGCTGCTACCTGCCCAAGTTTTGACTATCTAGAAGAAATCCAACAAAGAAAGCACCGCTCAGCAGCACTTCATTGCTAATATATAAGAAATTCAGTTCCATTTACCTGATGTTTAAAATCATGAGTGCCAAGTTCCATGAAGTCTGTGTCAACTTCAGTCTCATTGATTCAAATCACATGCCAATGAGAGACTGTGACTGGAGCTATGTGCTGCAAGTGGACCTTTAAACATCTGTAAGAGCAAATTGCAGCCATGGTCAGATGTGTGTATGCATGTATGTATCTACACACACACACACACACACACACACACACACACACACACACACACACACACACACACACACACACATAATATATACACCAAATTGGTTTGTACTTTGGACTTTAACCTAGTATTGAATGCCTATGGCTGGGCCCCAGGCAACTACATAGGATGTCTTGTGGACGCCTCAGTCTGAGCAGCCTGCTGGTACAACAGTCTTTACCTCTCAAGAAAAACTATAAAGAAAAACATGAGCATAAAGTAGTTTAAGGGTAACAGGACCTTGAAAGAAGAATGTGAATAAGGAGCAGAAGACTGCTCCCCTAGCCTTTAATAAGCTCAAGGGCATTGAATATGGTCGTGCAGCGTTCATACCATTTTCATCTAGCTCTAAGATTCCAAAAGTGGACCCAGCTGAGATCCTAGATGTGGTCAAAGCTCTGAATTAGATCCAGGCTCCAATACCCTCTCAAGTGATGCAAAAGAGGTTAACTGAGAAAAGGGTTGCATATCTGTTGTGCTGGCTTTTAATGCCATCGGTTGCCATTTCCATGGAAATTCAATAAGTCCTGCAGCAAATTAAGGATGTTGTCCTAAAGAGCATACTGTGTATCCCCGCTGGTTCAGTGCAGAAAGTAGAAAAAACATGTTATAAAATGTGGTTAAAATGCAGGGGATACAGTGTCTTGGGCAGCAGCCATAGGATCTGATTCTTTAACAGTCCAGTCATTTAGAAGAGCAGTTACTTAATGCTTCCTTGTACAGGGATGTCCTACGTCTTCCCCCACAACTGATCTTCAGAAATCTACAAGGAAAAATGAAAAGCCAATGGAGATAGTCAAGTAGCTGTTCATACCTACATTGCCAGGTATAACAAGAATTATCCTTCCAAACTCTAAGTTTCTACCATTGGCAGCAGACTAGATTCTGGAGATCATTTGAGAAAGTAGTGTCAAGAGAAGCCTACTGGTAATAATTCCATGGGGGCAGTCATTCTGACTAGAAAGAAAAGCCTCTCCCTGTTCTCTCCTATCACTGCAGCTGTTCCCCTCCACTAGCATGGGGGCAGGCTGCCTTTAAAATCTGTTGGAAGACCAAAACCTGGGACAAATGAATTTTTGGACGTCGTGACTTCAGGGCAGATAATAGAATTTAAGGCCTTCCAACATGTATGGGGATGCCCTGAATTCCAATGGATTAGATGGAGCTGACCTTGACTCTGCTTGACACCCCACTGGTTGAAGGAAACGAGCATCTGACACTCAAAATATTTATTCTGTGAGCTAAGGCTGCTTTTCAGTCTAGTAAAATTATAGTATTATTGCAGATCTGAGGGCTTCGGCTAATCAATTTTCTATCTTAAAATCTTTGAGGCTCACAGCTCATCAACAGCTTGAATATGGTTAAAATGTCCACAAAAACAAACATTTTTGTCTCCAAATTGGGTTCACAAATGATGGTGTGAACCACCAGTTTGTTTATATTTGACAAACTTGGGGGGTTCTTTTGATACTGACAACATTTTACTAATGTGACAGCTTTAGTAAATGTACTGTCCATTAAATGAAACTCTAAATAAAATTACTAAATCTTTAGAAATATGCAGTGTTGTTTAAAAACATTCACTGAAGGCTGAATTAAAAAAATGCTACCCAGTAGCTATGTCTCTGCCTCAGGTAATTTGTTTGGCTCCTCCTTAATAACAAAATGCAGTTCAGAAAAAAGGCTACAGATGAAGTCGTCATAAGTAAAATTGCCCTTTTTGTCATAGTGCTGTAAGCCTCAAGGTGGCTTACTGTAACCTTTTACCACACTGTCCACCATTAAACATAGCCTGATATTGTAGTGGAATTTGGCTGGGGACAATGGTGTCATAATAATACTTAACCAGAGACTAAGCTAATCATAGCAGTTTGTGGAAAAAAAAACTAATATGCAGTGATGACTAAAATTTGTTGTAGCTGCAGAGGGGGAACTACAATGATTGCATAAGTTTTATGCTGCCTTTAGTGCATAACACCATATGAATGTATGTGCAACACAGGTGTGTGTGAACCAATATTTTTACATCTCATCCTACCATTTTGAGAACATGCCAATGAGTTGGCAAGAGGCACAAAGTATAAGCTGTTGCACTGGTTACAACTGACAGCATGACTTTTTAGAGTGTTACTAGTTATCTTTTGTTGTGTTGAGCAACCCACACTCCTTTTGGCTTAGTGTGTAACATACTTGTAAATATTACCCATATCCAGGAGCCATGATTTTCCATTGTTCTGGGGAAAAATGTCGGTAAATCCCATTTTAAGGCAGAACACTCCACTATTATCTGCATTTCTTCTCATATCTACCACATATACTCTTACCTTTACTGAGTGCTCTGTACACATAATCCACTTTTATTTGTATGTTTAGATGCAGTTGAGAAATATAATGAAATTGTGGTAAAATGTTAGATGGCAGTCCTGTTCTATTTGGCTATAAATCCACATGTTACTGTGCCAAACTTTGCACTTAAATCACAGGTATGATTCCAATATTTCATCTCATGCAAACAATGTTACATTTTATCAGGGCCGGCCTTAGCTGAAATGGCACCCTAGGCGAAGTACTGCTCTGGCTTCCCTTAAGCCCCACCCACACCGTACTCAAGCAACACCTCTATTTGAGCCATGCCCACAGATGGGTCACTCCCACAAAACCCACTCCAGTTCTTTCAATGTTTAAATGAAGGACAATGGCTGGGTAAGGATTAAATAATAACTAACACTAATCTGATACACCAAAAATTCACACAAAAGAAACTCAAACTCAAAATGTATCATTAGAAAGTAAAACTGCATTGCCCAACACAAAACAGCAAAAAAATGAGCAAGAGTTAAATATAGCATTTGACAAAATCAGAAGGTAAAAATCACCACAAATACGCCTTCAAAAAGCTGCACTAGCAATGCTAGCAGTTGCTATCAAATATGCTTTAACATTCTATTGATTGACAGTAAAAAATCAAGTACATCACAAAATCAAAGCAGAATCTGGTCAATCACATTACATGACTGCTGCTGTTAGGCTTTAATAAAAGTAAACTCCTTTGTTTCAGCCATTTCAGTTTTGAATTCACCATCTAAATTTCTCTTCTGCAACATTATTATAAACAAGATGACTGTCTCTGAAGAGTTGTTGCTCTTATAGTCTGACTGCAGGAATAGATAGTCTTCTTCTTTTGGCTTTTCCCAGTTAGGGGTCACCACAGCGGATCACCTGTCTGCTCATGATTGGCACTGGAGTTTTTACAGTGTCGAGTTGCCAGCCCAGCGCCCAACCTTCCACAGAAGGCGCACACACATGCACTCATGCCTATGGCCAATTTAGAGTATCCAATCCACCTACAGCATATCTTTGGGATATGGGAGGAAACTGGAGCACCCAGAGAAAACCCATGCGACCACAGGGAGGATGTGCAGACTCCGCACAGAAGGCACCCCAGCCGAAGATCAAACTGGAGAACCTCTTGCTGTGAGGCGGCAACACTAACAGCTGCACCACTGTGGCTGCCCTGACTGCAGGAATAGATAGTAAATACATTAAAACAACAAATAGCTGCAGCCATCACAGTAAGATCACAGTTCAACAAAAACACTCAATTGTGGAAACATTTTTAACCTTTTCATTAGTTCAAACATATCAAAGAACCCACAACATCTTCAGAGCAAAGCCAGAAATAAATCAAGGACACTTGTAATATATTAGCACTGTTAGCTAAAGACAGACAGTGACACAATATAAATTAATAGCATTGTTTTGTAAGGCCACATTAATGTACCGTGGCTGGTAGCGTGCTAGTGTATGACTAACAAAGGAAAATAACAGCAGTGAAATAAGACTTTCCATATACGAGTTATCACAAAGCAACTGCACTTTAAAAGCAATTACAGCAGGAGGCAAATGAGGCTGACATATTCAGGGAGTTTTTCTTTTGCTTTTCAGACTCTTGCTTTTGGAATAAGCTGGCTTTAGAATGCCCCAGTACCCAGTGGCTTCAAAAAATCCGTCAAGATACACTTATTCAATTTGTCAAAAATAAATTGACATTACTGCATTTCTTGATTTTATTTATTTAACATTTGTTTACTGGGAAAGACAAATGGGACAGAGCACATTTTCAGAGGATGCCTGGAGCTGTCTCACTCAGAACTGTAGAACATGTGCACAAAAGAATGTTTAAAGATTAAGGTATTGCCATGACTGCCCACGTAGATAATATTACGGTAAATACAATTGCAACTAGTATTTGTCAGACAGGTGCCTAAAGCTTTTTCTTGAATTCAGGGTGCAATCATTGCACTCCATATATTACAGATCAACTGTTCTATTTTTGAAGAATCGCCTAAATTGTCTCAGTACTAATTAAAAAAGAAAAGTGGGGGGGGCATGGCATAGTTATCCACATTCAAACATGTGGAAGTACATAAAAAAAAAACAATTGTAAATCTACTTTATGTTTAGCTAATATTAGTCCTCTCTTCTTTGTTCAGGTGTTATTTTTTCTTCCTGTATTAGCTACTGCTATACTAACAGAATCTGCCACCTCTAAAAACCTTCCCAGACACGGATGTGATGGATATTAATTTAGCTGCCAACCTTACAGTACTTCCATGTATCATTTGTATAGCCTACACTGGCCTAGGTCTTCAAAACAACTTCCTTAACATGCTTACCACATACTTCTCACACCCAAAAAATATATAGTCACAAATTACAGCTAAAACAAGTGGAACTATGTCTAAAGTCCTCAAAATATCTGTCCACTAACAGCAACACAAAGAAAAGAGAGAAAACACAAAATAATAATCTCTCACCACAGAATACCAAAAATCATGTTCATGCAGCAAGCCCTTCTATTGTGGTGTGGGTTATAGTTAGGTTAGGATTTACTCATACTTGACTAGAAGATTGGTCATTGAATTTGGCCTCATAACAAAACCATGACAGGTATGACTAATTCCAAGCTCCCTCCATATCTGATCCCTATTCCCATGGGGAGAACTAGCATTAGATGAAGGCAGTCTCACCAAATGTAACCGTCCTGATCCAAGGTCCCTGAAGTGAACAGTATGTGTGAGCACTGTTTCTTTTTTTATGACACTTATTACCTTGGAGTTATTATACTTAATTTAGTATTATTTGGGGGTAAGATTTAGCCCCTTGCTGGGAGGCTTGTACCCCTGCAAACAACTTTATTTTTATGACTTTCTGCTGCCGGTCTGGGAAGCTGATGCATGCCATGCATCATGCTAGGCGAAAATGGTGCTATTTACAATACTCAACCTGTTGCTGGCTGAGCCTCATGGGACACATACATTTCTCCCAAAATAACAACTCCTCCGATGCCTAAGGCCAGCCCTGCTTGAGAGGCTAGGATAAACAAGGAAGTAATGTCTAACACGGACTTGCATTCCTTGGCGATTTACCAGAAAAGTCAAACTCTTACCGGAGACCCGCCATAAGGCAAAATTGAGAACATTCTCTAAATTACGGTTATTCGCTGGACAATGGAGAGGCATGATTGCATGCATTAATAAGTGTTTTAAAACAAACATACAGCGGTAAAACATTTTTATAATAAAAAATGCCTCCATACTGTATTATAAGTTGTAACTAAACTTATTACATTGTGCGACTTATAAACTCAATGTAATTCCAATTCCATTAAAGCATTTACAACTCCAGACAGCAGACACCATGTAATTCAACAGAAATTATGAAAACGAAACTCTAAAGGCTGGCCCTGACCACGTTAACACAGACATCAGGAAACAGAAGGTAAAATAGCCCTGTTGTGCTACCGTCCATTTTATTTACACACAATACAACATGCTGGGTCTATCACAAGCCAACTCTACTAGAGCAATGAGCAGCACACAGTCTACTTTATAGACTGAAGTTTGAACGGACACAAATTACAGATGCAGTTTAAATATAAATTATTTCCCGGACCCTGACTTAGCCTAGCCAAGAGCAGCAGCAAAAGCAATAAAAAACCCAAGCAATGTAAAGCGAGGGCCGAAGGCACAAAACAAAAAGCCCAAACCCGCGCCGTTTGTGTAGCCCACGTGGAGCTGCAGAGAACCAAGCAGACTGCTGATGACGAACCACTCAGATAACCCAGAAGAAATGATATAACCAATAGATGCGCCTGCCTTTCTAGGTCGTCATCAATGAAGAAAGGAATGAGAGGCGAGCGTGAGCTGGTTATATACACTCAATGGAGCAGTAGCCGAGACGTCAGTGGTATGAATGAAAGCATCACTGACTGGATGCTTTGAATAATGCTCAACAAGAGCAGCCACTCACATTCAGCACATAGATGCAGGGGGAAGGAATGGAGAACAACATAGACTAGTATAGTATGGCTTAGTTAGGGGGCTGTGCTATGTACTGTAGATGGAAATTGGAAGTTCGTTCATGCTTTGTACTACGAAGTCGGGGGAGGGTGCAATTGCTAGCCTGCAATATGGGTGGGGGGTGGTGAAGTAAAGAAATGTATGTGAAACACTGAAAGTTTTGAAACCATTAAATTGTGCCCTTTTGAGGCCGGCCTGTACGGCACCCTAGGCGGTCGTCTAGTGTGCCTATGCCTAAGGCCAGCCATGCATTTTATTCTAATTTTTGAAAGCCAAAAATCAGTGTCTCTGCCCATATCTTGCGTCACTGTGATTCATGTCAATAGACTTGAGTATGTAAATCGCCCATGGCTAGAGCACTAATTTATGTTGGGGTAACATTATTGCTGTTCACAATGAGTATTGTCTAAACTGGAATGTTTATCAGTGCAGATCTGTCTCCTTGGTTATAAATATGCATGAAATGGTGCATTATATGAAAGCACAGATGAACCCTATTTTATTACAAGGCACTTGCAAAACAGATGAAAATCAAACAAGTATTCAGCCAATGTCAGGCAGAAATGGTTAAAGTATATACAAAAAAAAGTCAGTCTCTTTCATTTCATCTGTATGCTACTAAAAGTTAATGTAGCAAAAAGTACTTTATGAAATTAAATTATTAACCTACTTTAATATTTACACAATTAAGCTCATACTTTATATGACCGACTTCTTCTCAGGCTTAATGAAAGTGACATTAATTACTGGACCAAGATAAAAACTGAAAGGCAACAGATTTAATACAGCCAGCCTCTTTTATATTCAATTAAACATGTCTAATTATTTTAAAAAAAAACTTGGTAAACAATGTGTTATGCAGTTTTAGGGTTTATTATGTCTGTAATTTATTATATGAATTATTCAGAGTTTATTACTGGTATGGATTTACGGCACTCTGCTTCTGTCTTGATGACTATTCTAAAGACATCAGATCTGTAGCAATTAAGGTGTTTCATTTACATCCTTTACTGATGGCTAGTAAAGGTCTTCCTCCATAGATTTTAACTCAAAGGCAGAATGCTGGGTTGAAGACATTTTTCTACATTTTATGGAGAACAGTAGATGTTATGAACCAGAATATATCTCTTGCGGGATGACTAGTTTCCTTCTTTCTCCCACACCTCCATGTATAAAGTGTTTAATCCTCCAGTTAAAGAATACTTTGAAGCAAATTAATGTCAACTTGTACTTGTAGGCTGTATTATACCCAGTTGCAGTGCTGTGCTTCAGTCAAGCGGCTTGGAATACAGTGCCTGAGTCTGCCAGATAAGTTCACCACCTTGTGACTTGGTGAACTCAGTTTCCTATGTCACATTAGCTACAACACTTGGTGCAGCTAGTGAATCAAGAAGGGGCTCTCTAGTTGTAGTAACAAAACCCCATCTTGTCTGCTACAGCCATTTTCCTAAAATTACATTTTTCATACTCTAATCCTCTGTGCTGGCCTATATCTCAATCATTTCTGCACATCTGCTGATCAGTTTTCCATCGCTGGAAAAGCAAGTGGCCTGTGGAAAATAATAAATAAACTGAAATTTCCTTTGTGAGCACTGTTTTTTTTTCCAAGTCCATAATCACCACATTTGTCAAATTATTATTTGGTTGGAAGAGACCTGGCTTCTATGAAGTAAAATAACATTGTTGAGATCTCATACCTAGCTGCAGTCTTTTCTTTTTCATGGGTATCCAACAATTCAGCCCATCCCACTTTATTTTATTTAGTTGGGTAAGCTGATAATTATGGACTTGTCTCCCTTGGTCCTCAAGGTAAGGGTAAATGTAATATGCATGGCAGATTAGAATAACATGCTTTTGGAAGTTTGAAGGAAACTGCATTACATAGGAAAATCTATATGGTCATAATCTCTAAAAGCCATTACTGGAAGCTGGGACTGAACCCCAGACCAGAAAGCTGGAGCTGTGAGGCAGCTTCACCATGCTGCCCCAAACATGTCTCTTCATGGCTCTTAAATTAAAGACTACATTGTAATGGTTATGTTTTGAACCTGACTAGCTTGGCAATGTCCTTTTCCTTTTCATCACCTTATCACAGCCCAGCTTCAGCAAAATAGGCTGTTGTACAATTTATTTTGCTTACCTACTTTTGTTGCAGGATGACAGCTTGTCTTATTTATTTCCACATTTCCATGTGTATGTGCCATGTATTTCCACATATAATCATGAAGAATGACCTGGAAAGCAATAAACTTCAACCATGTATTTCTTAGCTAATTACAAAAGCAGATTCTATGCAAGTTCAGACTAGAAACATGTACGTCTAATAAAAAAAATGTTCAGCTCTTAAACTTGTGTGAGGGAGCCATACTAACCAATGAATTAAATGTTTGTTCTTTAACTCAAATGTGGATTACCCTATCAGCCAGTAACATGTTACCTAACTACTTTTATGATTTCCTCTCATAAAATCCCTAGAATACTTTTATTGTGACTTGCGTGTAGTACTTTTCTGTTGAGCTATACATCTATCTGTTGCTGTGATTTCAAGTATGCCCAAACTCCTAATATTTTAACTAACCAGCACAATTAAACATCTCCTTATGGAACAATAAAATGCCATCACCATAGTATTTCTTGTTGCTTTTTTTTTTTTTTTTTTTTTTAAGGAGAGGAAAAAATACCTACAGAGCCATTCTAGGCTGACCTGATGATCCCGATGTGGGGGCAGGTGGTGGTTTGACTCTTACAGTGCTATCACATGTATATTATATTCAGATATCATCTCTATACAAGCCATATTAGTACTGTAATCTCTGTCACCTGTGTGTGGGATGTAGTCCTATTGTGGGGAAAGTGAATTATAGTTGTATTCCCCTGTGTCTTGCATTTTCACTGCTCTTGTTAATGCTTAACCAGCTGGCCATAAGGGGGGAGGAGTCTCTCTTTATTCCAGGGATTATAACCCTTATCAATCTGAGATCTATATAATCATTCTTCCAGGTCCCGGTCTGCCATTTTCTCTTCACTTTGTGATTAGTCTCTTCCTTCAGACCTTTACTTTTCGGCACCTAAACAGAAATCCCATCTTTAAACTGCTACTTACCAGTTTGACAGGTCCACATACGTCCTCTTCTATAATTTCTGCAACAAATAACATAACAGTTGTTGGGATTTTTTTAGATACTTGAAACAACAGGATTTCATCAGCCCTAGCAGTATTCCTGATACTGAACATCCTGTGACCACTGGGGTCAACCCCACACACATATAATAATGTGTACCAACTTAATTGTAAAACTCCTGGTAATACCATATCACATGGCCTTTAATACTAGCCTAAAGCTGTTTCACTAGCGGTCATGTTCAGTTCTTTCTTGAATTATATATAATTGCATGATTAAGCCATGGTTATTGTCTAGTTGTCCTGGACCTTCTCTTCTGTCTCATTCTGTGTGAAGAGAATACACAGATTTTGTTTTGTATTTCTTCATAATCCATGGTGTTATGGTATTTTTATTCATGCCCACACTTCTAAATAAGAATAACAGAATGTTATGTCCCTTCCCCCCTACTCAGGGAAACTACCCTCCTGATATGCTCCCATGGAAACAGAGAAGTCTGCTCTCTATTTAACTAGCTTAATGAGCTTTCTGCTAAATATGCAATGCATGAACTTCACTATATGCCCCTTCCTCCCTCCAGCTGATAGTTGAATATGAACTGTTCCCAGCTTTCGTTATGAAAGTGTGCTGCTGTGGTCTTACTCAGCCCTCAAAGTAACCTCAGTACAGTAGCATGTAATGTTTTCAAGTAATTATCATTAATCTTGAGAGGTCATGTGACTTTATAAAGGTATACTGTAATATACAATTTCTATAGTCAAGAATTCCAGTGGCATAAAACACTGTCCCATAGTACAAAAAGAATGTTTGCATCAATCTATTTTATTTATGGATGTTAACTCCTGAATGGGAAGCTAGTGTCTGTGATCTTGCCATTTGTTATTATTGGAAGGACAAACAGATATCACAGTAGCTGGTCTCATTGTAAAAGTTTTAGCCCTGAATGAATTTAAAACTGTTTTCAGTTAGCAGCCAGAAAGAGATGAATGCAAGTGGTCAGTGTTTGTTACTTTACCTTCTGGGGAGGGAGAGAGATGTTGGCGGGGCCCTACCACACATTTTCTGTTTGGAGAAGACCTAAAGTAGAGCTACTGCTTTTGGGACCATAGGGGCTATGAGCCCATCAAACAGTGCACTTAACCATTTTACTTCTGTCTTTTTATCATTCTATTTTCTTTGTCACAGCCACTTCCTACCTGACTGATTATTTCTGCTTTCATCAAACCAGCTTCCTCTTTGTTTTCTAAAACAGTTGCCTTAATTTTTCCTTCCTCTGCATTTACCAACCAAATATTCTGAGATATCTAATGTAACATTCCCAGTGGTGGATTGTTTCCCTTAGGTCCTGGGCAGTCCCCAAACTATGGGGCCACCAAGCCCTTATTTTGTATTAGGACCATGTATGTATAACTGTATATTTTCTTTCAAATGTGTACTTACCAGATTGTTTTAAGTTATATTTATTCTTTTTAAATCTGTAGTCTTGAACATTTATCCAGCAAGAGCTGAAACAATTACCAATAATTACCCATTTCAAAACATTTCAGTCATAAAATATGACTCAAACTATCATCATATTTGCTATAAAAATGGCCACAGTAAAGTATTCTAAATAAGTTTTTTTACACACGTACCATGCACTTCAAACATCTCCTGTAGAAAATTATACTTATTTTAGAAAAATAGTGCAATGCTGGACAGGAAGAAGAAGGGGAAATATCTGTTTTGTGACCAAATATTCTCCCTTTTCAGGAGTTTTGTGGCAATTAGTTGACAATTTATGGCCAGTAGTTAGTCAGGATGAGATAGTGGGCTAGTAATTTCCAGATCAGGTGACATTTTCATATGGTAGATATTTAAATCTGAAGGAGCTTTTGAACTCTAAGGTGATGGGTACAGGGGAGACACATTATGGGTCTTTTGCTTGTGGATGATGCAAGATTTGCAAGAGGAATAAACATTTATCAAGCACTAAAATTAATGAGAGAACATATACCTCAATGGAAAGATTTCATTGCTATTCGTGTGGGGTGGTATATATAATTAGGTGTGGGTGCAATCCTACCAAATGGTATGTTGGCCAAACCAAAAGGATGGCAAAGGTCTGCATACTGGAACATCTTGGAGGCATTGAGAATGGCAATTCTGATAGCCCGGTGGCAGAACAATTTCATCAAGCCCATGGAGGCTTAGGTGGCAGTTTTTTTTTCAGTCTATTAGCCAGACCTCACTTAGATAGAAGGTGAGATTTCACTCACATGTTGTTAGAATTGGAAAGTAAGTTCATTTTAAATTATAGGACCATGCAGTCTAGGGGAATGAATTTAGAGGTAAATCTAAACAGTTAGCAAAGTTTTTTTTTTTTGCAAATCTTAAATGGCACTGTTTTTCTAAAAGAAATGTAATTTTCTACAGGAGATGTTTGAAGCACAGTTTTTTAGTATGTGCATATTTTATGCATAAGAGAATGTTGCAACTTTAATTGTAATGATTTTTTTTAATTATGGAATTGGTCAGTTGTTTGTTCAATTGGGTAATTAATTCATTTATGGAAAGCATTTGTATAAAGGCAGCACTGACGTGTGTAGAAAATTATTCCTTGAAGACATAAGCTGTGGTACCAGAAGCACCAGTAAAGAAAACTGGTTGTTGAACTGCTGGCTCCAGGATTGTTTTTTAATTTGGTTGGTTTGGACCTTACATTGTTTTTTTTGTAGTTAAGATGTAATACTTTGCAGTCTAATAGTCTGGTATTGACCTATGAACCCATGGGACACCCTCACAGTTGATATATATAAAATCTGCAGGACTGTCGGAGCTATAGGGAAGCCTGTCTCTTTCAAAAAACAATTTTTTTTCTTGTGACTTTTTTTTTACTCCTCAGTGCTGTTTATGTTTTTGAGCCTTTTGCTTGTTTGAGATTGCTCTTGAATGAAATGCTTGCTCACAAATGACTTGTGTACTTGACAGGAAGACATATAGGTTCATAGGTAGGTACTAGGCTATCTGCCCGAGGGCATTTATAAGCCTAGCCAGAGTGTGTCAGCTTTCACCACCCCATTGATTAATTAACGGAGCCTCTGTCAAGAAGAGCCAATGAAGTGATCCCAGGGGTGTATTTTCTGTTACCCATCAACTCGTCAAGGTTTCTCTTGAAGAGTGTTAGTGAAGGGCTCTGCCTAATGTAGTTAGGAATTTTGTTCCAAAGCATGGGGAGTCTCTGTGACAAGAATCTATCCCTCCAGCATGTTCTACTTATTGTTGTGGCGAGGTTTAGCTCACTAGAGCGAGTGGCTCACAGTGATTTAGATTTCTTTAGGTGGAGCATGTCCATCAATTCTGAGTTGGACACAGCTTTGTAAGTCAGGCAGAGATCACCTCTGAGTAAGCGATATGCCACTGAGTACAGCCAGAGTTTTTCCAGTCGGGCTGCATAGGACATATGTTTGAGGCCAGTAATCCTCTTTGTGAGGTACTTTTGTGGTTTTTCCAGCTGTTGGAAGTGTCTTATGAGGTACATCCCAAACGGGGTATTGTACTCTATGATGGGTCTGATGAGTGACAAATAGAGGGGCACTATAACCTCTTTATTTCTAGATGCAAACCCTTTAGTAATTAGATGGGCTACATAGAAGGATTTCCTAACCACTTTGGCAATATGATTGTCAAAGGAGAGATTACTATCTACCTGGGTCCCCAGATCTCTTATTATCTCTTCTGTATTAAGGGGGCTACCACCTATGTGGTAATTCAGGGGTGTTTTGTTTTTCCCAAACGGGATGACTATGCATGTTTTGGCATTTAGCTTGAGACCATGACTTTGACACCAGGTGTCCATCTCAGTAAGGCCCTTTTGGAGAATGTCCATGTCAGCCGGAGAGTCAGTTATGGCTCCCAGTTTGCAGTCATCAGCGAACTTGGTTAGTCATAGTCCTCCTGTGTTTGCCTGTACTTCTGAGAAGTATATGCTGAACAGTAGGGGTCCCAGGACTTAGCCTTGTGGGACACCACTTTTGACTGGTTTAGAGTCAGACCTGGAGCCCGCTATTCTTACCGTGTGAGTTCTGTTTGTAAAAAATCCACCAACGACCAGCAAAAGAAGATAGCGAACACTTGGTATTAACAACCTTTTATTCCTGCTTTGAGTCCAGCACCAAATCCAGACCGGTTTTGGCTATGAAGCCTTTATCAATGGATACACAATTTTATTATATGAAAGAAACGACCTATATATATAGTACTTCAAATGATCTTGAAACAGTAATCTAGCTCCACCTAATGGATGGAGTATCCAAAAACATGTATCCCCTTGGTAAGCAAAACCTTCCCTCAGGAGAGTATACTATTGTAAAAATAATACCAGATGATACAAAAATACTTTTCTACATATAGTTCTGATAATTAAAGACATATAATAAATATTTTTATAAACAGACCTCTGTGTACATTTCTATATGAATAAAATCATGGTTCACTACACCTGATGTATATTTTATGATGAATATGCACTATTTTTAACCCCCTCTGTCATCATCGTTTATTTGTATAAATCATATCTGTAACTGATATATCAATAATAATAATCATCACTACCCACTGTTAATAAGATCTTAGAATATCGAGTATATTCACCTAGCAAATGATGTCAATATAATATAAAGTTATCATAATAATCCCAGCATCATAACAAACATAGACTTCCAGACTAAATACTATATATATATATATATATATATATATATATATATATATATATATATATATATACACACACACACACACACGACATGCAAATACAATATCCAACACATATAAAAATGTAAAGAATCCAGAATAAAGAATAGATCCTAGATCCCATAACTGATACCTAAATACAGTTGACCTGACCTGAATACATATCTACATACAGGTTAATAACCATTATATATAAAGTTGTAGCCATTAGTGGAATCCCCTTGCACTGTGTAATATTCACAGATGATCATTCAGACCTGGTGGGAATAAACAACCCAGGTTGGTAATCCAATACTGTTCCTTATAATTTAAAATGGAGTGCCAACCCTGTGGATTGTTTCTATCCCCCTGAATTTTATCGATGACCATGAACATGAAGTGAGCTGTTGGATGTTGTATTGTGTGTCTATATAAAGCATTGGTTTCTTTTTTATTCTTAATCTCACTTCTATGTTCGGTCATACGTATTCTCAGAGATCTGGATGTTTGACCCACATAAAAGGCTTTACATTGGCAGGTGGCTAAATAAATAATCCATGTAGTACTACAATTGCCAAAGACCCTCGTTTGGTAAACACGGCTCGTGTTAGCACTAGTAAATTCTTTTAACGTACTAACTTGCAGGCAAGAGCAACAATGACCACATGGGAATGTACCAATAAGTTTGTCCCCTATAATAGTGGTCTGTTGATATATTGCTCCGCCCCTTCTTCGTTTGTAATGTGAGAATAAGCCTCCCAGGTTCTTTCCTCTCCTGAATGACATCTGGCATTGAGGGCCTAAGACTGTTCTTAAAGTTTCATTAGCCAAAAGAATGTTCCAATTGGAATTCAATATATTTCTGATTTCTTGTTGATTCCTGCCATATGTGGTGACAAATCTCAAGATGGATTCTTGGTTGCCATGCCCTGGTTTCTTACAATGTAATAAGGACCTTCTATCCTTAATACTGCTCCATGAACTTGCTTGATGTATATCTATGTCTCTATATCCCCTGTCTTGAAATCGATGATATAAATCCTGGCTAGCATAGTGATACTCCTCATCTGATGAACATATGCATCTAATACGCATGAACTGAGATTTAGGGATGTTGCGGATGGTGTGGTTCGGATGCATACTAGAGGCATGTAATAATGTGTTATATTGTGGGTATTTCCTAAACGTTTTAGTACTTAAGGTGTCATCTGCATTACGGTAAACAGTAACATCCAAAAAATCTATAGTATTGATGTTACTTGTACTCATAAATTGAATACCCCAAATATTACCATTAAGGTAATCAACAAATTCTTGCAAGTATATTTCATCCGCTTTCCACGCCATCCAGCAATCATCCAAGTATCGGCGCCAGATATCAATTTCAACCAGGTATACATTATGTGATACATCATAAATCATACATTCTTCAAGGTATGCCATAAACAAGTCTGCATAAATGGGTGCAAACGAAGCTCCCCTTGCTGTACCTTGTAACTGCCAAAAACATTCCTCATGAAAATAAAAAACATTTTTATTGAGTACATGTTCTGCCATAGAGACGAGTAAGGTATTGAAACCTGGTTGATACAAATTAATTCTCTCAAGCCAATATTGTAAAGATTGTAATCCTGCCCAGTGTGGAATACTCGTATATAAGGATTTAACATCCAATGTACACAATAACCACCCCAGTTCTAGCTGTGTATCCTGAATAATTTGTAGGAAGTGCATTGTGTCTTGTAGACGAGCCCTAACTGATGTCAAAAGGGGTTTGAGATACTGTGTTAAAAATGCAGATAGGGGTTCTGTCAAAGACCCGATCCCTGACACAATAGGTCTACCTGGGGGTTTAGTAATAGACTTGTGAATTTTAGGAAGAAGGTATAGGATTTGTTTTTGCAGATCCTTTACAGTAAGATGTTTAACTGTATTTGTACTTATAATACCCTCTTCCTCTGCTAGTCTCAAAAAGGAATCTATTTCTTTCTTAAACACCCCAGTTGGATCAATATGCATTTGCATGTAACATTTAGTGTCTGCTAGTTGTCTTTTCCCTTCATTAAGATAGTCTCCTATATTCATGACCACAACAGCACCTCCCTTGTCTGCTGGCAGAATAACAATATTACGATTCTGCCTAAGTTCTTCCAAAGCTACCTTTTCCATGGGAGAAATGTTTTGGCGCAGAATGTATGATTCATGATGATTAAAATGTAAATCCCTAAGAACGGATTGTTGGAATATCGAGACATGTTTGTTCATAGGCGGTTGAAATTCCGATTTCAGAAACTTGAAATCTTGTTTTCTTTGAGAGATATTATCTGAAAATAATAATTTCAAGTTCAAGTTACGACAAAAGGACAGAACATCATTAACAATAATATGTTCATTAATAAAGAAACTGGGAATAAAACCAAGTCCTTTATTAAGTAATATGGTTTGTACATTTGTCAATTGTACATCAGAGAGGTTCAAAACATTATTAAACCCAGATCCGGTCACTTCAACATTGTTTGTATCAGCCCCTCCATAAGATTGCTTCTTGTGCCTGTATCTATGCTTGCGACCCCCTCGTCGCTGATTTCGATGTCTAAAGGGTACTTAGCATTTGTTTCTTTACTTCTAGGTGATTCTCGATAGTTATTACTGTCATTATCTGTGCATGATGAGTCATCACCTGAGGCACTAATTAAGGTTTTATCAGAAGATTTAAGAATAGACCTAGGCCTTTTCTTAGATTTTGTTCCTGGTGTTCTCTGACCAAAGTTGTTAAATCTGACTGTTCATGATGTATCAAAAGGACGTCCCCTTTGGTAATCAGTACAGTCCCTGTTGAATTTACGTATTTTTCTGTCCTTGGTTTGTTGGTCAAAATTTGCCAAATCTTTGGACAATTTGCTAACACAGGTAGCATATAATGGCTGTGATTCATATTTCTTACATTCTTCACATGAAGTTTTTACTTCCATTAAACTGTTGTCAACCATTCTCTCATAATAGGCTGCAAGGATCTTAACAAACATCATTGATGATTGATGAAGAGCTTGATTCCATTCCTTGGTCAGCCTGTCCTCCGACCTACTGACCAAGGGTTGTAATCTAACTCTTAATCCTCTTGGTGTGATGTCCTTATTAATATATGCCTTAAAAAGCCTGAGGTGCCATATGTTAGCTCTCAAATTTTTAAGATCCTTTTGACGGTTGTTGACCTTGCACGCCATCCCTGCGTAGCATAGTGTTGGTTGTTCTGTTTGTAAGCCAGTTGGCAGCCCATTTCATGATGTAGGGGTTTATGTTCAGACTGGTGAGTTTTTCTATAATTCCCGAGTGGGGAATGGTGTCAAAAGCCTTGGCAAGGTCAAGGTAGGCTGTGTGAACCACCTTCCCTTCATCTATGGCCTTGGTGACTGTCTCAAAGAAGTCAACCAGGTTTAGTAGGCATGATCTGCCCTTAACAAAGCCAAACTGGGTTGGGTCAAGTGTTTGGAGGTTCTCAATGTCTTTGTTAATGAGTTCCATGATGATGTGCTCCATAGCCTTGCAGACCAGGCTAGTCAGGCTTATGGGGCGATAGTTACCAGGGTCAGTTGTGGCCCCTCCTTTGTGGAGCGGAATAACCATTGCTGTGAGCCATTCTATGAGCATGTAGCCTGTGGAGAGGCTGAGGTTGAACAGTGTGTTTAGGTGGGGGGTTAGTTCATTCTGTAGTTCATGCAAGACGCAGCCTGGGACACCATCTGACCCCATTGATGCTGTGCTTTTGGCTTTTGAAAGGGCTGTTTTAATCTGTGCATCTGTGATTTCCAGAACACTACACTTTTCCAGTATTGTTGTGGACTCTTTTGGGGGTGAGAGGGGGGTAAAGTTTGCTAACAGTAATATTCTCCTTGTCCAGCCTAGTGAGTGGGACATCACTCTGCCTGACTATAGAGTTGCCTATTACTAGTGTGTTAGGTATGTTAATTCACCTTAAGAGCTGTGATTGTGCAGCACACTGATTTTGTGTGTTTTATGTGTTGTCTGGTTTGTAACAGGAGGTGCAGGTTTTTTGGGTGTCTGCTTTGAAGGACTCTGATGCTTTTCCAGGTTTTTATTTAGAGCGTCTGAGTATGATTTTGTGTATTTATGTGTATTTTTTACCAGTGCTGGTCTAGTATGTCTATGTGAAGCTGGAGGTGTGGTGCAAGTGTTAACCTTCTCCTCATGACTGCCTGTTCCAGTCTTGAGTGGAGATCTTAGCCTCCAATTTAGCTATATAATTGCATCTCTCGCATATGTTAATGTTTTGTGGTAGGAGGAGAGGGTTGTCTGTGTACATGAGGCAGTTGTAACATTGCCTCACGATAACCAGGTTCACCAGCTGGATTGGAGAGTATACCTGAAATTGCACTTTGGTCAAGCCTGAATAGTAGGGTGAGCTTCTTAGTCACTTGGTTGGTGAGGGGTGAATAATGAGCCTTGCCCTGCTGGGCAATCAAGTGTTGGGGTATATTATTGCTTGCTATTAGGTCTGAGCAAGTGCTGGACTGTAGGATGCTTTTTAAATGCTTAAGTTGAGAGTTAGACTACTTTCAAGGGAAAAACTGAAGAGAAGACTTGGTGGAGCCGAGAATAATTTAGCCCTAGCTAACCAGCGCTGTCCAGACATGCAAAACCATGAAAACGTGGTTTTTACAGCAGGGAAATGAAAGAGATAGAAATTAGCCAAAAATGGCCTATAAACTACAAACTTCTGGGCTGGAACCACTCCTCCAGGGACAGATGGCTGCTCAAAGCTCCCTCTCTCACAGGTGAACAGAGAAACCTCCTTCTATCCAAGTAAGGTATGGGCAACTCAGAAACTTGTAACACAGCCCTGAATTCGGCACTAGCCTGAAAACTGGACTATACTAACTTAGAAAGGTGGGAAACAAGGAAACATTTTTTTTTTGAAAAGATAAGGCAAAAACAGTAAAAAATACACTTAAAACAGCTTTAGATGACTACAAGCAATCAGAAAAGGCTTTTAAACAAATTACTCAATTAACCAGTAAAAAAATCTCAAAACTGAGCCCTGTTCCTGTAGTCTTCAATCAGACAGGTTCTAACTGCACACTCCTACCACTGGGATGCAGGGGATCCTTCTCCAAAAAAGAATATCTGGATTAGTGCTCAAGTTATACAAACAAAGTGAGATTCAGCAGGCCTGAATCTAGTTTATGCGACAGCAAACAAGGCACACCAATTTCAGTAAGAAACAGTTCAAAGATGCAGGCACTAAAAGCCTCTAACCAGAAATTCTCAGCTTGGAAGGGCAGAGTCCAGCCTCTCCTCCCACAAGAGTGCAGACCACAAACCTTCTTAACGTAAAATGACTGGCCTGAAGCCCAAGTACTTAAACCAGAACTAATACACTTTTAGAATAACAGCCACTGAGTCTTCAATCAGCAGTTCCCAACTTAGAAGGATGTAAGCTACCTGTCCTGCTTCAACAGTGCAGACCACAAACGTTCTTAATGTAAAACAGCTAGTCTGAAGCAGAAGTGCTTAAACCAAAAGGCTTAGAATGATAGCTACACTTTAATCAGGTTACTACCAAGCAGTAATAAATACAATTGAATACTTTTAAGAAGGCCTGGATTAGTGCTCAAGTTATACAAACAAAGCTAGATTCAGCAGACCTGGATCTAGTCTATGCTACAGCTAACAAGGCACACCAATTTCAGTAAGAAACAGTTCAAATATGCAGGCACTATAAGCCTTTAACCAGAAATTCCCAGCTCAGAAGGGCAGAGTCCAGCCTCTCCTCCCACAAGAGTGCAGACAACAAACCTTCTTAATGTAAAATAACGGGCCTGAAGCCCAAGTGCTTAAACTAGAACTAATGCACTTTTAGAATAGCAGACACTGACCAGTTCCAAACTTAGAAGGATGTAAGCTACCTGTCCTGCCACAACAGTGCAGACCACAAACCTTCTTAATGTAAAACAACTGGTCTGAAGCCCAAGTGCTTAAACCAAAAGGCTTAGAATGATAGTTACACACAGCAGTAATAAAAACAATTGAGTACTTTTAAGATGACACAAAAACAAAATAAAGTAATAAAGTAGGAAGAAACAGAAATATATTAAAAGCAAAAGAATAAAGTGCAAATTTTTTTTGAGTGACCAAATGAGATGGGCCCAGGAGGAGTATCCAAATGCAAATTTACAAGAGGGGCGGGCAGTTTCAAAGCCACCAAGATTAACACCAAAACAAAAGCTGAGAGGGTGGATGGGAAACTAACTGAAAAAGCAGAGCTACAACTTCCAGCTAGATAGTATTCAATGCAACACAAATAAATCAATTTAAATGCTATATTATTTGAAAAAAGTGCAGATAAAGATTTACTTAAATTCACTTATACGTTCAGTTGATTGCAAGTAGGTCTTAGCCGGACAAAGCTCAGAGTTTAAGCAGAAAATAATCCAAAATGTAAGACTTATATAAGTCAGAAACAGAATATCATTGAAGTTAAACTACCCCCACTTATCATTGGCTATGCAGGAATTCTAACAAACACTAAATTCTAACAAGCATTAACTGAAAAAAACATAGCCAAAACTTCCAGCTAGCTAGTATTCAATGTAACACAAATAAATCAATTCAAATGCTGTATTACTTGAAAAGTGCAGATAAAGATTTACATAAATTCACTTATATATCCAGTTGATTGCAGGTAGGTCTTAGCCAGCCAAAGCTTAGAGTTTAAGCAGAGAATAATCCAACATGTACCACTTATAAAAGGAAGAAAATGAATATCAATGAAGTGAAACTACCCCCACCTATCACTGGCTATGCAGGAATTCTAGCAAGAATTAAATTCCAACAAGCATTACCTGAAAAAACAGAGCCACAACTTCCAGCTAGATAGTATTCAATGCAACATAAATAAATCCATTTAAATGCTGTATTATTTGAAAAAAGTGCAGATAAAGATTTACTTAAATTCACTTATACATCCAGTTGATTGCAGGTAGATCTTAGCCAGCGAAAGCTTAGAGTTTAAGCAGAAAATAATCCAAAATGTACCACTTATATATAGCAGAAACTAAATATCAAGGAAGTGAAAAAAAACTCACTTATCACTGGCAATGCAAAAATTCTAACAAGCACTAAATTCTAACAAGCATTAACTGAAAAAACAGAGCCACAACTTCCAGCTAGATAGTATTCAATGCAACACAAATAAATCAATTTAAATGCTGTATTACTTGAAAAGTGCAGATAAAGATTTACTTAAATTCACTTATATATCCAGTTGATTGCAGGTAGGTCTTAGCTGGCTAAAGCTCAGAGTTTAATCAGAAAATAATTCAAAATGTACCACTTATATAAGGCAGAAACTGAATATCAATGAAGTGAAACTACCCCCACTTATCACTGGCTATGCAGGAATTCTAACAAGCACTACATTCTAACAAGCATTAACTGAAAAAACAGAGCCACAACTTCCACCTAGATAGTATTCAGTGCAACACAAATAAATCAATTTAAATGTTGTATTATTTGAAAAAGAATGCAGATAAAGGTTTACTTAAATTTACTTATACGTCCAGTTGATTGCACGTAGGTCTTCGCCGGCCAAAGCTTGGAGTTTAAGCAGAAAATAATCCAAAATGTACCACTTATATAAGGCAGAAACTGAATATCAATGAAGTGAAACTACCCCCACTTATCACTGGCTTTGCAGAAATCCAAACAAGCACTAAATTCTAACAAGCATTATTTGGAAAAACAGAGACACAACTTCCAGCTAGACATTATTCAATGCAACCCAAATAAATCAATTTAAATGCTGTATTATTTGAAAAAAGTGCAGATAAAGATTTACTTAAATTAACTTATACATCCAGTTGATTGCAGGTAGGTCTTAGCCGGCCAAAGCTCAGAGTCTAAGCAGAAAATAATCCAAATTGTACCACTTATATAAGGCAGAAACCGAATATCAATCAAGTGAAACTGCCCCCACTTATTACTGGCTATGCCGGAATTCTAACAAGCATATACTGAAAAAACAGAGCCACAACATCCAGCTAGAATGTATTCAATGCAACACAAATAAATCAATTTAAATGATGTATTATTTGAAAAAAGTGCAGATAAAGATTTTCTTAAATTCACTTATACGTCCAGTTGATTGCAGGTAGGTCTTAACCGGTCAAAGCTCAGAGTTTAAGCAGAAAATAATCCAAAATGTACCACTTATATATGGCGGAAAGGGAATATCAATCAAGTGAAACTACCCCCACTTATCACTGGCTTTGCAGGAATTCTAAAAAGCACTAAATTCTAACAAGCATTAACTGAAAAAACAAAGCCAGAACATCCAGCTAGATAGTACTCAATGCAAAACAAATAAATCAATTTAAATGCTGTATTATTTGAAAAAAGTGCAGATAAAGATTTACTTAAATTCACTTATACATCCAGTTGATTGCAGGAAGGTCTTAGCTGACCAAAGCTCAGAGTTTAATCAGGAAGTAATCCAAAATGTACCACTCACATAAGGCAGAAACTGAATGTCAATGAAGTGAATCTACCCCCCGTATCACTGGCTATGCAGGAATTCTAACAAGCACTAAATTCTAACAAGCATTACCTGACAAAACAGAGCCACAACTTCCAGCTAGATAGTATTCAATGCAACACAAATAAGTCAATTTAAATGCTGTATTTGAAAAAGTGCAGAAAAAGATTTACTTAAATTCAATTACACGCCCAGTTGATTGAAGGTAGGTCTTAGCCGGCCAAAGCTCAGAGTTTAAGCAGAAAATAATCCAAAATGTTCCACTGATATAAGGCAGAAAGCAAATATCAGTCAAGTGAAACTACCCCTACTTATCACTGGCTATGCAGGAATTCTAACAAGCACTTAATTCTAACAAGCATAAACTGAAAAAACAGAGCCACAACTTCTAGTTAGATAGTATTCAATGCAACACAAATAAATCAATTTAAATGCTGTAATGTACCACTTATGTAATGCAGAAACTGAATATCAATGAAGTGAAACTACCCCCACTTATTACCGGCTATGCAAGAATTCTAACAAGTAATAAATTCTAACATGAATTAACTGAAAAAACAGAGCCACAATATCCAGCTAGATAGTATTCAATGCAACACAAATAAATCCATTTAAATGCTGTTTTTTTTGAAAAAAGTGCAGATAAAGATTTACTTAAATTCACTTATATGTCCAGTTGATTGCAGGTAGGTCTTAGCTGGCCAAAGCTCAAAGTTTAATCAGAAAATAATCCAAAATGTACCACTTATATAAGGCAGAAACCGAATATCAATGAAGTGAAACTACCCCCACTTATCACTGGCTATGCAGGAATTCTAACAAGCACTAAATTCTAACAAGCATTAACTGAAAAACAGAGCCACAACTTCCAGCTAGATAGTATTCAATGCAACATAAACAAATCCATTTAAATGCTGTATTATTTGAAAAAAAGTGCAGATAAAGATTTACTTCAATTCACTTATACGTCCAGTTGATTGCAGGTTGGTCTTAGCCGGCCAAAGCTCAGAGTTTAAGCAGAAAATAATCCAAAATGTACGACTTATAAAAGGCAGAAAATGCATATCAATGAAGTGAAACTACCCCCACTTATCACTGGCTATGCAGGAATTCTAACAAACACTAAATTCTAACAAGCATTAAATGAAAAAAACATAGCCAAAACTTCCAGCTAGCTAGTATTCAATGTAACACAAATAAATCAATTTAAATGCTGTATTATTTGAAAAAAGTGCAGATAAAGATTTGCTTAAATTCACTTATACGTAGAGTTGATTGCAGGTAGGTCTTAGCCAGCCAAAGCTTAGAGTTTAAGCAGAGAATAATCCAAAATGTACCACTTATAAAAGGAAGAAAATGAATATCAATGAAGTGAAACTACCCCCACTTATCACTGGCTATGCAGGAATTCTAACAAGCACTAAATTCTAACAAGCATAAACTGAAAAAACAGAGTCACAACTTCCAGCTAGATAGTATTCAATGCAACATAAATAAATCAATTTAAATGCTGTGTTATTTGAAAAAAGTGCAGATAAAGATTTACTTAAATTCACTTATACGTCCAGTTGATTGAAGGTAGGTGTTAGCCGGCCATAGCTCAGAGTTTAAGCAGAAAATAATCCAAATTGTACCACTTATATAAGGCAGAAACCGAATATCACTGAAGCGAAACTACCCCCACTTATCACTGGCTATGCAGGAATTCTAACAAGCACTAAATTCTAACAAGCATTACCTGAAAAAACAGAGCCACAAATGTATACAAAACTATCTGCAATTATATTTATGCCATGACTCATTCTTCATTTTTAGCTAACTTACTTTGCATGGACTGTCTGTAACTATCTATGACTGAAAAAGGTCTGTAGGGTCCAACTTACCTATTTGTAAAGTAAATAAATAAAACAATTAGTCATGCAAGCAATCAGTCTGTCAATCAACCAGTATTCATGAACAGCAAAGGAACTTTCCTGATGTCCTAGTTAAACTTTAGTGTAGTCTATATGAAGATCACCCTAGGTCTCATCCAAGAAAGGCCATGACCTCTGCTCAATTTGTTTAGACCAACAGACATAAATAAGTTGGAACATACTGTACTTCCTAATGCAGTAAGGCAGTAAGAGTAAAATATGATTTTCAAGGGATGAATCTACCTTCTTGCTCTCTCTCTCTCTCTCTCTCTATATATATGTATATATATATATATATATATATATATATATATATATATATATATATATATACATACACACACACACACATATATATATATATATATATATATATATATATATATATATATATATATATATATATATATACATGTATTGCATGCATCATTCCTCCCAGGCCATATACCCACATATTATCTTATTTGCTGCAAAGACCAGTCCTCATAGGAAATGGTAATTTTACTGTTTAGGTTTATTTATTTCATTTAGTCTGTTAAGAAATGAGAATGAATGCATTGGCTCCTCTTCTAATGATACCCTCGTTGTACTGACAGCTTACTTCTTCAGTTGCACATTATAGATCATTTTATTTTAATAATTATTTTAATCTTAATAACATGTGTATGGTGTTAAAACCTTTATCTTGTCCCATAAAACTAAAAAAGAAGTACATCTAAGGCAATACAAGCATGAGAAGGTAACATACACATCTTAGACTCCTGTCCTTATCCCAAATGCACATGATGTATTCTGTTGTATTTTTTAGTTTTGTCTAATGAATTTTATCTTCTGCATTTGGAATATTTGTGTTCTTTTGTTCAATCTCCCTTTTCCTCTGTTTGTGGTGAAAATTTAGAAAAGGATTATGAAAACAAAGCTAGCTTTTTCATCTTGTCAATATGCTGAATAGTAAAACACAACTTATTAGTTATGCACATATATGTAGGCTTTCCTTGGTCTAGATTTAGCTGTTACACATCTCTCTCTCTCTTCACTTGATTACACCAAATAATTAGTAGTCATTTTATTTATTTATTTATTATTTATTTATTTATTTTACATTTGTTGACCAGGCTAGTCTAACTGGATATATGTCCATTTTTAGTAGAGGCCCGAGGAGAAAAGCTCCGAGACAATAACAAGGACAGAAAAAGGAAACATTTATACAAATAGTCCGCAAAAAAATAGCAATTTACAAAAAAAAAAATAATTGTATAGTCCCCAAGGAAAAAAGTTAAATACGAGAATAATTACATGAGTAAACAATTGATTGCCAGCAAAAAATAATATATATTTTTTTTTACATGTGCATTTAATTATTCTTTAATTTGTATTACCACTGATGGAAGGATAATGAGTTCTTTAGTTATCACATATCACTACACAACTAGTCTCTGTACACCTGCCCTGTCCCTGTCAAGTTGTCTTCCATGATACTTATTACATGCTTTTTTATCTACCTGAATTGCAGTTCACGCAATAACAATCAAGTAAATGTGTTTCTTATGTCTGTCTTTGAGTCAGCAAAGATATTTCTACATTTTACAGTAAAAAATAGTAATCACAATCTACCAGATGTGACCCCCTCAACCACTCTTCTTAGTTCATGAGTTCCATCCCTGTAACAGTCACATCTTAGTACTAAATGAACTCAGCCTTGTAAGTTTAAAGTCCTCCAGTTCAGTAACATAATAATGATCGTTTCTGATTGTTATGTAATTAATTCCTGTTCACATGAAAATACAGGTTGTTGTTGATCAGCTATCATTGTCCCAGACATTGTTTGTCACATATCAGCCACCATCTTTTTCTCTCAAAGGACTCCTCCAGGCATGGCAAACGGATGATATTTTGAAGTTCTGAGCATGAGTTATGCCATCAATGAGGACTACTCATTAGAAGGTCATAGGAGTATTGTCTGCCTACAACCCTGACTACATGCACAGCTTCACTAATTAGACTTATTCACTGGCAGGAATGGTACAGCATGCATCCTTTACGATATCCACTGTTAAACCAAATCTGGGCTCTATTGCTCCTTATTGTGCCTCACATTTTGCAGCCCATCTTTACCTTTTATAGTCAAAGTGAAAGTAAACTTTATTGTCAATCAGATGTACCTAGCAGTGCCAGCTGAATGAAATTTTATTGCTTGGTCCCAGTGCAAGACATAACATGACATATAATTAGAGGGACAATAACAGAGATTCACATGCAGTAATGATAAGAATACTTGACAACCATAAATTTACCACATATTGGACAATGAGACATTAGACAATATTATGCTAGTAGGTATTGCACAGACTAAGAATTACCATTGTGATTTGCTTAGAATATTGCACATCCACATTAGTAGTGTGATAAACTCTGTTCATATTACACATGCATGGAGTGATGGCTCACTCTGGCTATTGCACTAATAGTAGTAGAAGAGATTGTCTAACTGTTCCAGTTATTAAGCAACTGTCAAATAGTTACTATAGACAGTATACCACAGCCTATGGCATATTGATCCTAATATCTACTGTCATGCTTGACATTTGAGTTCAGCGGCCTTATGGACAGAAGGAAGAAACCCCTGTTCAGTCTAGATGTTTTGCAGTGTAAGCTCCAATACTGTCTACCTGAGGAGAGGTGGAAGAACATGCCATGCACAGGATAGGTGGGGTCTTCTATTATCTTCCTAGCTCTTCCCACATACCTAGTGTCAGGCAACTCATTCATGGATGGGACCGAAGAACCAATGATTTTTTTCCCTCTGCTTTCACTACCCTCGGGAGAGCCTTGTGGTCAGATGCTTTGCAGTTTCTGTATCATCTGATGATGGTATTAGTGAGGATACTCTCAATGGACCCCTATAGAAGGCTTTGAGGATGGTCTGTGCCAGGTTTGCCTTCCTCAGTTACCACAGAAAGTGCAGACATTGTTGTGCCTTCTTCACTGTGTGGTTAATGTGAGTCATCCAGTATAAGTCATCGGAGATATGCATCCCCAGAAACTTGCTACTTTTGACTCTTTTCACTGCCACCCCCTTAATCTCCAGAGGTTGAATTACTTCCTGTTTCCTGCTGACGTCCACTATTAAATCTTTGGTCTTACTTACATTTAAGACCAGAGTGTTGCAGTCACACCAGCCTATCAGATGCTCCACTTCTTCCCTGTAGGCTGTTTCCTCTCCATTCCTGACAAAACCTACAACAGTGGTATCATCCGCGATCTTGATAATTTTGTTGGATTCATGCTTGACCATGCAGTCATGCGTCAGCAGGGTGAATAGTAGAGGACTCAAGATGCAGCCTTGTGGGACACCCATGCTCAGTGTGATACTCTTTGAACTGTTATTTTCCACACATGCTTTCTGGGGTCTGTTGATAAGAAAATCCAGTATCCAGTTACATTGGAGGTGTTGATGCCCAGCTGGATCAGCTTTGATATTAGATTCTGGGGGATGACAGTGTTAAAGGTGGAACTAATCGATGAACAACATTCTGACATAGCAATTATTGTTCTCTAGAAGTGCCAAGGATTCATGAAGTGCTATAGCTATTGAATCAACCATGCAGTGGTTAGATCTATAAGCAAACTGTAATGTGTCCAGTGTTGCAGGTAGATTTGAAAAGATATGATTCTTGATTAGCTGCTCCAAACACTTCATTACCGTAAATGTAAGAGCAACTTGTCAATAATCATTTAAACTTGTTAGTTGAGATTTCTTGGGCAAGGGGATGATTGTCATATTTTTGAAGCATTTAGGTAGAATGGTTAGACGCAGGGAGATATTGAAAATATCAATTAGTACAGTGGATAGTTGAGTGGCACATTCTCTAAGGACCTTCCCCATAATATTATCAGGACCAGGTGCTTTTCTTTGGTTTACTCTCCTCAGGGCCTTCAGAACATCTGATGTGCTTAGGCATAGCACATCATCACCCTGTTCGACAGGTAGCTTACTTGCCACAGTGTTGTTATCCATGTCGAATCTGCTGAACTAGGTGTTTAGTTTATTCAGAAACTCTGTATTGTCATCACATGGGGAGGATAAAGACCTGTAGTTAGCTATTGCTTGTATGCCATGCCCGAGACAGCTGGAGTCCCTTTGGTCAGAGAAGTGTCTCTAAATTTTACATCCGTAGGTCCTCTTTGCCTCTTTTATACTTCTGCTAAGATTTGCTCTAGCCTCTCTTAGGGCATCCTTGTCCTTTGATTTGAAGGAGGCATTTTCTGCCTTTAAGAGCTCATATACTTCACCAGATAGCCCAGGTTTCTGGTTTGCATGCATGATGATGTTTTTGATTACTTTTACATCACCAACACATTTTGAAATGTAGCCCATCACTAATTTCTGTATACTCCTCCAGGTCTATATGTTGGTTCTTCTCATCTGCCTCTCTCTCTAAACACCAACCAGTCCATGCATTCAAAGCAGTCCTACAGTGTCGAGACTGGTCCCTCAGGCCATATCCTTACTTGTTTGGTTGCTGGTTTGCCCCTATTTAGCAATGGTTTATCTGCAGGAAACAACATGATGGCCAGATGGTCTGAGTTGCCCATGTGTGGATAAGATCCTGCTTTGTAGGCCAGCTTTACATTTGTGTACACGTTATCCAGAGTGTTGTCCCCTATTGTTGCAAAGTTCACATGCTGATGGTAGTGGGGTAATACAGATTTTAGGTCAGTCTGATTGAAATCACCTGCAATTATATGAGAAAACTTTGAGTTCTTATTCTGCAGGTCATTTAGGGACAGATGCAGAATGCTTAATACCTCTTTGGTTATTAGCACTAGAAGGAATGCAAACAGCTGTTAAGCTCACTCCATTGAACTCCGTACATAAGTAGAAGGGTCTTCATTTTATTGATATGAACTTGATGTTTTCTGAGCAGTGAGAGGCGATTATTTCACAGTTTGTACACTAGCTGTTGTTGATACACACACACTTCCTCCATGAGATTTGCCACACAGAGACGGAATTCTATCAGCACAAAATAATGACATGTCCTCTACATATATTGTGCCATCATTTATATTGGAGTTCAGCCAAGTTTCAGTGAACACAAGTAAACAGCTATTTCTCACCTTAGTTTGTGTGGAAAGATCCATCTTTAAGTAGTCCATCTTGCTCTGCAGTGAGTATACATTTGCCAGCAGCATGGAAGGAAAGAAGTGCAGGCCTGTGTGGATTTGTTTTTAGTCTGAGCTTAATTCCTGTTCTAGAGCCTCTCTTTCTTGATTGTTCACATCTTTTCCTTTTAATGTAGTTACCATGTCCTATTGTTGTCCTGCTTGACAAATTTCTGCAGTTTCTATTGTGTTCCAGTAAGATTCACAGCTGTAAGGAGTTCCTGTAGTGTATTTGACTTTACAGGCCTCACAGCAAGTGGCTCTCCAAACATACAGCATGGCATGATTTGAAAATGGATTTCTAAGAGATTCTCAGCACTGTAGTTAAACACACCTTCATTTCTTGTGATTATATCTGTTTTGTTGTTGTTTCTGATGAAAAACAAGACAAACAGTGCACATTCCTGTGGGGATCCGAAGCAGCCGCTGCCACACAGGACACCGGCATTTATTTTATTATACATGTATA
Organism: Protopterus annectens; assembly: GCF_019279795.1. NCBI lineage: Eukaryota > Metazoa > Chordata > Ceratodontiformes > Protopteridae > Protopterus > Protopterus annectens. The sequence goes on from NC_056728.1 coordinate 1,353,840,323, forward strand.
TATATATATATATATATATATATATATATATATATATATATATATATATATATAAATAAATATATATATATATATAAATAAATAAATATATATATATATATATATATATATATATATATATATATATATATTTATAGTAGTTTAATTCCCCAATACCGATGCAGTTTTGACATAAGTTTTGACATACAGATGTGTGTGGTATTTGGAGTGATTTTTTGTGCTGGATTTAGGTCTAGCCAAAGTGCTGTAATAGGTGTTCAAAATAAATGTCTGCTTTAAAAAATCTGTGCTGTAATGTGCATGCCAAATCCAAGGGTGTGACTATGCTGGACACATATAATGCAGATAGAACAAAGATAAAGAGCACAGGAACAGATGAACTCTACTGGGCACAGAATCACAGGGACCATAACAGTCGTAAGTAGACACAGTTAAAAGTTCTTGCCTCCTTTTATGAGTACTTAATTGTGCTCACCATCCAAATGAAGCAGGGTTGTACATGATAAACCTGGTGTAAAATTGTGTCCACCATCCAAATGAGGAAGGGTCGTCCATGATAATCCTGGTATAAAATTGTGTCCACCATCCAAATGAAGCAGGGTCGTACATGATAATCCTGATGTAAAACTGTGTCCACCATCCAAATGAAGCAGGGTCGTACATGATAATCTTGGTATAAAACTGTGTCCACCCATCCAGTCATTAAGACTAGCATTAAAGGCAGACAGAGTAGTACTGTGCTTGACCTATGATGGTATTTTATTCTATATATTGAGTTAGGAGCCTATCCCTCCAGTGATTCTTGTTTATTTATTGGTGTAAATTTAGGTCCTTAGTATAGGTAGGTGCAGAACACTGGTTTTGTGATGAAATAGGAGGCAAAACAGAACTGGGTATTTCAAAGCTCAAACAGTGAAGCACAGGTTACTTCAATGTAGCTGATTATAAAGAGAGTTATGCTAATCTATCAGGATATGAGATTTAAGACCTTTAATTTATTTGTTTAAAAATCATTGGGACTTTTCAAGTTGAGTGATGTGCTTGGATTTGTACATATCAGTGGAGCACAGTATTAAATGCGAGGCATCATAAGGTAAGAGTATAGATGATTTCTTTGGATTTTGAAAATATTTCCCTAGAAATTATCTGAACCAGATTAAAGGATTCTTGGCTATGATGGAAACAAAATGAGAGAGAGTTGTCCAGATAAGTAGCCGGGTCTCTCATGATGATATCTGTTTGAAAAGATGTACAACTTAAATGAGTGAGAACAACTTTTTTGCCAGATGTTACTTCCTGTATTTTTGCATTTAGCTTAAGACAATTTTTAATGCTTATGGTGGTAATAAATGCTTCATAACATGTGAAAGTTGCTGCTAAAATATCTGGCACAGTAGATAAAATATATATTTTTATCATGAAGGTATATTCATACAAAAAGAATTTTGTATGCGTGTGTGTGTGTGTGTGTGTGTGTATATGCAATATAGACGCATTTCATACATGTACATATATAGATTGCTTTAGTGCTTTAGATTCTCATGCTTTCTATATATATATATGTGTGTGTGTGTGTGTGTGTGTGTGTGTGTGTGTGTGTGTGTATATATATATATATATATATATATATATATATATATATATATATATATATATGGGTCTACTTCATAAGATTGACAAACCATTTGATCGACATTCATTTGGTGGACAGCTCATTTGATCGACAAACAGTATTCAAGGCAAAAACTTGGGATTTGCCCTCCTCCCCAATGTTGTGTGATCCTGGAGTTGGTATATATAGTTGGGGGGGGTGTGGGGGGCACAGCCCTCCACATTGAGGGGTGTGGGGGGGCGAAGCCCCCCACCTATTTTCTTTAAAATGTGTAGTTTTGTTGTATTTTCATGTTTTAAATGGAAATAGGTGGGGTGCTTCACCCCCCACACCCCCCCCTAACTATATATACCAACTCCAGGGTCACACAACATTGTGGAGGGGGGCAAATCCCTGTTAAGTGCCTTGAATACTGGTTGTCGATCAAATGAGCTGCCAACCAAATGAATGTCAGTCAAATGGTTTGTCGACCTTATAAAGTACACCCATATATATATATATATATATATATATATATATATATATATATATATATATATATGGTAGACCGACAGCTCGGAAGATCGACAATCACATCACTGACGCCAGAAGGCCGATGGAGCAGATAACTGACAACTTGTAATCCCGAGAGTGAAAACGCCGACATGGGAAATGTATAAGAGCAACTCGGTAAGTATGCTATAGTGAGGGATTTAGGGTTAGGGTGTGGGTAAGGTGAGTGTGTGATAGTGAAGGACTTTTAGGGTGTGGGTAAGGTAAGTGTGCGATAGTGAGGGATTTAGGGTTAGGGTGCGGGTAAGGTAAGTGTGAGATAGTGAGGGACTTAGGGTTAGGGTGCGGGTAAGGTAAGTGTGAGATAGTGAGGGACTTAGGGTTAGGGTGCGGGTAAGGTAAGTGTGCAATAGTGAGGGACTTGAGGGTTAGGGGTGGATTAAGTGAGTTAGGGCTAGGGTGCGAGTAAGGTAAATGTGCGATAGTGATGGACCTTAGGGTTAGGGTTTGGGTTAAGGTTAGTGCATAGATAGTTGTGTGTAAGGTGTAGTGTAGGTTTTTAGGTTGTTGGTGTGCTTGTGTTGTGTGTGTGTTGTGTAGAACAGCAAACTTTTTGTTTTGTTAACTGTCAGGATTGTGGTTTGTTGGGCATGTGAACTTTCGTGTTTTTGCGGTTTTCTTTTTGTGGTGTCAGTGTTGTGTGCTGTCGGTTTAGTGTAGTAGACCCATATATATATATATATATATATATATATATATATATATCTATATATCTATACGTGTATATATATATATATATATAGATATATATATATATATATATATATATATATATATATATATATATATATATATATATATATATATATATATCTTTAAATCTATAATATATGCAATTATATATTATGTGTATGTATCTGTGTAAATATATACATATATATATATATATATATATATATATATATATATATATATATATAAATACACACACACACACACACACACACATATATATATATATATATATATATATATATATATATATATATATATCTACAACCCTTTATTCCCATTTTTGCACATGGGGTCAAGGTTTCACTTTACCAGTGACACACATCTAGAACTAAGGTTTACACCACCAGGTGGTTAACCCTGTCATGGTACTCCTTCCACACTACACACTCGCATGCACACTCACTCCTATGGCCAATTTAGAGTGTCCAGTCCACTTACTGCATGTCTTTGGGATGTGGGACGAAACCCAAGCTAACACAGAGGACATGCAGACTCCACACAAAAGGCAACCCAGCTAAGAATCGAACTTGGAAAGAAAAAAAAAAAAAAAAAAAAAAAAAAAATATATATATATATATATATACACACACACACACACACACACACACACACCGTATTTCCCCGAAAATAAGACTGGGTCTTATATTCTTTCTCCCGGCGGAATGCACATTAGGGCTTACTATCAGGGGATGCCTTATTTACCCACACCGTACAAATCTACCTTTATTCAGTTATTCATGTATAAAAATTGACATTAATTAATGAGCACAAATTGACATTTATTTTGTCCTTTTCTATTACTGGAGAACAGTTCTAATAATGGGTTGACAGTTGTGTGTGAATTCTACATAAACAGTTCAACAAAAATTTAAAGTCTAGAATATCTGCACCTTGGCTTTCACAGTTATTCAAATACAGTCATGTCATCTTCTTCTGGGACATTGTCATAAGTGTCCAACCCCTGAATTTTGGTCTGAATTTCTTGCGACTCCATTTCCTGTAGCACAATTGGCCCCAGTCTGTCATGCCTAGCAACTGAGCTCTCCTTAAATGAGCACTGTTTGTCCAAGTAGCCAGCTCGTAGTAAATTGGCAACATAGCTGTCAGTGATTTTATCCCATGAATTTTTCACCCAAGTCACGACCTCTTGCAGGCTAGGCCTCACAAAGTTTCCATGCTGATTTCTCTCCATTCTGTTTTCAATGTAGTCATTGAGTTCAATGCGCAAATGGTCCTTGAATGGCTTGTTTATTGCAATATCAAGAGTCTGGCGATAGGCAGTCATTCCTGCAGGAATCATTATTTGATCTATTCTCCTCCATGCTAGGAATTTCCTTCATTTCTTTAGCACAGTGAGTGCTGGCTGAATCCCAGACTAGCAGACCTCTTTCGCCACCTCTCAAAACAAGTGGCAGCATTACATCGACCCACTTCCTTATAACTGCTTGTGTGCTCCATGCTTTTTCAGTTTTAAGAATGTAAATGCCTGAAACACATCAATCTTATCTTTCTTGCCCTTACTAATGATTAGGGGTGGGGTTTTCTTTCCATCTAGATGAATTGCCAAAATACAGATAACACATACACTCTCATAACTAGTTGAGGGAATGTAGATTGACGAGGCACCCCTATGATCAATTGTTGTTTGAGATCCTTGACCCATAAACACTGCAGTTTCGGCCATAGCCATCATGTTTGAGAGTTGGTGTTTAGAAAAGTCAATGCCATCAACAAAGGACTTGAACACAAGTGCACGTTTAATAACTTCAGTATCTACCAGCTTGAACAGTGTTGTTGATCTTCTTAGAGACAGTTCATATCACTGAAGGAAGCCATCCAGCCAATGTTGTGATGCTTTGAATTCTTCTGTGGATATTTCTAACTGTGGTGCTATTGCAAGGGCAAATGCTTGAATATCAGCCCTGCGCACAACTAAAGCCTTGGCTCTCCTGTTAGCAATCCACTTACAGATGATGTCTTCAAGCTCAGGAAATAATGGTTGCTGACTTGATCCATACTTACACTTCTTAGCATTTCCCTTGTCGGCCTGTTGACTGACGTTAACGTACGCTGCTCGCTATTTTCTGACCATTTGGAGATCTAACTTCTTCTCTTTACAGAAAGCCATCAGGTTCTTTCCTTTCTTGTACTCGACGGAATAGCTCTTTCTTTTTGCACTCATCTTGTCTGGGGGGTGGTGGTTAATTGAAGACTTACATGACCAGAGTAGCAATACAAAATGGTTATGAAGAGAAGACACTACTACAGCTGCTCATTACTATGTGCATGCACTTCCCGTGCGTTGTCTGTACTTTGACCAATCAAAGTACACCTATGTGGGTTTATGGTCAAGGATCTGAAGCGTCAAGTATGAGTGATGATTAGGTTACAGAAAGAATTGGAACTGGGGCTTATTTTTGGTGTATGGCTTATTTCATGAACACCCTGAAAAAACATGCTGGGCCTTACTCTCCGGTTAGGTCTTATTTAGAAAGAAATACAATATATATATATATATATATATATATATATATATATATATATATATATATATATATATATATATATATATATATATATATATATATATATATATATATATATGGTTTACTATTGAAATCCCGTGGTGCAGGTGGTCGAGAATGACATGTGGTAGAAAGGCACTTCTCAAAGAGGCACAATGGCGAACCAGACTACTGTGAATTCTTAATTCTTAATAGCGAATGTGCAGTGTAATTCTGTAGTCTGAGTTCGGTATTGTGAGTAGAGATTGCTGTACAATGAGGAATATAGAATTTACCCTTTTCCTCACTGTATTGCAATCTCGGAGTTGATATATAATTTTCAGGGGATGTGGGGGCCCAGGGGGGCTTGCCCTGCTGTAAAACAGTGAAAACCATGTGCTATGGCGCATAGCTTGGGTGAATGACGTTACCTAAAGCTATGTCGATTTATGTTGAATGTAGGCACTGGTGAGCTGACGATCGATATTGTGTAGGTGCTGGGATTACGGGTTCGACATTATATTTTGCTTATTTAATCAAACGATGGAAGTGCTTTCTGCATTTCAGTAGTAAACCTATGCGTGTGTGTGCTTAAGCTCATTATTTCAACAAACAAAAGTATGACCCCATATATGCGAAAGTGCACTTAAACAAAAGTGCACTTTCACGAATACTGGTAATAACAACAAAACATGACACACTACAAAGGCAGTTTTGCAGGGGGAAAGCCCCCCTACACCCCACACCCTTGGTACTTTATATATACTAACTCCGAGATCGCACTGCAGTGGGGTGGGGAAACAGGTATATTCTCTTAGCCCCACTGTAATGTGCTTTGGTGCTGCAGTTTGGCTCTTGTTGTTATTACTGGTTCGGTGAACCGGTATTCATGAAAGTGCACTTTCGTTTAAGTGCACTTTCGCGTATATGTGGTTGTACTTTTGTTTGTTGAAATAAAAAGCTTTTGATAAATGAAAGTAGACCCATACACACACACACACACACACACACACACACACACACACACACACACATATATATATATATATATATATATATATATATATATATATATATATCTATATAGGATCCGTACTGTCTACCGAACAACTGTTTCACCAAAAGTGAAATGGCCGAGCACACTTTCATGAAAGTGCTTTTCACCAATAAAGCACTTTCGCAAAAGTGTGCTAAAAAAAAGAGAATAATGTAGGGAAATGGATGCTGCTCAGATCGTAGCACAGTGGGGATAAGGGAATACTCCCTTTTTCCCACTGTAGTGCGATCTTGGATTGCGAATATTATAGTAGGGGAGGTTTCAGGGGGGTGCAGAGGGCTTGCCCCCCAGTGTAAACGTGAGTTCTCTTTTTTTTGCACACTTTAGCAAAGGTAAATTGAGTTTGGCGGTTTTAGTTTTGGAGTTTTGGGCATTTGGTAAATAGTCCTAGATATATATATATATATATATATATATATATATATGTGTGTGTGTGTGTGTGTGTGTGTGTTTGTGTGTGTGTTTGTATGAATATTCTATTATTTATTTATTTATCTATAATTTATTAACCGGGAAAGTCAGACTTGGAACTAAGCCAATTTTCAGCGGAGGCCTAAGTAGAAATGCTCTAGATGCATGTCTTTGTAGTGTGTACATTTTTGTCAGTTTATTGATTGCACATATGAGTGATTCAGAAGTATGTTTGCTTTAGATATTTGTAATTTTTTTTAAATATGCTCCTTTCATTGTGATGTTATTAATCATGTAACTACATAAAAGACAACATGTCTTAGTGCCCACTTTACATTGAAAGAAGATATTTTTGAACAAGTTAATGGAGCTTGAAGTAGTTATTATAGTGTGTTTACTTAGCTTATATGATAAAATGTCATCTATTTTACCTTTTCTGTAATAAAAACTTCCTGTGAAAACAAAAGCTTGGTTTGCTCTTTATAATGTATATTTGCTTCAAATCATGATTCCTGAGTGCTTTGATAAATAAGCCATTTCTCAGAACTTCCTGAAGAGTTCCCTAATGGAACATCTTAATCCAAGGAAGCAGAAACTTGTAGTGGAAATAAGACAAAATATTAAAGCATTTTTAGAAAGTGTTTGAGGATTCACATCAAATTAACCCTTTCAAGTAGTATTTAATATAGAAAATGTCCTTTTTTCTAACTACAGTATTTAATGTTCCTATTATGCTCAAAAGCAGAGAGTGAAATATTTATCAGATGGTTAAGTCACTGGTAGGGAAGAAGAGACTGGATGAAACTGCTGTGCTGGGGATGGATATTTTTATTTATTGCAGCTTATAACATATGTTTTACCAATATAAATGTCTCGAAATGTAGTGATGAGTTCTTTGCTTTGTGAATTGTTTATGAAGGTACCGAAAACCTTTTCATTAATATCAGTAGATGTAAAAGAATGCCTTTCCACTCTTATGTGGCATTAAGGAAAACAAATTAAAGACCAGCATGTTTGTAAACATGTACTAGTTCTACTCCATGGGGCACTGTGTTTATGAATCCTACTCACTGTCAGTATCAAAAGTGCAGCAAAACAAGGTATGTTTTATTCCACACCTCTTAGGTGTATTGTTAGTATCCAAAGTGCTACAAGTTAGATAGATAAATGACTGAATGAGAGAAAGAAAGAAAAAGAGAAAAACAGAGGGTGGGAGGGTGGCGTAATGGTTAAGGTGTTTACCTTAGAAGCACAAGGTGCAGGGTTTGATTCTCACAGGGGGTAATTGGCTAGGCTTAAAAATGGTCCATGAGGACAGCTAGCCTAGTAATAATCTATGAGACATACAGAGACAGAGTGACAGATATAGAAAATCAGAGCCTCAAAGAGAAATGACAAAATTAGAGCTGTTTCTAATGCCTCAAATTAATTCAGGTAATATTGAATGTTTTATATTACCACAGGCCCTTTTCAAGTAACAAATCAGTAAGGTTGTCTTACAGGAAGCTTTCAGGCATTTAACGTTGGTACAGGTCTCGCAGACAAACAGTGAAGAATGCACCACAATTTAATACAGTAGGTGCACCACAATTTGATACATTAGTAGTTTACAGTGGATGTCAATACTTTCAAATAGTCAAGATTTATTTATTATTTATGTATTTTGTTTATGAATTTTATAGATAGATAGATAGATAGATAGATAGATAGATAGATAGATAGATAGATAGATATGCACGTAACAACTAAGTGAACTGGACTAGAAGAATCCGTTTTCAGTCACAACTAAAAAACAGTTCAGCTTAGTTAAGTAGTTACAAAAATTATAATGAATTAATGTACTAGACTTATGAAAGAAGTCAGAAACTTAAGTGAGGTGAGCAAGTTAAGGCTTAGAAGTGTTTTCCATCATAAAGCAAATAACAAGTTATCACAATGAAAACAGAACACAGCAAAGATATAAGGTTCGTAAGTTATAACAGCAAAACAACAGCAGATGGCAGCAGCACAAGAAATAGTGCTAAAGGTTCCAAGAAATGGTAAAAGGCAACTGCAAAAAACTTCGATTTTGCAATAATAGCTGAAAAAGTATATTTTTTTAGCTTGGAATGTATGGATGTGATTTCTGTAAAGAAAGGCTTATAGTGTATTTGCAGCTTTGAATTCTTGTTCTACGGTAATGTGTGGTCTATGTTATTTCTGTCACAACAGATTAGAGCAGCACCATCCAGCCTCATGTTGCAATGTGCCTGACAACATGGGTAATATTATGGTTTGCAAGTCAAGCAGCACTGAGAAAACATGACTGACCCCCCCACACACATGCACACAAACTGCAGAACAGTCAAAAACAAATATTTATCCTGGCACCGTATTACTGCAACAACATTGGACAAATGCAAATGTCATTATTTTTCATGTTTTCAGCGGCTATTTGTCAGTGATTGATATTAGTCTTTAGATATGTGCTGCATATCAAATAGTTTTTTCCATTTAGTTTAATATAGGTACAGTATGTCAACATTTAAAAAAAAAACTGCAATAGCACAACAAAAGAGATTTTATTATGAAGTTTCTAACTAAATGAGTAGTAGTTAGATTCAATTGTGAAAGATCAAACGTGCAAGGAAAGTACAAGGGGAAAATCTTCAGACTCTGGAATGTTCAAGAACCATCTGATGTTGCAAACTGTGTAAAATAATCCATCCATTGGTTTTCTGAGATGCTTGTTTTGGTTAGGGTCAGACTGGTAGCAAGCTAGAAAGCTAGATATGGACGATCAGATTTTCCCACTTCATCTCCCCAGTAGCAGTTTCCAGCTTAATCTCTGAGAGATCATAGTCATTTATCTGAGATGCAATCCTTTTAACATGAACTGAGCCTGCCCTGGGGACTCATCCTTGCAAGCTTTGCCTTTACACATTCCATGGGAAGTAACGGGTGCATGCTAATGAGGAGCTCAGATGATCTCACCTGGCTCCACTCAACATGAAAGAGTAGTGTCTGCACCTGGAGATACTCCCAGATAGCTGATCCCCACAGTCTGTTATGACGGGGGAGCTCAGCTACCCTCTGAATGAACCTTACTTGTGTTGCTTGTTTCTCTCAAACCGCCTTACTTTTGTCTAAAGTTGCTGTTTGCGCAGCAGTGGTTACTGGTGCCTTGCATATACACAATCATCAAAAGTTAAAATTTCCATATAAATACCACCTCAGAACTTTATCTCAGTCCTGCGTTACTCACAGGGCAAATGGTTTGCATGGTGAGCAGAATTTACAGATTTATAGCATCCAGGACTCTTACTGCTCAGAAATCATCTAGTTTGGGCACTAGGCAGCATCGCTGGTAGCTTAGCTGCAGATTACACCAAGTAAACACCATTCCCTCATCTAGTTACAAACACCCTCCATTCCTATCCCTTCAAGTACACATTAGGACCTGCAACCATGGATGGACAGTTTCCTGCTATCACTGCATTCAGCTTGATGGACATGGGCATCATGAGGCAATGTAGCAATTGCCTTTTGTACACTGACAATGACTTAATTCTCGAACAGATAAATACAGTATGTAAGAAATGTAGTTACATATTGACATGGCAGGCTAGCCTCTGAAATATAGACAAAAAAGCAGCAAACGTTGTCAGTGACTCACACACCATCACTCACCACACCAACAAAGAACCACACACATGTACCCATCTACGCAGAGGTGCTCACATGTAACTTACTGAAACCTCAAAGGCCTGTCAGGTGCAGTTTTAGAAACTCTGCATGTACACAAACAAGGCAATTCCCATCGCAACTCATAAAGCCACATCTCGTTGTGTCTCAACTACCAAGCTGATAAAACGAAAAACTCCACAACCTAATATTCTGGTCATAGGAGATTCATTTGTAAGACACACTGAAGGCCCAATTACCAGGCTGGGTAAGAAGAAGGCTACAGTTAGTTGTTGCCTATCAGGGACCAGGATTCACCAGAGCATGCAAGCACTCAGATCACTTACCCCTAAGTACCAGTATGACTCAGTTATAGTCTGTGTGGGAGTGAATGACCTGAGGCACACCTCCTTGTACTATATGAAGAGAGACATGATTGAGCTCTCAGTATATGTATCACAGTCAGGTATGAGCCTAGCATTGGGCAGCATTCTACCATCTCCAAGGATGATGCCACAATACCAGCAGAAAATGATTGACTTTAACAAGTAGCTTAGGTACTGGTGTCATTCCAAAAGAGTGCAATACATAGTTGACAAGCCACGCTGCTTTGCCACGGATGGTCTTCACCTATCACCTCTAGGCTTTTGGATACTGGCCAAAACATTATTCACCCCATAGTGCCTTTTTTAGGCATTGCCAAACAGATAAACCTTCCAGCGTAACAAAAGCTACTCAGGACCAGCTCTACTGCTCAATGCTAATGTCTCAACAAGAAACTCCAATCTCTAGAAGCTCTCCTCACCCTGGATAATGTTGACATCTGTGCAGTTACTGAAACATGGTTCAAAGCCATGGAAAGCACTCTGGCAGTACATGGCTGTAATGCCTTTCATACATTTCGACCACCCACTGAACATGAAAGAGCTAAAGGTGGAGATGTAAATATCTACATAAAGGATAAGCACACTTCAAGGCTGGTCAAACAATATGACATGCTTGAGTTACTCCATGTCCAACTAACCATTGGAAAAATCCATTACCATATTCTTGCTAGCTACAGGTCTCCACCATGAACCAGGAAACCCATACATCATACCTGAAGTTACTAGAATCACTCACCATCCAACCCAATACTATACTCATGGGTGATTTTAACTATCCCTCCATTAATTGGGAGGCATACAAAACCACTAGCTAAAAGAAATCTTGACTTTGTAAATTGAAATGTTGTGGAGCAGCTAGTCTGTACTCCCACAAGGGGAAAAAATATCTGAGATCTGGGAGAGCACAACCTAACCCCCCCCCCCATGCAATGTCCTCACTGGTAAGATGAGATCACAGAGATCTCCCTTGAAATAAAGATAAAAGTAGTTCTCCCATATAACCCCCAAAACTTTAAGAACTTCTCTAAGGTAAATTACCCCCTATTAAGGGATGGCATAACTAGTTTCTAAGCTCCCCCAAATCCAGAAAACACAGAAACCTATAAAGAGGCATACATAAAAAGCCCTACATGACCATATAAACATATGTATGGGAACAACAGTACAAAAATGTATTTATTTATTTATTTATTTATTGCCATTTGTTAACCGTGTTAGTCCTATTGAACCAGGGGCCCATTTTCAGTGGAACCCTGAGGAGAAAAGCTGCAAAATACAAGCAAATTTTACAAGAAAGCGATACATTTACAAAGGTATAATATCAAGAAGTTATACATCAAAATATAAAAATAAAAATCAACTATTTTAAACAGTTGTATACTAGCTGCAGACTGAAAGTACAGTAACAGCAAGATGCTTTATATGTAATAATATAAACACCACAAAAATGTATATATACAATAATAAAAACTTTAGAGAGAAAAAAGGAAAATAAAAAAAATGATTACAGTATGAGTAGAGTTAGGAAGAAAGCAGTTGGATATCAGGTTGGAGTTTGACAAGGGCAGGACCAGGTCTTTTGAAGGTATTGTTTAAGTTCAAGTTTGAATTGGGCTTTATGGGGGATACTTCTTATATTAAGTGGAAGGGCATTCCAGGTGTGGGTTACAGAGAATTTATATAGGGATTTTTCAGTATTTTTTGTTGGTTTGTAGATGTCCAGAAGATGTTTGTCAGATGTACGAAGCTGATGTCGGGGGTTATAGAGAGATACAATAATAGAGATGGAGAGGCAAGAAGTAGGGCTATAGTGAATTGAATGTGTAATATGCAGTTGTGGTAGAAGAAGTTATTTAGGGAATTCTGGCCATGGTAAAGACTTAAGGGTGAGGCAGTGGTGGCATTTATAGGGGTGACTGGAGGCAAATCTAGCTATTTTGTTATATGTTTGTTCTAATTTGGAAAGGAGAAATGACTGAAGGTTAGTAAGGATTGGTGCTGCATATAGAAGACAGGGTAAGAGAAGAGACAGGGCAATGGAGAGTTTGATGGAGGGGGATAGCAGTTTATGATTCCGGTACAGAAGACCAAGTTTTTGGTATTTTTTTTTAATAATAATATGTATGTCAAATTTAAGTTTGTTGTCGATAGTGACACCAAGTAATTTAGTATGGGGTTCAGGTCTGATGATATGTTAAGGGAAGTAATGGAGAAAGAGGATTTATGTTATGCCAGTGTTTTAGGAAGGAAAAGTAATAGTTTTCTTGTTTTAGGATTTAATATTAGTAGTCAGTGATCCAGGTTTCGATGGAGGTGAAAGTGTCTTGGGTAAGAGCATGGAGTTCTAGGATGCTATGGGCAGTGGTTATAAGGGTTGAGTCATCGGCATATTGTAAGAGTGTAGAGAGCTTAGTAGCAGTGTTTAATGTGTTAGTGATGATATTGAACAAGAGGGGATCCAAAATGGAGCCTTGGGGAATGCCAGTGGTGACAGGTAGAAGTGAGGCGGAGACAGTTTGCCAGTGTATAGATTGTTGTCTGTTAGATAAGTAACTAGAGAACTAATTTATAGAGGGGGATGAGAAATGAAGATCGAAAGTTTATTTAATAGTATAGGGTGAGAGACCATATTGAAAGCCTTAGAGAGATCAAGGAATAGACAGGAAACAAGTAGGTTGTTATAGCAGGCTTCTGCTACTGTTTGGGTGAATGACAGTAAAGTGGTAGATGTGATGTGGTGGAGTCTAAAGCCATGCTGGGTGGGAGTTAGAAGATTGTTTTCCAGCAGGTGTTTAAGTAGTTCGGTGTGGACACACTTTTCAAGAATTTTGGTAAGGGGGAGAGTATGGCAATGGGACGATAGTTGGATGGGTGAGTGGAGTTTCCACCTTTATGGAGAGGGATAGTGAAAAAGGATTTCCATGTGCCAGGGACAAGAGCTTTGGGAGTAGAATGATTAGTAAGAATAGAGACAGGGTAGGCAATTGATTTAGCAGTGATTTTGAAGAAGTGGGGAGGTAAACTGTCAATAGAGGGAGAATAGGGTTTGAGTTTTTTCAGATGGGTTATGATGAAAGCAGTGGGAACTGGTTGTAAGGAGAAAATATTGGAGGAAGAGGGACTGAGAGGTACAGTTACAGAAGATGCAGTGGGACTTTGTTGTGTGAGTTTTTGAATTGATTTTATGAAGTGTTTATTTAATAGAGTAGCAGTCTCTGTGGCAGTTTGGAGAGGGAAGGAGTTTGGAGTAGGAGGGTTGCTGGGGTAGAGGATTTTATTGACGGTGGACCAAAATTTTGGGCGGGGGTTATGTGGGCTACATTGGTTGGAGGCAAAGAATGTTTTTTGTCTTTGATGGCTAGTTTATTACACTTGTTTCGAAGAAGTTTGTAATGTTGGAGTAGGGGAGGAGTTTTGTTTTTACTACAAGCTTTCCTGGCAGCATCCCTTTGATGCATAATAATGTGTGTTTGCTTAGTGAGCCAGGGGGCACAGTTTGATTTTACTCTAATTTTTCTAGATGGTGCAACAGAATACAGTACATCCAGAAATATTTTGTTGAAAGTAATTACAGCATCATTAAGGGGGAGGTTATGAAGGAAGGTCCAACTGATGTTGGACAGCATAGAGTTGAACTTATCAGGATCTAACTGAGTCAGATTGCAACATTTTTGGTAATGGTGTTCTTTGGTTGAATGTTTGAAATGTCTATGGATACAGGTAAGGGCATGGTCACTTAAGTTGTTAGGAAGAATGCCAAATGTATGATAGAGGCTTGGATCAGAAATAAGGAACCAATCTATTATAGAACCGGTAGTGGAGCTTTTGTTGGTCCTGGTAGGGGAAGCTATAAGTTGATGGAAGCCATATAAATTGATGCTGTGAATAGGAGATGAGGAGGAATGTGAAGCCCAATCAATACTGACATCATCCAGTATAATGGTTTCATAGGGAGCATGTTGAGTGAGCCAGGAGAGCAAGTTTTCAAGAATAGGGATGTTGTCACAGGGGGGATATAGATGGATTCAAAGACAAATTTGTCTATGAGGGTTGAGATGACAGTTTATAAAAAGGATTGCGGCAGGAGCAAAGCTAGGTATGGAAGTTGAGAGTGGGGACAGAGTAAGTTTGTTGGAGTAGAGGATGGCAACACGTCCACCTTTCTTGTTTGTTCTATCAGTACGAAAGATGTAGCCTGAAGGTAGGATTTCAGAGTTAGAAGTGTGAGGCTTTAACCAGGTTTCTGAGAGGTTTAGGATATGAGGGGAGTTAAGAGATATCCCAGAGTGCAGTGCTGTGATTTTGTTGACAATACTTTGGATATTCAGAGAGAAAATGGTTAAAGACTTAGGTGAGGGAGAGTGAATTTGGGGTAGTGTCTGAGGGGGTGAGGTAGGGCGTGTTTGGTTGTGTGAGGAAGAGGCTGAAGGTCCAGGTTTGGGATGGCTACCATCAGAAAATAATGAGCCAGCAACTGTATGCTATAACAAATATAAAAATATATTTATTGGGTTACATGAAAAAGAACAAAAATGAACAGACCAGTTTCAGCTAGAATAGTTTCTTAGCCTTCATAAGTGTTAAAAACAAAGCATTCATTTGTTCCTTTTATACAATAGTACAGATTAATTACATACCATGACTGGTTACCTCATAAATATTCATTTAACCCGGGTGGAAAAAGTCCACCCAGTTTGATGATCCATTTTTTTCTCTTTTATATCCAAAATAGAGTGTCATCCCACTTTGTTTCAATTCAATGTCAAAAACCACACCACAATTTTTCATAAGGATCTTGTTAACAGGTTTCGTAACAGGGGTTACAAGATGGGTTATGTTCTAGGAGCCAGTAATTATGCTGCTACCCTTAATAGGGAGGATCTACTTAAATATAAGGAGAAGCATCAGAGGACTGGCAATGTTATACGTTTCATGACTACATATGGCAGGAACACCAATACACTGATGGACAGTGTACGGAGACAGTGGAACATACTATTGGCTGACAGCACCTTATCACAATACCTTGGGGATACATGTCATTTTTCATTCTGTAAAGGCAAGAACCTGGGTTCACATTTGAGTCATTACAAATGGCCACATAGGTCTGCCTTTACAGATAGGATTCACACAACACTCTCAGGGGACAGACTGACTGGATGCATGCCCTGTGGTCACTGCAGCCACTGTAATAAGGTCACCAAGTCCAAACAATTCTCTAGTAGGAATTGTGGTGTGGTTTCTGACATTGAATTCTTTGCCAATTGTAGCAGTGACTGGCTAGTTTACTTGGCTTCATGCAGTTGCTCTGCATTTTATATAGGACAGACATCCAGGCCACTTAGATTGCAGATCTCTGAGCATCTAAGTGATATTAAACATAAGAAAACTAGCAATGCTCTGTATAAACACACCATCAAACACCCCACAGCTTCATTCAATTTTATGATTATTGACAGAATTTTGGGTGACAGATCAAACAAAGCGGGATAGCACTCTATTTTGGATATAAAAGAGAAAAAAAATGAATCATCAAACTGGGTGGACTTTTTCCACCCGGGTTAAACGAATATTTATGAGGTAACCAATCATGATATGTAATAAATCTGTGCTATTGTATAAAAGGAACAAATGAATGCCTTTGTTTTTAACACTGATGAAGGCTAAGAAACTATTCTAGCTGAAACCGGTCTGTTCTTTTGCGTTCTTTTTCATGTAACCCAATAAATATATATTTTATATTTGTTACAGCATACAGTTGCTAGTTCATTATTTTCTTGTATTTTGTTTTTTTGGAGCTGTGGATTTATCTTCGTGCAGGGACCTTTGTTGTAATGGAAATCACCAGCCAACAGTAGTGTGTCAAGGAAATCAAGCAAAAAGGAGAGTAGGTTTAGAGTTCAGTGTGTTCTAGCTGTAGTAGTTCACTCAGGTATTATAAATAAACTCACAAAACTGGGCATAAATCCCTATGTAACCAGATGGATAGCCAATTGGTTCATGGACAGGACACACATAGTTAAATTGGGTGAATCCAGATCCAGCAAGAGGCCACTTACTAGTTATGTGCCACAGGGTTCAATGCTGGGACAACTCCTGTTCAGAATATACTTCTCTGAAGTCAAGGCTATTGTGGAAGGCTTCTGGATGACAACTTTTGCTGATGACTACAAGATGGAGGCAATCACTGAATCCCTCAGTAATGTAGATATCCTTAAGGACGGTCTAGATCAGACAAATGATTCATGCCAGAACAATGGTCTAAAACTAAATGTGAAAACATGCATTATCATGCACAGGAAGACAAACACCCCTGCAAATGACAACATCAACAACACACCCCTAACTTTAGACTCAGAGGTGAGAGATCTAGGTACACAGACAGATTGTAGCCTGAACTTTGACCACCATGTGTTCATAATGGTGAGGAAGTCCTTCTATGTAGCACAACTTATAAGTAAATGTATGGCATTCAGTCAGATCCAAGGAAGTTATAGTCCCACTGTACTCAGCCCTGATTAAATCAATAATTGAATACAATGTACCATTTGGCATGTACTTGACTAGGCACTTACAGCAGCTGAAGTGACCTCAGATGTTCCTCACAAAGAAAATGCAGTGTAAACAACATGCCCTATGCAGATAGACTAAAAGCTCTATCCTTTTACTCTGTCTCCTACCGCCCATTAAGAGATAACCAATGTCTGACTTAGAAGGCACTCACAAATCCATATATATATATATATATATATATATATATATATATATATATATATATATATATATATATATATATATATGGGTCTATTTTTTCTTATCAAAGCTCATGCTTTTGAAAAGAAAAAGTACTCCATTTATGCAAAAGTGCACGTAAACGAAAGTGCACTTTCACAACTACTGGTTTACCAAACCGGTAATATTAAAAAAAAAAAAAACACTGCAGCACCAAAGCACACTACAGTAGGGATAAGGGAATATACCTGCTTCCCCACTGTAGTGCGATCTCGGAGTTGGTATTTATAAAGTAGCGGGGGTGTGGAGGGTTCCTTTGTAGTATATATTTTTTTAATAATACTGATGTAATGGGATCCTATCTCGCCTACCTTCATAACAGATGGGTTCGGAGCCGATCCATCGGCTCCGACTCGGCCACTTTTTTATACTCTAGAATGAAGACTAATTGGCTGGGCTCCCCCTTGTCCCAGAATGCACCACGTCTGCTTCCCCAGACCTCGTTTGCCGCTTTTCAAGTAGGACGTGGTCTCTACTTGGCTGGAGCTAAGTGCTTTTATTAACCTTTTTTTTGGTGTTTTGACACAGGGTTTCTGTCAGAAAACTGACAAACAGCTGTTTTAACAGCTATATCAGCGTGTGTGAGTCTGTTTGAGTGAATTTGATTTTCGCACTTTTTCTGCTGTTTACTGGGCAAGGCCTGTTTAAGTTAGAGGGCCTTTGCCCTTGGTTGTGTGTGCTTGTGTTTTTTTGTATAAGAGAATTTAAATTTTCTATATCTTCTGTTATATTGAGCTAAGCCCTTTTAAGTCAGAGGGCTTTGGCCCGTATTTGATCCACTTCTGTTTGTGTACTGTACTCTGTGGTCCTTTTGAGTTAAGGGTTGTTGCTCTACTTTTAAATTTGTGTCTTACTTTCATTATTTAACTAGTGTGATTATCTAGATGTCTAAGGAGCAGAAGTCAGGTTTTAAAAAATGTACTATGTGCAGTTATAAAATGTCTATCACAGACAGCCATGCTGTCTGTGTTTACTGTTTAGGGCCTAAGCACTTACAAGAAACATGCAGTGTTTGTCACGCTTTTTCTTCCAGGGTCCTTCAGGAAAGGAAAAATAAGTTAATCCTAAAAGGACTTATCAAGCCTTTGTTTGAGGAAGTTTTGACTCCTTTTCCAGCTTCTAAAAAGAAAAGGTTGTCGGCTCCGACCAGTCTGTCGGACCCGACGCTCAAGAAGCACAGGTCGTCGGCTCTGACCAGTCCGTCGGAGCCGACAACCAAGAAGCATAGGCCGACTTCTACTTCCTCGGCTCCATTTGCCTCGGAGCCGAGGGTTGAAGGGTATGCCTTGGTGCCTCTTCCCTTGGCTCCATTGGTGTCGGAGCCACAGCTTATGGTACCGAGAGGTGAATCACCTACTTTGGCTCCATTGGTCTCGGAGCCATTGGAGGTGTGCAGCTCAGGCTCTTTCCCCTTGGCTCTGAAGGCTCCATTGGCGCCAACATCTTTGCATACGGTGCCTGTCTTGGCACGGATAGTTTTGGACCCCTTTCGGAGCCAGTCCCCTAGTTTATCGGAGCCGAGAGAGAGAAGTCGTCTCGGCCCCCGTCTATTTCCTCTAAATCCTCTAGGTTGTCAGATTCGGATTTGGACAGGGTTATCCAGAGGCTTTTCCAGTCCCCGGTTTTTACTAGAATGATCTCGGCTCCAGCCCATTCCACTCCGGAGCCGATCTCCTCTTCCGCTCATTTGGTTCATCCTCCAACCTATTCGGAGCCATTGGAGTCAGTGATGGTGGAGCGCAGCGGAGCCCTTCAGTCGGAGCAGAGACCCCTTCAGAGCTGTTCGACTCCGACTACCATTCCTACCCTGTCAGCGGTGTCAGGGTTCGGTACCGGTTCTTCCTCAGTGGTGGTCGAGGGGAACACTATGGGACTGGTCACCTCTATGCCTAGTCTTACCCTTGGAGCATCGGCCACAGGTATTCCCGCTACTGTCATGGCCTCTCAGCAAGTGCCCTCCATAGAGTCTGGAGGTCCGGCTTTTGAGGCCATGAGGAGTGCGCTGTCCATGACCTTGCCAGCTCAGCAGGTCTCTACCTCACCGTCCCTAGACCTCGGTACTGGTGCCTCTGGTGACATTCTTTTCATGACAGTGGGGCCCCAGGGCTTGAGGATACCCCCTTGGGGGGTTCCCTTCTTCCGGGAGATCCTTCCAAATCTGCTTCGGATGAACCTCCAAGGAAGAAATTGTGCAAGAGAAAGCACGTTGACTCCCAGGATGAGTCCATCACATCGGACACTGACCTCGATGATGCGGAGGGGTCCCCCAAATTGTCCTCGGATGATGTCTCCT
This sequence comes from Protopterus annectens, assembly GCF_019279795.1. Lineage (NCBI taxonomy): Eukaryota > Metazoa > Chordata > Ceratodontiformes > Protopteridae > Protopterus > Protopterus annectens. Next base: position 1,353,860,328 of record NC_056728.1, read on the forward strand.
TCTCAGACATCCTCGAGATCTTGAAACAGAGAGACGATTGGCAGTCCAAAACCCCTTCCACGGAGGAGTCAGTCTTCATCAAGGCTTTTGGGGCCCAGCCCTCTGTCTCCTGGGTGTCTCCACCCTTCAATGAATTACTGGACCTAATTTCTCGAAGGGTGTGGGAACACCCTGATACTGTGGAACCAGTGCCCACTAGGCCTAACAAATTTCTTTCAGCCCCTCCCCAGAAGGAATTTCTCACTAAGGGAGTTGCAGTAGATGCACTGGTGGTGGCATCTGCCACTCAGCAGGACGTGGCAGAGGCTTTGATGTCTATTCATCCTCCTAATAAGGATTCTAGGAGCATGGATAGGTACAGAAAGTGTACCCTTTCTTCAGCGGCCTTTACCCTGCGGTCGTTGAATTATCTCTGTCATTTTACCAGGCTCCAAGGGACCTCCTCAAGGTGTTAGGAGAGTCCCTTGTGGGTAATCTCCCTGAGGTGCTAGCCCAGACTGTAGGTGCCCAGATGACTACCCTATCGTCTATAGTCAACTCATCCATGAGGCTCATATCTTATGCAGCCGAAGGGGTGAGTAGAGCAGCAGGAACAGGAGTGGCTCTTAGGAGACAGGCCTGGTTACGCTTGTGCCCACTTGCGGAGGCCTTTAAGTCTTCCTTCGCCGATGCCCCCTTTGATGGGTCTTCTCTGTTTGGGCCCAAGGTGAAGGACACACTAACCCAGTGCGAGCAGGAGGGCAAGACCTTGACTGCCGTTGGGGCCCGTTTTTCTGCTCCCTCTAGATCTTATCCCAAGGCCCAGAGAGGAGGGAATATGTGGTTCAGAAAATCCCAAAGGTTTTTCCCTACTCCACCGGGTGATCCCCCCTCTAGAGGCAGGGGGGGGGATTCGGGAAGACACCACCCCAGAGGTGGCAGAGGCCCCCGCAACTCTGGAGACCGCAATTCTTTTCGAGGTTCCTCCTACCCTCACCGTCCCTAGGACGTTGCCTGACTGTGCATCTCCGGAGCCAGTCGGGAGTCATTTTGCAGAACACCCACAGGCTTGGGAATCTATAACCAAGGATCGGTGGGTACTCCACATTATTACTGGAGGCTATCTCATTCCCTTCTTCAAACCCCCTCTTCCTGTCAGGAAAATCCCGGACGTGCCACCCAGTCAACGGGATCAAGCAGCCATAGAGGTTTCAAAGCTGCTAACCAAAGGAATCATCCAGCCTGTCCCTGCCGATCAGATCGGATTAGGAACTTACTCAAGATTATTTTTGGTGCCAAAAAAGATAGGGGACTCAAGGCCCATTTTGGACCTAAGCTCGTTGAATCGCTTTGTGAAAAAGTCCAAATTCCGAATGGTCACCCTTCAGTCCATTCTCCCATTATTGGAGAAAGACATCTGGATGTGCTCCATAGACCTCAAGGACGCTTACTATCACATTCTGATACGTCAAGAGTCCAGGAGGCATTTACGCTTCCGCCTGAGAGACAATCATTTCCAGTTCCGAGCACTGCCCTTTGGTCTCACCACAGCCCCCCGGGGGTTTCACCAAGTGTCTGGCAGTGGTGACAGCTCACCTGAGAAGTCTAGGATTCCAAGTGTTTCCCTATACAGACGACTGGCTCCTCACTGCCACCTCCAAGCATCTACTGGTTCGTGCAGTTATGTCCACAGTCAGTTTGGGTCATTCACTAGGAATCACATTCAATTGGAAAAAATCTGTGCTGCAGCCATCTCAGCGTATCACCTTTATAGGCGCAGAGTTAGACACAAGACGTATGCGGGCATTTTTGCCGGCAGAAAGGATTCAAGTCTTACAATCTCAGGTTCTAGCCTTGTTACCCAGATCACGAGTTCCGGCCAGACAGATTCTACAGTTATTGGGCACGATGGCCGCAACTATTCTTCTAGTCCCCTTAGCCAGGCTGCACATGCGGGTGCTGCAATGGCTACTATCGGTCCAATGGTCCTTTCAGGAACTTCCCCTGAACCATTTGATTCTGATTATGGACTGTTGCCGTCGGGACCTCCGTTGGTGGCTGCGTCGGTCCAACCTGGACCAGGGGCGTCCCTTTGCCCTTCAGCCCCCTGTTGCCACGGTGACCACTGACGCCTCCCAGATAGGGTGGGGGGGTCATTATCTGGACAGGTCAGTCCAAGGCACATGGCAGGTTTGCGAAGTGCACTTACACATCAATATCCTGGAAATGAGGGCTGTGCTTCTTACGCTGCAAGCACTTCATCATGTTCTCCCCCAGGGTACCATTGCGATTCTATCCGACAACATGCCGGTAGTCTGGCACATAAACAAGCAGGGTGGGACCAGGTCCTATCCCCTCTGCAGAGAGGCCTTGAGAGTGTGGTATTGGGCAATTGCTACCCACCGTTTCCTAGTAGCAACGCATATTCCGGGGAAATCCAATGTGATTGCAGACAGGCTCAGCAGGACCCTCCTGTTGCCCCACGAGTGGTCCCTCAACGACAGAGTGGCTGCGAAGATATTCGCCAAATGGGGCCTCCCTTGTTGCGACTTGTTCGCCAGCCCCCTCAATGCGAAATGCAAAGAGTTCTTCACTCTGACTCCCTCTCAGGGGCAGATTCCCAGGGACGCTCTAGCCCACAGTTGGCCCCCCCGGTCTACTTTATGCCTTCCCACCAGTTCCCCTTCTTCCGAGGGTGATACAGAAGGCTATTCACGTAGGGAGCGACATGATCTTGATCGCCCCACTCTGGCCTCATCAAGTTTGGTTTCCTTTCCTTCAGAGACATGCGATACAAGGCCCTTGGATTCTGGACCCAGTGCCAGACCTGTTGACTCACCAGTCGGGACACTCTCACCCATCCCTCCAGTCATTGAAGCTAGCTGCTTGGTTACTCCACTTCCAACCCTAGTCTGAGATAACTCTCTTTCCCCAGAAGTGATGCACATTTTGTCCTCTTCTCACAAGCCATCCACGGTTAAACTGTATTCCAGCAAATGGAAAAGGTTTGCCTGCTGGGCCCAGCAACAAGGTATTGATCCTCTTACTGCCCCAGTGCCGCAGGTCCTAGAATTCCTAGCCTCTTTGTTTAATTTGGGCTCCTCAGTATCCACAATTAAGGTTCAGTTAGCGGCCATTTCCAATTTTCATGTTTCCTTTGAACCTTCCTTAATGGCAAACAGGCTTTGCAAGTCTTTCCTCAAGGGAACGTGGCTCCTCAGGCCCCCAATAGCCCATCCCCTCCCCCCTTGGGATCTAAATATTGTTCTGACCTCTTTAACTGCTCTCCTCTTTGAACCTGCAGCTACGTGTGATATAAAGTTTCTATCTTGGAAGACCGCCTTTTTAGTGGCCGTAACCTCTGCCAAGCGGGTTTCGGAGCTTCAGGCTCTCTGTTCTAACCCTCCTTATTTGATATTTCATGAAGACAGGGTATCCCTCAAATTGAATCCCTCTTTTTTGCCCAAGGTAGCATCCCCTTTATGCATTCAACAGTTCTTGGAGCTTCCTGTGTTTTTTCCCAAATTCTCCAACAGTGCAGAGTATACTTTCCATCAGTTGGATGTTCACAGGCAACTGCATTTTTACTTGGACAGAACCAGTCAGACACAAAAGTCTAATCAGGTGTTTGTGTCCTTTGCAGAGAATCAGTTGGGTCAGCCGGTGGCTAAAACCACCATAGCCAAATGGATTAAAGATTGCATCTCCTTCATTTATTCTCAATCAGGCAGAGAGCTGCCTTTCCCAGTCAGGGCTCATTCTACCAGGGCTATGGCCACTTCTGTAGCATTCCACTCCAAACTTTCGATAGATGATATCTATGCGGCTGCTACCTGGTCATCTCTGCACACCTTCATTTCTCATTACAAAATTGATGTGGCTTCTAGAGACAGAGCTTCCTTTGGTTCCACGGTTCTCAGGAGTGTTTTCCAATGAGCCACCCAGGATTTAGGTGCTAGGGATGCTGTCCCATCTGTTATGAAGGTAGGCGAGATAGGATCCCATTACATCTTTTAGTTATGTACTTACCATAACTTCGGATGTATGGGATCCATCTTGCCTACATTCATACGTACCCGCCCTCCTTCCCCCTTCCTTTTGGAGTTAGAGGAAATGTTGGTCCTTACTGAGATCTTCCTTTGAAGGACTCTAGTTGGTTAGAGT
>NC_056728.1:1353869470-1353936970 GCF_019279795.1 Protopterus annectens
ATACATGCATCCTATTAAATGCCGAACTCCCTAGCCCACATAAATCACTAAATTTCACAACAATTGATCTTCAAAGCATAAGAAACAAAATACCCAAATTCTACGCCTGGATATCTTGTAGTTTAAAACTAAATGGTTTGCATATCGCTATAAGTCCATTGTCTGTTTATTATATCCCTGACTAAACCAGACATTTTAGCCGCTACTGAAACTTGGCTAAAACCCTACATAAAGGATTCAGAATTCCTTCCTCCAGGGTATGCCTGCCTACGAGCAGACAGACCCCGTAAAAAAGGAGGAGGCACTGCTATACTCTTTCCTAACACCCTTACCATTGTCTCTTATTCAGTTCTAGTCCCCGATTTTCTATAGTCAAAATACTTATATCACTCCTCTAAATGAACAATTCTACGTATCTCTGTGTTATACTCTTATACATCACCCCAGGTACCTATATTCCCATTCTAGAGGAAATTCTGACCTGGATATCAAGCAATATAATGAAACAATTATCCTAGGCAATATAAACATAATCTATAAAGAGTTCTCAGGTCAGTTTTCTTCAGCTAATATTAACCTCTACAATTTTACTCAACTAATATCAGATATAACCAGACCCAACAGAAACAAAGAAACTGGTTAAATTTTTGACTGGATACTAGTCTCAGCCCCAAACACAATTTCAGCAGCAGGCGCACTTCCCTGCAGCATTAATGATGACTTACCAGCCTACATACTGCGTAACACCAAGCCAATACCTTCCCAACACCAATATAAGCTTAGCAGGAACCTTAGCAACTTTAATCCTATAACTCTTAATGACATCCTGAGTAACATCAACTGGAATATACAAAGATTCCTGTCCCTTTACAAGGCTGTTGAGTTCTTCAACTCCACATTCCTCAACATCTTAAACTAGTCCCTGTAAGACAAAAAAAGAGTAAAAACTAAGCATGCCATATGGCTCTCTAAAGCTACTAAGCAAGTCATGGCTGCAAGGGACAAAAGATGGAAAAAATGGCACGAGTACAAGAACGCCATTGATCTCCTAAAATTTAGACAACTCCGTTATCAAGCTAAGTCATATCTGACAGAAAAGAATATTACTTAAGCCTCCAACAAAATCATAAACAAAATCCAAAGACATTTTGGAACTCCATCTCATCTATACTCAACCCTAATACCAAAAGCAACCCTTGCCCATTCCCCAAGAAAAATGACAGTGAAATAGCTACCCTCTTCAACTCACATTTTTTGATACTATAGCTAAACTAACCACTACCTTTCCCCAAATTAGCTCTAACTTTCTTCCACAAACACCTTCTTCTCATTACACTAGCACCCACTCCCCATTCTCCTTCTCTTTCCCCCTATACCCATCACCAGTATAACTAAATTTCTCCTAAACCTGAAGCCTGGTTCTGCTGCCCCAGACAACTTACCCCCAAAATACCTCCAATTGTCAGTTAGATCCATTGCCTATCCCATCAGCATGCTTTTCAATAGATCCCTCCAAGAGTCTTATCTTCCTACAGTCTAGAAAAAAGCTTATATTCTTCCCCTCCACAAAGGTGGTAATAATACCAACATTTCTGACTTTCTACCCATAGCTATTCTCTCCTCTTTCTCTAAAATCCTTGAAAAATGTATCCAGTTTCAATTTTTAAACTATCTACTATCAAGCCAGTTCCTCTCCCCAACTCAACACAATTTCAGGCCTGGTCATAGCACTACAACCACTCTTATTTCCTTTATGGACAGTCAATCAAGCTAGAAATTATGTCAAATTAGTATCTTCACTCTTCCTTGACCTCTCAAAGGCTTTTGACACAGTCTCCCACCCAATACTCCTCAGGAAACTATCCACCCTAGATGTCTCCACCCCAGCTCTAACCTGGTTCAGTAACTATCTAACAGGCAGGCAACAATCTACTAGATGAAAACCTGACATTTAACCTCCACATCCACAATAATATCAAAAAAACAAACCAAAAACTATGGTCTCTTTACAGACACAAACACTTAACTGCTCCACTAAGCATACTCTCTCCTCAACATTTCTCCTTCTCTCTCTCCTATATGATGCTCCTCTCCTTACCAATATCCAGTCTTCCTTAAAAGCCAAGCTTGAGTCTTGCTACTACATGATTGCTAAATTTGCAACCTACAAAACACACTCTTCCCACCACTGCATATCCCTGCAAGCACTTAACTGGTTTGAACTCCCAAACCATCTAATCTATCTTCAGCTAATCACAGCACACAAAATCATTTTCAAACCCTGAGACTGCCTAACCTTTTCATCTATTTTAACCCACTACCACTGAAATATGCCACTCACATCCGAAAATCAACTCCTTCTTCAAGTAGACAAATTAAAACTCCCAACTGGTGACATGCTGTATTATTTCACTATGTCCAAGCTATGGAATTCTCTCTCAGTAGCTACCACAACCACCAGAAATATCTCCTCCTTCAAAAAATCACTGTGGCAGCACCTCCCCACCCTGTGGTAATGCAAATGTCTTAACTCCCATGCATCTGTAACCTGAATCCCACGTCCTAAGTTTTATTGACCCTACAGCCTCTTCTTGTCATATCTTCTTTCATCACTACTTAATAAATCATTATGATTTGTCTAATCCTAACTCACTATGTATTGATTCCTAGCAATTTATTAATAACTCATTTCCATTCTTCCTTCCATCATTTATTCTGATTGCTGCTCTTAGATTACCGTGTAAATACTTCTATAGGACTGCTTATATCTAAAATGTTCACCAAAATGCCTACATGTTTAGTATGTACCCTTAAACTGTATTATCTGTAAATATCCCATGAGTATAGCCCTTCTATTTTGCTTTTGTTTAACACTGCCTGTATGTACCATCCATTTTGAATTTTTACCATTATACTAGTATGTACCCTTAAACTGTATTATCTGTACATATTGTATGGGTATAACCCTTCTATTTTGTTGTTGTTTTAATATTGTTCCATTTTGCTTACACGGTGTGTATATGCTATCCAAGTTTGGATTTTTGTACCATTATGCTAACTGCCTTGCGTAGCTTTACTCCCCTGGCCTCCACTGAAAATTAGTTCTCTCAGCCCAGTGAACTTTCCTGGTAAATAAATGCCAATAAATAAATAAATAAACATTTCAAGCACGGGCATTAATGCCTTTCTAGCTTGTCAATATACCAAAACACTTATTCCCATAATAAGTGTCCAGGCTCTGTTCTATGCATCACCTACTCTGTCAGAGAACCAGTTAGTACATTTATCATTCTTTCAGAATCTTCTACACAGGTTGCCTAATGATTCTTTAGTACTTTTTGATAACATCAAACATTCCCAGAGGTAGTTGTCTCTAAGTGCACTATATACCTGAATAAGATCTCTTATTAGATATCTATAAGAGACACTGTACAAGTTCAGATATTTTAGTCTTTCATAATAACTTAAATTTTCACATCCACGGATGCCCTTGATGTATTTCTGCTGTACTGTTTCCAGTTTACTCATGCTTGTTTTCTTATAGGGTTTCCATACTGTTATTCCGTACTCAAGTTTGGGCTAATGTAACTAACAGACAATAACTTCATCATTTTTGATTTCCTAGACTTTATAAATATTTTTGTACAAACTATAGTTCTATAACTATCATTAACTAATTGGTTGATATGATTAGAACAACTCATAGCTGGATCTACCCATATACCCAGGTCCTTAAATGAGTCTATAGTTTCAATCACTGTGTGCTGTATTAAATATTCACCTTTCAATTTATGTCTCTCAAATCTCATATGCTTAGTTTTTGATGCATTTATCAGCATATTATTCTCCTGTGTCCAAATGGTCAATTTAGTCTAGTTATTTTGCAGACATGCCTTATCTGTAACACACATGATCAGTTTACCCAATTTCAGGTAATCTGCATATAGACTATAGAACTCCTCAGATGAAAAAGTTAGGTCTGAAAGATACAATCTAAACAAGTAAGGGCCTAGTACAGAGCCCTGTGGGACACCCTGACTGTAACCAAGGATTTCACCTGTCCAATTACTGTATGATACTTGACATGTCCTATTTGTAAGCCATGCAGCTAACCATCTTATTAAGAGTACATTAATGCCTAGTTGTACTAATTTATTGATCAGTGTTTTGTGTACGACCCTGACAAATGCTGAAGTAAAATCTATATAAATTACTTCACAGCACAATTTTTCATTCATAGTTGTTATTATAGTGTTATAGAACATCATATTAAAGGTGGTAATAGATCTGTTTTCAACATATGCATGCTGATATATGGTTTCAAGTCCAAACCTATCCATTTCTGACAATAACTTATCCAATATTACCTTCTCCATTATTTTTCCACAAAATGAAAGTAGACTTAAGGGTCTATATGACTCTGGATCTGTCCTACTCCAATTTCCCTTAAAGACAGGTTTAATAAGCGCATGTCTCCAATCTTGAGGAATCTCCCCATATTTATATGACCTAGTGAATAATAGATATAATGGTACCATAAGGCCTTGCTGAAGTGTTCTCAGTTCATTGTTACTAATTCCATCTCCTCCCTGTGCTTTGTTCGGATCCAGTTTGGGCAGTTCTTTTTCAATATAATCTAATCTGATTCCAGTATCAGGTTTCCTCGATGTCACTAGGACAACTTATTACCCCTTTTTGTAGCCAAACTGTTTTGCATAAGATTTTGTAAATATATCTATAATCTGTTGTATCTGAGAACAAATTTTAGAATCTGCTCGCATTTTATCAATTTGTATGTCTTTACTCCTTCCACATCTAATGTAGCTATAAAAAGGTTTCCCTCCTGTGTTTCATGCAAGAAATGTATGAACTCCTCTAGGTCATCTGCACTTGACTTTGGTGGTCTATACACTCCAACAATTGTTATATGTTCCAGGGTTCCCTTTATTGCCACAATTACACAGTTTATAGTATTGGTGTTATCAATGAACATGTAATAATCACAGGTCTCATAATTTCTATCATAACACATCCACCTGATTTTTTGTTAGAATGTTTGTTACAGTAAAAATATTTATACCCTGACAGAACTGCTTAACAGTCATTGTTATTTAACCGTGTTTCACAATCAATAACATCAATCTTGTGGGAACTTAGCAAATTTTCTAATAAAAAAACTTTATTATTAATGCTCCTAGCATTAACAACCATCAGAGATGCATCAAATGTTGGTACCTATGAACTGTTAAATTTTCAGCCTGGAAAAAATCCTGCCTAGTGTTTGTGAAATATTGCAAAATATCTGCTGCAAAAATTCTCTTTCCTTATCTAGACCAATGCATGCCATCCTGTCTGAAAAAACTAGGCTTTTATGCTCTAAAACATTTCCATTTTTTTAAAAACAGGACATTTTTTCTATGTAAGTATTTACCCAAAAATATATTTTCATTCGCAGTGACCTGACTATCCTTTCTATAGGTGATTTGTGAAAAATACATCCTAACACCAGTACAAGCTATACTATCTCGGAGGGCTGTCAGTTCCCTACTAACAGTCAGAGAATCCTTGCGGATGACACCAGTTGTACCAACGTGAATAAAAACGGAGCTGTACTTCCTTACATTAAGGTGTTCCAAGGCTTGTCTCACATCTTCTATTTTTCCTCCTGGCAAGCATAACACTATTCAATGTTCATTATCTTCTCTGCAAATACAAGTATCAGTTCCTCTAATAATAGAATCTCCAATTACAAGAATATCTTTGCTGGCCAGTGTTGAAGAATTTTTAGTTTCTAATAAATTAATATCTGCTCTATCAATTGTTATGAAGGACAGATCTTCATCACCATTAGTCTTACTAACCCCACTGTATTAAATTCTCATCCAGCTGGTATTGTAAATTCTTACATGGAAACTCGATCAGTCCAAATCAGTCCAACCAAGGAACTTCTCAAATATACCATTTATTAGACACACAAATCACAATTGTAGACAAGTTGACCTAGGTTTCGTCTTGAACTTATACAGACTTCATCAGAACTAACACATCATACTGAAACCACTTCCTTTATAACACTCCCAGGTTAATTGATTAATTACACTCCCACAAAATTAAAGACACATACCCATCAGACCATACATATACCTAAAAACATATATAAGCTAAAACCATGAATAAAAACATACTATAATATTACATAAAAATAAACATATAAAAATATGTAAGATAAAATCAGTACAAAATGAATAATAAAATAATTTGATTTGTAAATCCAACAATATAAGTTACAAAATGTCTAGATAAAAACAAATTTTATGGCAGAAATTTTAGCCCAGTATATATCTTAACTTTAGTAATGGAGCTAAACTAATATGGTCATTAATTCCAGGATAACTAGTGGCATTTAACCTTATTTGCCACTTAGTTTCACTAATATCTAAATGGACATCCAATATATGCCCTTGATTATCCTTAATAACTTGCTGAATAATACAAAATTGGAATTCGTGACCTATATTTATCTTAATATGTCTTGCCAGTGCATTAGTATTTTTCATATGTTTAATGTCCAGCAAATGCTCCCCTATCCTTTTTCTAAGTGTACGACAGGTTTTTCCAGTATAAACCGCCGGACACTGATTGCACCTAGCTAAATACACCACATTTCTGCTATAGCAATCATAATGTCCACTAATAAATATAATTTCTTTCCCTAATTTAATCATATTTCCTGATGTAAGAATATACTTGCCTTTATTACATCTGCCACACTTAAAATTCCCAACCGGCCTACAAGACCTAGATGTCAATTTTAACTTACTACCCTCTAATAGATTTTTAAAAGATCTATCCTTTCTATATACATTAATAGGAGAGGCCCTTAATTTACTATATACACCAGTATCTAATTTCAATAAATCCCAATTCCTCTGTATTATCCTCACCATAGATTCCGTGTCACAATTATATGTGGTTATAAAAAACAAACCTTCCTTAATTTTATTTTCCTTTTTCACTTCAAATTCAACCAACAACTCACCTATGTCTGTACCATTTTTTAATATGGGCTGATAAATCCCTCCCTTTCTTTTATCTATAATCTCCACCTTAATAGCTTGTACCAGGGTCTCGGGGTAATCTCTTTTCAAAAACATTCCTGTAATAAAATCTAGTTCCTTTTCAAAATTTAAGTAGTTATTAACCATTCTGGCAGCCCTGACCATCTGCCCTTTAATTATAGCCCTTTTCTGGTGGTCAGGGTGCCAGCTCTGATATTCCAAATAAGAATTCGAAAAGGTAGATTTTTTATAAATATTTAATATAAAACTCCTTTTATCGTTATCAACTGTCAAATGGACATCTAAATAATTTATTTCAGTATAACTATAAACAAAGGTAAATTTTAAAAAATCGACCGAACTGTTAATATATTCCAGGAATGCTTCCAACCTCTGAATGTCACCATCCCAAATTATAAAAATATCATCCAAAAATCGCATATATTTCTGGATGAATTTATTAAAATCACTTTGAAACACATATTCTTGTTCCCAATAGGACATAACATAATTTGCATAAACGGGGGCACACGCTGCCCCCATTGCTACTCCAGTAGCCTACTTATAGTAGCTGCCCTCAAAAAACAACAAATTGTTGTTTAATACCATGTCCATAAGGGATACAAAAACATTTATTTGATCCTGATCAAATGACCCTATCTTATTTAGCTGATTCTCCAACCATTCTAGACCAATACTATTAGGAATCGCTGAATATAAATTACAAACATCAATAGTAAGTAAAATAGTTGAAGGGCCTATTCTCACATCATTTAGTTGGGATAAAAAAATGCCATGAGTCCTTAGTAATGTAATTGAACATTTTTAATCCCCCTTGGAGATGAAAATCTAAATATTTACTTATAAAGAAAGTTTTATTCCTTTTACCATCCACAATCAGTCTGAAAGAAACATCAGTCAGACCCTTGTAAATTTTAGGAATGCCAAAAATATTGCTTATTACCGGAAAATTATTCACCAAATACTCAAAATCCATTTCATTGATTTGTCCTTGATAAAGCATATCCTTTAGCATCAGGTCAATCTTTGAATAGGCCACATGAATTTCATTTAAAGTTATTTCTTCATATGCTTCCCCTGTTAACATCCTAAACATATAGTCTGAGTAGTCATTTTTATCCACAATCACTATTCCATTGCCCTTGTCGGGCTTCATAAAATGAATGTCCTTATTTGTGATAAGCTCATTAAGCACTACAACTTCATCATCAGTCAAATTACTATACACATTTTTCACTTTGTTATTCATATTGCCTTTGAAATATTCCCGCATTTCTAACTCACAGGCCTTCTCAAACATCATCACTGTATTATTTGTGATAGGATTAAATTTGCTAGGTCTCTTTAGAACACTAGTATTTACGTGTCCGTCCTGTAAAAAACTCATTTTAATATTAATTTTCCTAGTTAAGTACTTTAAGTCAATAAGCACGTCAGTAATATTACCTTTCCTACCAGGAATAAAGGTAAATCCTTTAGATAATAATTCAGCGTGTTTAACCTCTATTGACTTACTAGAATAATTGTACACTTTAAAATCCCCATGTTGATTAAATATAATAATGGGTTCACTAGGGCCTGTAACATAATTCACTTCTTGTATTAAATCAATTAACCCGCTAATGTCTAAATTATTCTCGCTGTCTTCTAAAACGTTTATAACATTATTCATATCAGTATTGCTATTAAATAACAATCCAGCCTTATTATTTACTAAATGCAGATCAGTAATTACGCTAGTCTCAGGCGAAAAATTTGTTTCACTGTTAAAATAAACTTCATTTGTTCCATTAATAGTCACACAATTGTTTGCATGACAATAATTTGATCCAGATAAAACCATTACATCTAAACCATCATTCATTGTGGTATCTACAGTCTGGTAAATACTTACATTTAATAACGAATCAGTCATTTCGCTACTAGGGGGTCCATCCACCCCTTCAGCATCCATTACTACTGTTAATACCTCCATGGGTTGAAATTCTGCTAACTCGCCAATGTTCCCTAACCGTAGTTTGTCTTCAATTCTACCACCCACACTTGATGTTCTTGACCGAACCGTCATATGGACCAAACCACCCGACACTTCTATCTCCAGTCCTAGCGAAAATCCTCGTGCTGTTTTTGTTGTGGACCCCATTTCTTAGGTCTGGCTCCCTGGTCCACGTGTCTCTCAGTCTCCTCTCTCATCCGTTGTGAGTAATTCCCTTCTCGGTTATGCAACCATTCAGAATGCCTCGGACCCTCTTCCATAGCATGTTTGTCATGCTGGAGATGCGCGTCCCTTCGTGATGACGTCATTTCCCCTTCTTTTTCATTTAGATTGCCAGTTGCTGATTCCATGTAATTATGATTACCCTTAGACAAGGGATACACCCTCTGATTACGATATTCATCAGTATCCCTCTGTATTTTACGTGTTTTCCTTTGGAATATAGTATAACAGTCATTTTCAACTGTATTTAAAATGTTTTGATAATTGGTTAAATAATGCTCAAAATTCAAATCACTTAGTATAGTGTCATTGTCCTGCTCCAATTCATTCATTAAACGAGCTATAACTTCGTCATTGTATTTTATCATTATTCTCATTAACTCCAACCCTGTTTGATCAAAAAGCTTATGTACTTCCTGGATCATTGCCTCGTTCCCAGAAATACCATTTGGATATCTCCATAATCTTAGTCCCCGAGGCACTAATTCTAGTTCAATATTCCTACTCAAATATCCGTTTTCTAACTGGAGCTTTTTCATAGTATGCAATTTCTTTTCAAAACTTTTTAATTGTTCTACTAAAGTCAGGTTAATTTTTGAGCCTGTTTTATGACTATTTGAACCATTCTGAAAATCAAATTGTAGATTTTTCCACTGCATTTTATCCAAATGATTTTCCATAAAACCACTAGCTGCTAAAACATTTCTCTTACCGGTCTGTACATTGACATGTTCATTGGCATTCGCCTCCTTATTAACAGACTTATTACTTGTTGTGGGAGTAGGCTGTGTTAATGGTAAGCCCAGACTACCTAGACTACCCAAATTTTTGGGGGAGCCAAGGGATGATGCCTGTTGTTGCTCCACCAAAGTTTTGATTTGCTCCGTATGCTCAGACAGTTGTTCATTAATTTTTTGTATTTTGTCATACACACACACATGCCTAGGCAAAAGACAATATCTGGGTAGTACACTGCATATTGGCCATTGATAGTAGCAGTGACAGCAGTGGGCTACAGAGGGCATGTCACCCTGCCCATCTGTCCAATATGCACGTACATGCAGACAGTTCACCTCCACCATGTTCCCCAATGGACTCCTGCACCACCTGTGGTGTCTTCACATATGACTCACAATGGACATACCATGCCTGACAACATGCCCTGTATGGACAGATTACACTGACATCAGGGAATGCTGTTGGCATGCTATCAATGTAGGTGAAGGGTAAACCTTCTGCCCATTACCAGTTCCTGCCACAAGTGGGCAAGACTGGCACATCTGATGATAATTTGCATTCACAACATGGGCCAGACACCCCAGGTACAGTTCCACATGTCACTGTAAATGCATGTGGGAGGTGTACACATCCCAGACACCATCCATGTCATGGACTAAGGAACATATACATAGCATGTGGTGTACAGCATTGGCCACACACAATAGTCACCCAGCTGACTGGTTGGGGGATGCATTACCCACCTGTGTGGGCAAATGCAATAACTACAGGCCTGAGGCACAATGCAGACTATTGTCATGTGGCCTGATGCCAAGGTATACCCATTGCCTACCCTTGTACAGCCTGCTAGCACAGTTGACCACCAGACACCCATGTAGACATGCACACATGCATGTCAGAACTGGCACCCTGTGGGTTCATGTGTGTGTGTGTGTGTGTGTGTGTGTGTGTGTGTGTGTGTGTGTGTGTGTGTGTTGTATGGTGCATATGTCCACATCCACACTCACTACAACTCCCCCAGGGCATACTGAAGCATGCTGTCTGATGTCTGAAATCTCTTCATACTCTTTGCCCATACGGCCTTCTTATGACCATGTGGTGCATGTGATACCTGCACACTGATGTGTTGTGGCAATCCTACTACTGATGAGTTGCACTCCTGGCCCTGAAAAGTGTGTCAATGTGTGTGCATCCCTGTGTGAGTGTGCCTGTGTTGACACTGGCACCTGTTCATGCAGACAGGCATGTGTACAAGACCAACCGTATGTCTACCGTATCACTGTTGCAGATGTCATTTACCCTCACATATATGTTCTGGGTACTCCACATCAGGTAACCCATGTGGTGCAACCAATAACTGCATTGAACTATGATAGCACTACATAGTTGTCAGGGATTTGATACTCTGTGCTGGTACGTGTGTGACACAAACATGCTTCAGTTTTACTCTCTCTGACATATATCTGCCTCTGTCTGCCTCCCCCACTCTCTTTCTGGTGGATGTGGAGACCCACACCTGCCTTGTTTAGGCAGCAGCATGTGTGTATTTTACATGATGCTCATGATTAGCTGATGGCCTCTCCACGAATTGCAGCCCTCCCATAGCTGATTGTATGTGGAACAGCTGTGGTAACAATCCCATAACCAATTGCATGGAAACACACTCCAATACTTAGGAACATCATGGTGGTGTGGGGCCTTTGCAGACACTGTGAGCAGGAACTAGATCTGATGTTTGGCAAACAGCATCCCAGATGGATTGGAGATTTATCTCTAACAACATACACTGGGGAAAGAGGGAAACCAATAGGAGGGGGATGTGCCTGACCTGAGTACAGACTGTAAGTGCTGCTATACTACATTTGGAGTAATGTTGGTTTAACAGTGTTTGTTTGGATATGCCTGTCGTACATGTCGCAATACCTCCCATGTCAGTTCCATATATATGAAGAATCCCTGTCTGCAGGGTCAACTGCAGACTGGGCAGTGTTATGCCTATGGTTTCATGTGTTATCCACAGTGCATCAATCTGTGGAATGCAGAAGGTAGTGTGAGGATTGCAGTCTGTAGATGGTGAAGGCCGTGACAGTTACTGACTTCATATCCCTCATAGGACATATGTTGCAACACACCCTGTTACAATGGAAAATATATGAGGTTATCACAGCAACATGTCTATACTGGCCCTCTGTATGTGCTGTCAGCCACACCTCTGTCAACCTGGCATGTATGAAGTGGTGCATATGTGCTGTACATCATAAATACTGTCATTATAGCTGATAACAAGCCAGTGGTATATCAGATTGCTACACATGTCATGCACAGTAGCAGTCATATTTCATGACATACACTGGACATTCTGTGGGTGTTTGTACATTACTGAGGTCTGTGTAGTGATGGTGAATGTCGACAGTGTGTGTATTGTTAATATGTACTTCAGCCTGTGCACAGACTGTGGTAGATGTCATTGTTCTAGCTCCCCTTCTATCAGATATTACATGCTGCCCCACTGTATGGTACCATTTTACCATACATATTTGTAGGGCCATGCACACATCTCATACCACAGACAGCCATCATACCAAACTGTGTAGCAGCCCAGTATATGTAGGGTCATTCTGTGAGTGGCACATATGAAGATGGTGTAGAACAGATAGTCCATATACTGTAATATTATGCTAGCTTACCATATGTGGCTGTGGCTGTGTTTACATTGGTTGTGGTTATGCACTGTCACACAGGTGTATCTTACCTTGTGCTGTAACATGGCTGTTGAGCCTGCTATATATGCAGGTACATGTGCATTCCCCCATACAAGATGTAGGCCAGTGTTGATCCAGTCTGCAGTAGCCTGCACAGTGCATTGTTACATGCCTAGCAGCTTAGTGTACTTAACCAGTGGGATGTTATGTGCAGATACTAGCCAGATGTACTGCTGCTGGGCCTCCCTTAAATATCATGTAAGTCAGACAGAGCAGTGGGATGCTGTACAGATGTATGTCAATATCTAGTGGGTGGTATGTGTCCATGGCACCCCTGTACCAGCAGTCATTATGTGTCAGGCCAGACAGGAGTGTGTGAATCCAACACCTATCGTGCCAAATGTATACCAGTCGTTATGTGTTATACCCATCTACATGGCTGTCTACATCCATGTTCTGTTGTGATTTCCTGCTAGGTGTGTATCATATAACTTGTTTGCATTTAAAAGCATTCTCTAGAGTCTCCTTGATCCTTTATCTGTTTAAACATTTCTGCAGTTTTGTCTGCCTAAGTAGTGTTGGTAGTTTAGCGTTGTCCATATTCAGGCTTGTGTTTTGGGCCTAGTTGTTTGTTAGTAGAGGCTGTGTGTCTGAGCACATGTCCCAGGCCATCATAGCTTAGCCAAAGCCAGTATAGCATTTCAGTGAGAGTGAATTGTTTGTGGTCATTGGCTGACTGGGGTTGCCTGGACTACGCCTTGGAGTAAGCACCTCATTGGTTCTTTCAAGCTTTTTTTAAAGTTGTTTCAGGTTTCAACTTTGTTACTTAAGAAGGTAACTTGTGACTGTTTCTTCCATTTCACACTGAGCTAATCGAAGGAAGTCAGAGGAAGGGCTCTGAGCTAACAAATCTATGATATATAACATTAAGTATCCTGTTTTTTGCTTATTTCTGAGTTATTTATAGCACTTTTATTTTACTCACTGTATGTGAGGTATTACGTAGAATTTTCTACAATTGTTAAGCATCTGGTTGGGTTTGTTTGTTCTGATTTTTGTTTCCCACTCTCCCTTCCTCTTGGTATCGTGTTTTTATACTTGGTGGCTTTGCAGTTGCCCGCCCCTACTGTAAATTTGATCTGGGACACTCCTCACAGTCTAGTGTCATAACTCATTCTACCTATTCCAGGGAGAATATTTGAGAAGGCCAACCCAGTTAGCTTCTGCTCGACCTTTCCCCTTTCCACTT
Organism: Protopterus annectens; assembly: GCF_019279795.1. NCBI lineage: Eukaryota > Metazoa > Chordata > Ceratodontiformes > Protopteridae > Protopterus > Protopterus annectens. Next base: position 1,353,883,457 of record NC_056728.1, read on the forward strand.
AAAAAAATATATATATTTTCTAAGCTTGTTTCCTGCCTTTCCTATAAGTTGTCTAGTCCAGATACAGATTTGCTGTATCCAGGACTGTTTGTAAGCTTCAGAGCCCCAAGCCTTTCTGTGTTGGAGGGAAGCCTTCTAGCCTAATTTTGTTTCTTAGAACTAGCCAGTTTTCTAGTTTCAGCACTCAAATCTGTTTCTTTCAGCTTAGCACTTGTTCAGAACTCATTGTAAGCACTAAATAAGCTACAAATTACTACAGCACTCAAGTTTCCTCACTTGCCTAGAGGAAAACAGTTTTTATTACTTAATAAATAAGCATCTATCCAGGCATGTCTAAGGACCAGCTCTCGGTGTTTTATCCTGTCTACCTGATGAATCTGGGCATCTTGGGGCAATGCAGCAATTGTCTCATGTACACAGACAACCCTCTCCTCCTACCACCCAACACTACAACCTGTGAGAGATGCACTTATATAACCACACTGGAAGCAAAGCTCTCTTCACCCACCACTGGACTAGACAGTCAAGAGGAGAAGGTAAACACTTGCACCACATCACACTCATCACATAGTCCCTCAAAACCTACACCACCAAAACACACACATAGAAACACAAAACACACACCTACATTCATGGAGGCTCTCAAAAAAAATCTACCCAAGCAACAGGGACCTCCAAAGTAGAAACGCAAGCATCTCTATACCAGAAGAATGCAAAGTACCTGTAATCACAGCTGCACAGGTAAAAAACACACTCTCCAAAGCCAAGAACACAGCATCCATGGGACCTGACAACATCCCAGGCTGTGTTCTACATGAACTACAGAATGAACTGGCATCCCACCTAAGTACCATGTTCAATCGTAGCCTCACCTCAGGCTTAGTGCCCACTAAATGGCACACAGCAATAGTTATCCCACTCCACAGAGGAGGAGCCACCACGGTCCCCGGGAACTACCACCCCATTAGCCTGACAAGCCTAGTCTGACAGGCTATGGAGCATATCATCATGGAACTTATAAACAATGACATTGGTAATCTCCAAACTCTGGACCCTTCGCAGATCGGGTTTGTAAAAGGCAGATCATGTCTCCTAAACCAGATAGACTTCTTTGATGTGGTCACCAAAGCCTTAGATGAGGATAAGGTGGTACACACAGCCTACCTAAATCTCACCAAGGCTTTCGACACCAGCCTCCACTCTGGAATTATAGACAAACTCACTAAACTAGATATAAATCCCTATGTCACAGGATGGGTTGCCAGCTGGCTCACTGACAGAACCCACACTGTGAAAGTAGCAGACTCTAAATCCAACTTCAGACCAGTGACAAGTGGAGTACCACTGGGTTCAGTCCTAGGTCCTCTTCTGCTTGGTATCTACTTCTCTGAAGTACAGGCTAACATAGAAGGTCTTTGGCTAACAAAGTTTGCAGATGACTGCAAACTAGGAGCCATAATCAAAACTCCTAAGGATGTGGACATCCTACAAAAGGGCCTCACTGAAACAGATGCCTGGTGTCAAAGCCATGGCCTTAAGCTCAATGCCAAAAAGTGCACTGTCATCCCTTTTGGTAAAAACTCTGTAACCATGAACTACCACATAGGCAGTAGTCTACTTAACACCGAAAGTGTGATAAGAGACCTTGGGACACAGGTGGACAGTAGTCTCTACTTTGATAATCACATCGCCACAGTAGTCAGGAAATCCTTCTATGTGGCACACCTCATCACAAAAGGTTTCTCATCCAGGAAAAAGAGGTAATTTTTCCCCTCTACTTGTCACTCATTAGACCCATTATAGAGTATAATGCCCCTTTTGGTATGCACCTCACAAGACATCTACAACAACTGGAAAGGCCACAGAAATACCTCACAGAGTATTACCGGCCTCAAACAGATGCCCTATGCAGACCGTCTCAAAAAACTCCAGCTTTACTCTGTCACATATCACCTACTCAGAGGCAATCTCTGCCTAACATACAAAGCTATGTCAAACCCAGAGCTGTTGGACATGCTCCATGTAAAGAAATCCCAATCCCTCCGAGCTACATGCTCTAGGGACCTAAACCTTGTCACCACAATAAACAGAACATGCTGGAGGGATAGATTCCTGTCCCAGAGACTTCCCATACTCTGGAACAAACTACCTATCTATATCAAACAAAGCACCTCATTAGCACTCTTCAAGAAAAATTTTGATGATTGGATGGGAGATAGGAAATTCACCCCGGGAATCACTTCTGTGGCTCTGCTTGACAGGGGCACAGGAAAATAATTTTCTTGGGTGGCAAAAGCCAGGGTACCGTTTTGCTAGGCTTATATAGGCCCTAGGGCCAATAGCCTAGTACCTACCTATGAACCTATAAACCTATACTGTCAGGCCTGGTACACATGTGGTGCACTAAAGGATTATGTGTATACTTCTGGACTGTACAGGGTGTGTCTGAAGTTACACATATTGTGGCTAATATCTCTGCTACATTCCACAGGAGCATTACATGCTAGCAACGGTACCTTACAATGATTCCCTTAGGATGTCTGTCAGTAGCCAATGGCACACGTTATAAGCAGATGTCAGCATCCAAACACACCATGTATGTGAAAACAATCCCAATGACAGTAGCAACAGTCTAGTAATATACCTGCTATACATACCTGTCATCCCCTTGCACTATGACTTTGGGACTGTAGGGGCTGGTGTACTGCTACACTCCATGTCCAGGACATATAGTGGAAATATATGTACATATACTTATCCAGATAGCCATATATATATAATTACATGTGTACTACATTGAATTACCATTGTCATGGCAACCACCCACTATAAATTCCTACAGCATGTGGGCGTGGTCTATTTACATTTCCTGTGTGATGGGTATCCTTCCTTTATGTGGGCATCAGTGATACAGGCAGCAGGTAGCAATACCTCTTACAGAACCTGCACACTCAGACTGGCCACATATTTGTAGGAGAATCAGGAACTACAGACAGACTGTGGGTAGAGTTGTGTAATGCTTGGCATAGTACTGGTGTTACAGGGTGTGTGTGTGTGTGTGTATGTACATACTAGTATACATTGGAATGCAGTCTGTATGCATGGCTCACTACTGCGGGCCTAACCTCTTGCTGGACAGAGGTATGCCTATTATGTGTTGTCCATCCACCACACAGGGCTTGTGTCAGATATTACACTGGCAGTGTGTGTGTTGCATGCTATCAGTACATGGCTACATCCATGTCTATTTCTAACCTCAATTCCCTGACTAAGGGTATGTTGCAGACTATCCTGTAACACCAGCACCTTGCTTAGTGTATGGCAACAGTGTTCCACATATGTGCCTGTGTTCCAGCCTCTGTCCCCATCTACATACCAATCTTTGCACATATGTCATGCTGTTGGGGGTTGTTCTGTAGTGGGCTGTGAGTATATCACACTGCCATTGCTGCCATTAGTCCACTGCTGTTGCATCCCCCACACATACAGTGGGGCTGGGGCCATATATGTGTGGGCATAACCTACACAACACATGTGCGCCCTTATGCACTGCAAAGGCCAGTGTATGTAACAGTGGTATATGGGCTTGTATTATTGAGTCTAGGTGGGGAGCACCATATATGACCTAGGCTGTTACAAGATGTGGGGGTATCAGGGGTGAGTTGCCACAAGGTATGTGGATGTAGAGTTTTGTATACTCCACCTATATTGACATTACTTATATGACTTGGGGTACTGCAAGCCTACTGCCTCCTGCCATACAGATGGTTCTGTGCATTATACCTTGTTATGTACTGGGTACAACCCATTTGATCACAAAATGCCTTTACCTCCTACGGAGTTTGTACAGAGTGTAGATAGAGGTTGCTGAACTACACACCTGCAGTACATATTGTTGATTGTGTGGTACCCTGTGGCCCAGTCTGTCTGCACTATTGTACATTCTGAAGGGCTTGGGCTGGACAGCAACAGCTGGAACCTTTCCAGACTACTTTATTAAAGTAACTCTTTCACAGATGCAGTACTCTGTTTATATGGTTGTCAGTATCAGAACAGCTATATGATATGGCATATAGACCTCTTAAAGTACACAATTAAAGGATTCCCATTTCTGCGAACCTGTGTGTGGTGTCTTTCTTATGAGCTTTCTATGGGTATATGTTGCAGGCAACGATTGACATTAGTATGTGTCGCCCATACAGTGTCCAGTTGTTCAGGTGTTAACTGTAGGCATAGTGGCTGTTCCATATTGTGTGCACCTCCTACATATGTATCTTACTGTACATATATCTGCATGTGTATGTGTAGTTACATGTATATACATATATATAAATATATATAAATATATATATATATATATATATATATATATATATATATATATATATATATATGTATCTGCATATATGTGTCTGTGCATCTGTATTCTGAGGACGTTGATGGCTTCCACATATTACATGTCCTATGGGAGGCAGACTGTACTTGGCAGTGTATTGCAGGGCACATGTGTTTGGCTGTGGGGGGATGCCTATTCATACAAGACATATAGTGTGTGGGGTCTCTCAACCCCATCAATGGTGCATGTGGACATAGGTGTATTTGTTAATCTGCAATTGCTATCTACAGATGTATGGCCATATATACCTATATAAATATATTTATCTGCTAACAGATATATAAGAATATGCATACAGAGTTAGTAAAACAACAAATATATTTATATGTATGTATATCTATACATATATGGATATGTTGTATCTGTTAAGGTTGCAATATAGTTACATACACAGATATCTAGATGTTGGTATACATTCTCTGTACTGTTGCATGACAGGACTGGCTGATATGTTTCTGAAACATTGAATATATATCTATCTGTCATGGCTTAGTAGTAAATCACCCTGTCTAGGGTGTGCAGGGTCCTTGGTTTGAGCCTTGCAAGAGTTGTTTATTTTGTTGCTGGGCAGAACATGGCCCGTTGGATAAACAGTGATTAAGGCACTTTAAAGCAGTTGTAAGCAGGTTTGAGTGGGTTTGTGCAGAGCTAAGCACTACCTACACAGGTTAAGAAATTTAGATGCTGAGTGTATGAAAACGTAACCAGAGGTTATCAGTGCTTACCATTGCATAAACCCACACACGACTGCCTTAAAGTGCCTTAATCACTCTGTCTCCAAGGGGGTGTGTTCTGCCCAGCAAAAAAATTAACAGCTCCTGCAAGGGTCGAAACCAGGACCCTGCACAACATACACAAAGTGATTTACCACTAAGCCATAGCAGATATGCATAATCATGATGTTTTCACATACATGTCATCCAGCCCAGGTATACAACACTACAAGGAATGCATTCCGCCATGTAGATGTATTTGTGTGTGTGTGTATATATATATATATATATATATATATATATATTCAACTTTAAATGGATATACCATATCTATATATGTAGATATAGCTATAGAAATACACACACACACACACACACACACATATATATATATATATATATATATATATATATATATATATATATATAAAAGTATGTTCTCAACATTGCACAATCTTACAATAAATGCATCGGATGTGCAATGAGCAAATGTCACTATGCATTCGCTCACTGCAGATTTAGCAATTTGGGTGCAGATGGCACTATAGTGGGGATGGGGAATATTTGCCTATACCACTCTAGTGCAAACCCAGAGTTAGTATATCACAGTAGGAGGGTTGTGGGGGGGGGCAGTCCCCCAAATGGGGGGTGCATGCTCCCCTGCATTATGATATGTATTCCAACTTGCAGTTCGAGAGTCATTGAAGGTGCCTTTAGAACTGCTGTGTTTTGAACTGTGGTGCAGTAAGAAATGATGGATTTGTCGTGTCAGTTTGCAGAAAGGGCCGTTCGAAGAAATTATTGTCTCCCTTTCAAAGGCGAACACATATACATCAATATAGGTATATATGGACATACATCTGTAGATGAAACTGGGAATGCAACCACAACATATATGTCCACATGCACCATTAATGGGTTTGAGACACCCAAAAACCATACATCTGGCACGGATAGGTATCCCCCCCAGCCAAACACATCTGGCCTGCAATACAATACCATCCTTAGCAGATCCCATAACCAGGACCCTACACGACAAGGGCAGTATATGTTAACAGTACTCCACCCCACCTGTAGGATGTCAGGCTGACATTACTAACACATCATGCAGTACAGTCAAGTGATGTGTCATGTTTGGGGGAAGCCCTGTGCAGGTGCAGTAAGCTGCTGTGATCCCTCATACGATCCAGTAGGCCTACACCTGACAATGGATTCACCAATGTTGGCAAGGGCGACCACAAATCCACCATGTAAGCTGGGAACTATCACCCAGTAGCCTGATGACCCTGGTCTGCAGGGACATGGATCATATCAACAATGAACCCATGGCCAATGTCACTGGTAATCTTAACACACGGGACCCCACCACTGTTGGATTTGTCAAAGGCAGAGAATATAACCGGAACCTGGCATACTTCCTTTACCCAATCATGACAGGTGTAGATGAGGGATAGGAGGTGCACAATGCCCATGTAGATCACAGCAGGCTTTTGTACACCACCCCATATGTAGGAATGTGTGTAGCTGTTAAGGGATCTACCTCCGTTCACAGAATATGTGTCCACCAGGACTGCTTGGCAAATACCAACATTCCACAGGTGCCATCCCATGGACATACAGTCCTTCACAGGTCATAGATGTGGTAATGCCCTCCTCCACATTGTAGAGTTTTGCAGCACTACTGGGGTTGCTATAACCCACTGAGTGTGGCTGTTGTGGACACATTCGCCATTATTGCAGTTACTGTTGCATCTATCCCCCAACATAGCTGTCTGTACTACTGTACACTGAATGTAATCAGGTTGTTAGTTGTTGTTTACACCATTCACAGTAGTTGAACACCTCACACCCTCCTATGGGTAGGGCTATGCCACCGGCATTGGCACACACATGTTACTGAGGTGAGGATTGCAGTACAGTGGGGACAGGGACATACATCCTGCTGTTAGCATGTTCAATGTCATCCACATTGCAAACTGCATATATAGCAATGTGTGGTTGTCCACTGTAGAAGGCCTGCTGACACCACTAAACCAATCAGCCATGTGGCACATGGACAAACACAACACAATCAGAATAGATAATGGTGACAACAATACAGCATTGTTAATTACAGTTATGATGCATCATGGCAGCACAGCTACACCTTCCAAGATATTAGCATTTCACTTTACTGCTGACAACGTGCTACACATCCTTCCATTGCTACACTGTTGTACAGTCACCCTGTGCATCAGCACCATATTGGCCTGTCCCTGCATCGATGTTACAGATGTCAGGTAGTGGCACAGGTATCATCATATGCACAGGGTATGTTGTTGGTTTGCCAGAGGCCTAGGCTGAGCCATACAATTGGCAACGTGTGTGTGTGTGTGTGTGTGTGTGTGTGTGTGTGTGTGTGTGTGTGTGTGTGTGTGTGTGTGTGTGTGTGTGTGTGTGTGTGTGTGTGTGTGTGTGTGTGTGTGTGTGTGTGAGTGAGGGGGCTGAGTACTGTTATGGGCCACTGGTGATGTCATGTGTGCAGGTATGTGGTTGCCCTAGGTTTGTTGTTTATGTGTGTATGTCTGCATGCACACATTTCCTCCATGCGGCTGCCCTATACAGGGAATTGTGAAACAGCTGCAGGCTGTACTTGGCAGGGTTTGCAGTTCACCATCTCTGGCCAATGACAGGGGACCTGTGTATGGCAGGGGTGCTACAGGCAGTATCAGGTACAAAGCCAGATCGAGTACTGTCCCCTGAGGTTGACAGAAGTCCACTGGATCCAGGTCCCTCCTGGGGCTGGCCAGGGCCATGTGCACGTGGTCTGCTATGATGGTCTGTGGACAGCACCCCCCACAGTGCTGGGGCTGGTACTGCCACTACAGGAGCGCCTGTGACTGGTTGGCCATCCACGGTAACCTTCAGCTGCGGGTGTTACTGGCATATGCCCATGTGGTTGTCGCAACCATCCAGTCCTGTTCTGATGCATGGACAAAACATTGTGGATGATATCCAATGTCTCACCCCACCGTCTATCCATGACCTCGGTGTAATTAAGGATGGCACCTGCTAGGTCAGGGATGCTGTCAGTTACAGAGGTGTGATAAGCCCTGTGCTGCCTTAGACCCTGCCTGGTGTACCGTTTCATTCGTGCCTGTGCCTCCATGACAGTCTGCATTTGGTTGATATAGATGTGGCACATCTGCCAGCAGCATGATGACCAGCAGTGCTTCGACAAGCACCCCTAAACATCTGCCTATGTGATACCCCACAAGACATCTGGCTATGGCTGCCATGTCCTGACACACATGCCATAGATACCACACTGTCCTGGCCAATGCCAACTGTAGACTGTCCCTCAGCTAAGGCCAACAATGATGAGGTACTTAGAGGCAGTGTGACTGTGTGCATGGATGGGGCAGATACATGTGGGATGTCAATTGGTGGCCCAGAGACAGCCCCTGATGACCCTTTCTGTGCCTCAACACACCCATCCTCATGGTCACTGTCTGTATCAGTGACATCAGATTTCCTTCAGGAGGGCCCAGCCCCACCTTGCCACCTGTTAGGGGAAAACAGGGAACAGACTGTAAGACCTGTACATCACAGCTAAACAGTACATACACACACACACACATGTGTGCAGACATAGCCACACATACAGACATACACACATGCAGTCGACATACATGGCAACCCATACACTCCACCAGACAGCACCTGCAGACAGCTCCCACACCCCCATAACACACACAATAGCAGGTGATGGTGTAGTACAGAATCACACACAAACCTGTAATTGCACACATGTCAGCATGCAGGACATGTGGCGCTCAACAGCATGCAGTGCAACTGTAGTCAATCCCCATTACCAACACTATACATGGCTGTGATGCATGGCTTCTGGTAGTAGGTGATTGCCCTCCCCCTGGAACTCTCTCCACCCATGTCCACAGCATTGTTGTGCATCTGTTCAGCACCCTGGCATGTACTGTTCACCATACCTCACAGGTGTACACACCATTGCAAGAATTGTATCTGTGTGTCAGTTGTGTTTCTGCTGCTGCTCACAGCCTCTGTGTGTTTCTGGATTACATGTGGACACATGTCTTTAGTGAATGCTTGATGTGTATTCACAGATGTCATCATCAGTGGTGCATGTATGAGTGATAGACTACCATTAGACCGACCACAGACACAATATACTGTACCTATGGTGAGTGTAGAGACCATTATTGACCATTATTGAGCCCTGGCTGATGTTGCTTGTGGTACACATAGGTGCATAGGTGAGTACTGGTCTATTGGTCCTGGGGCCTACATAAGCCTAGCCACAGGGGTTCCCAGTCATGCACCCTCACTAATGTTATTCCCCTGTGCCCCTGTCAGGCTGTGGCAGAGACATACTACCCAGGGTGAATTCCCCATTTCCCATCCAGTTGTCAAGTGTTTCTGTAAAGAGGGCCAATGTGTAGCATTGCCTGACATGTATGGGTAGTCCATTCCAGAGTGTGGGAATTCCCCAGGACAGGGCCCTATCCCTCCAGTATATTCTGTGTAATGTGTTGATGAGGTTTAGGACTATGGGGCATGTGTTTGCAGAGGGAGTGGGATATCTTTATGTGTAGCACATTCAACTGCTCTGTGTATGTTGGGCAGATGTCAGCTGTGCCTGGGCAATGTGCACTGGAGTGTAGCCACAGTTGTCTGAGATGGACCATGTATTGCATGTGTTTGAGGCTTGTAATCCCATTAGTGAGGTGTGTGCTCTCTCAGTGCACATGTACAGCATGCATTATGGGTAGGTGTGTTAGATGTGTACATGGCCTACACCGTAGCTATGACATGCACAGTGAATTGACAAGCATAACCTTAAACCATACTCACTGGCATCCGGCCACTGCCTTGCTGGTATCCCAGAGGTACCTACATTGAGATGGGATAGAGTTGATGTCAGTGGCCACAGCTGTGGCATTGCTACAGGGTAGCTGCAATATTACAGTACAACAACAGCTGAAGTCCACAGTACTACAGATTATGCAGTACTGCTTATCGGTACTACACAGCAACAGACCCCACATCTCACATATGCATGTTCTACCTGTACAGATGCATACACTACAGACATCTACTGATATGCCCTGGAACCTTACTTGCATGCTCCATGTCTGGTGTGGGTGTGTGTGTGTGTGTGTGTGTGTGTGTGTGTGTGTGTGTGTGTGTGTGTGTGTGTGTGTGTGTGTGTGTGTAGCACCCAGCTCCATGACTGTGTAAGTCTGTAGCTCTTGTGGGCAGCCAGATTCTACCAGGCTCATGAGCAGCTCCTCCACTCTGGTGAGGGGAGGATAGATGTTATGCCCCCCCCCCTGTTGCAAGGTGGTCACCCCACATGGCAGCGGCACGGCGACAAACATGGTGGAGCAGGTGACTACAATGGTGGTGGACCTGCTCATATGTACAGCTGTGCACCCCTACCTCATTCACCCTGCAGACCACATCATTCCACATGGCTGTTTGCTCCTGCTGGTCCTGGCATGTCCGTGAGAACAACAACTGATAGTTCTGGATGATGCTGGTGATTATAATTTCATCCTCAGCGACACTGTAGGTGGGATTCCTTGGGTGCACCATACTTCCTGAAAGACATAATGATGGAAATATTTCTGAGCAACTCATATGTTAAGTTTACCATAATACAATACAATACACATAGTCTCCCGCCACCATATCAGCTCCAACTTAATGTACAGACAGCGCTAGTGGTATGTCTCCAGTATATGTACCATTGGATCATATATTGTATTTTACAACACTTTCTGCTATGTGTTTATAGACATGCTCCCTGTTGGGGCACTAGGGTTGCTGGGCTATTACAGAGTATTTCACCTGCATGCCATTGTCACTACCACTATGTTTCCACACATGCATGTGGTATGCCTGCTATGTGATTGCTACACATCTGCCATTCTGTGATATTGGGGATATCTATGCATGCTGTTGGACATGTTCTGGGATTGTGTGGACTATTACTACCCACATATGTTCCATGACAATTACACACCAGTATATGTAGGGGTTAATTGCCAGCAGGAACACCACTCCCACCTAATGTGCACATGTTACCAGTCCACGTCACATCCGTGACCCACAATGGAACCTCATTATCTACTGTTCCATCACTACCTTTATGTGGAACAACCTCAGGGGAAGGTGTGTCCCCCCATGAAGTACACACAGACATATGTCTGTCACCATGTTAGGTCAAGGGTCTTGTGCATAGGGAGCTTAACAGAGACATGGGGTATGTGCTACATCACCTGGAGGCATGCAATACATGTACACAAGGTTCGACATGCATGTTCCTCCTGTCTAGCCCACAGCCCAGGCACCTTTATGTCCAAGTAGATGCTGTTGTGACTGTCCATGGGTGGGCACCATGTTCCCTTTTTTCCCATGTGGGGGTTTAATGGCCTCCACATTCCAAATGTAACTACCTGTCCACAGTGTTTAACCACCACATGTGTCATATACCAGCCCTGTATGCTGTCTTGTTTGTCACCCAACCAGACCTACATACCAATATGTGCCTAATACCCTTCACCAGCATTTATATCTCATCTTCTCACACAGCTGCAATGTGTTCCCAACATGGGTTACACACCACACTCCATACTCCATCTTGCAGCCATGTACTGGTGTGTAGGTATGTTGTGTATTGATGTGTGATGTTCTCTCACACATGTCATGGCAGGGGACATGTATTAACACCTGTTCTACTTTGCAGGGGCATGTTTATTCTGAGAGCTCTGCTCTCAGAAATGTCTCCTGCACTCGTCCACGCTCAGTGTAGGATTTGGAGCTCAGGCAGCGCACCTTCATTAATATGCATGGTGCACTGCCGTTCTTCTCTTAAACTGCTGCTTCTGTGCAGGGCTAGATTAGTCCTGCATGGAAGATTAGTAAATCTGGGGGATAGTGATGTCTTTGATAAAAAGGTAATATTAGTAAAGGGCTACGGCTGAACCTTGGGAAACACCAGTATTGAATGGTGAAATATCTAAGATCATATTATTAGAGAAAATTTAGGATATTCTGTCCTTTGAATAATTTAAGAAACAAGCTATTGCATTGTCCCTGAAGTTAAATATTGTATGTTTTTGTAAAAAAGTTATGGTTAACTGTCTCAATTGCCTTGTGTCTGAAAGTAAGACTGTCTTGGTTTTGAAGGAGTTTCTAAACATATGATGTTGACTGCAGAACACGGTGTAGGTATTAATGTTTTTAAAGATCTGTTTATACACTAGTTTTTTTTCAAATAGTTTTGTTAATGTGCAAATATTGAAATGGAGCTATAATATTTGAGTTGTGAGGATGAGTGTGCTTTTGCTACAGGTATGGTGATAGCATTTTGAAAGCAGGTGGGACCTTACTGATTGTCAAAGATAAATTATATATATATATATATATATATATATATATATATATATATATATATATATATATACATACATCATATCCATCCGCAAACCCCTTTTTCCCAGTTTTGCACATGGGGTCAGAGCGTCACCTCACCACTTATAATCATCTATAGCTAAGGTTTACACCACTGGGTGGCTAGCTTTGCCAAGGTACTTCTTCCACACTACACACTCCACACTCACATGCATAGTGACACCTATGGCCAGTTTACAGTGCCCATTCTACCCACTACATGTTTTTGGAATGTGGGAGAAAACCACAACACCCAGAGTTGTTGTTGTTGTGTCTTTCAGCTTTTCCCGGTTAGGGGTTGCCACAGTGGAACTCCAGTCCGCTAATGATTGGCAGTAGATTTTTACATGCTGAGTTGCCAGCCCTGATGTACAACCTTCAACGAAGGTACACCCATTCACGCATGTCTCCACACAGAAGACGCTCTAACTGAGAATCAAACAGGACAATGTCTTATTGTGAGGCGACAACGCTACCGCAGCACCACCACCATGCAAACACTGAAAGGACATACAAATTCCACACAGAAGGCATCCCAGCCAAGAATTGAACCAAGGAACCTCTTGCTATGAGGTGACAAAACTATCTGCTGTGTCACTGTGCCACCCATAAGTTTATATATATATATATATATATATATATATATATATATATATATATATATATATATATATATATATATATATATATATATATATGCATACACATATACATATACTGTATAGGTGGGAGGGTTTGCAAGTTTCTCAGCAGCAAGTTTCAGAAATGTTGGATATAGTTATTTAGTTTAGTAAATGCAGAGACTAAAGTGCAGAAATTGTTTAGTGTAAAGAGTATTGCATAGCTGTTTTATGTTCTTTTTTTCCTAAAGGTACTGTAACACTTTCAGAGAGGGGCGTCAAACATAAAGAGCTTACCAAAATAGCATCTCATAATTAGCCTATTTTATTTAAGGAAAATGGTTATGTACATAATCAAGAATGACTGGGATTCAGTAATCCTCTGTATAAGACTAAATAAGTCTTACACGGAAACGGCAGCCTAAGAGTATGACATCAGTGCGCCATGCATATTCATGAGGGTGCGCTGAGTCAACTCTAAGGCTAACATGGAGCATGCACGAGTACAGGGGGCGTGTCAGACTGCCGAGCAGTCCAAATATCCATGCCCCTGCAAGTGCCTAAATCTGTAAATGTCACCAGATATGAGCGAGTCTGCTCAAATGTGTATATCCCCAACACTACACTCCCCCACATTCAAAACCCCTGTACAAATGAAATAAAATGTAAAACATTTTTTTCTTTTATTATTCCCAATATAGCTGCCTGTATTTGCGTGTGTGTGCATGGGTGTGCCCATTGCTTAGCTACAGTAAGCAGTTGAGACATCGAAGAGGATAATAAACCACTTATATGCAAATTAAGCCAAATAGCAATAGCATAGTGGTAGAGCCTTCGCACAAAGAGGAGGCATTCCTGGTTCGAGTCCCACCACTCCCCTTTCTATTTGTTGTAGGAAATCTATGCATAAAAATAATTCCTGACATTTACCTTTTAAACTTTATTAAAATGCATTGAAATGGCCTATGTAGTAGTGAACGATATTTTAAATATATATAAGAAGGTGAAACGGTCATGCATACTAATAAATGCATAAGTAACGTGTCTTAAGCAATGTGAAGCACTGCTAAGCAAAGTTTACCAGTATTAAGCACATTTAAGAATAATTGCCCATAGCTAAGCACTGCTTTAACTAGTGCAATGGCTTTGCGCGTAGCTGCGCATCCCGCCAACTAGCAGAAACAAAACATGTTTGCGCGGAGCTGTGCACCGCACTAACTAGCACAACGTTGGGCAATGTCAGGCAACATAGAGCAACACTGGGCAAAGTTGAGCAAAGTCAGCTAAACACAGCCACACCTCCTAGCCGGTCAGGTCAGTAGTAAAATAAAAAGCACTGACAAGCCTCGAACCTGGGATACTGTGCACCAAAATCACAGTACTGAACCACTAAGCCATGACAGCTTTTGCTGTTCATGCACTGTCAACATACATATACATATTAATCAAAGTTTACTCAGTGGTAAGCAGGTGTGCACTCAGCTGAGATTTTTTAAAACTGGCCAATCACAAATAAGTGTGGGAAATGGGGCATATTTAAGCTCCATAGGTGGGAATAATTGCCATAACTGGTTGTAGCTCCCATCTGCAGTCAGAATGGCTGGTGTTGGAGAGGGTTCTCCTTTTCGAGTGCAACAGTGGGGCATTGAGGAGTCAAAAGTGATGGTTTGGCTCCTCGTCCATCATCATGATGCAAGACTACTGCAGGGCCAGTTCCAAGGCACTGGGTACAAAGCGGAAGCCTGGAACCATCTAGCACATGATCGCACCAGTACCACAGGCGTCCCTCGGACTGGTGAGCAGGTCAGACACCACTACATAGACCTGAAGAGATGGAAGCAGGACCAACTGAACCAATGGATACAGGAGGCCCGTAGGAATGAAAATGCCCCACTACTGAGTAGGTAGCCATGGAATGGAGTGTGTAAGACTTGCTATTGTAGTCTATATTATGGACAGGTATGTCTCAATATTCCTTCATTTACTTCACAGCTGCAGGTGTCCGTTCTGCGAATCAGCAAGCCTATGCAGATAGCCTGCTAAGGCTGCACCACCAGGCAGGTTAGTAATTATTCTGCATGTATTGTTATATAAAATAAGTGAGAGAGCCTGAAAAAAAAGTGTTGTAGCCCAATAATAAAGGCATAATAAGTCCTGAATAATTTCTCTGCATGCACTGTTATATAAAATAAGTGAGAGAGCCTGAAAAAGAGTGTTGTAACCCATTAATAAAGGTATAATATGTCTTGAATAAGTCTTCTGCATGCACCATAATATCAAATAAACGAGAGAGCCTCCAGAAAAGTGTGTAATGTAATTAATAAATGTATAATTCCTGGAGTGTGTCTGTGTCACTTACTTCAAAATGTTGCTGTACTCTTGCATTATATTAATAGTACTGTTGTATTAAGCGCTGTCAACCCACACTTGGTCAGGCCCATATAAAGTGGATGAAGGGAGTGCCAGTAGCTGTGAAGCATATATACAGTCCTCAACTGTTGGTTAATGGCTGGCATGCATAGGTAAATCTGGCACATGAGCAGCTTGTTAATGTGTTCCCCAGAAATGTCAGTGTGCTGCTAGAAATGTAGGGGTCTGTAGAAATATAACTGATAATGTCACCTGAACACATCCAGATATGTAGATATATAAATATAAATAAAATATATAAGTATGTAGTAGTAACATCTGCACCCTGGACAGTTTGTATGTCAGATACAGGTCAGGTATATAAGGAACTAGCCAAACCCATTTCACAACTTAATGCACTTTGCCTAGTGTAATAATACATGTAGGGGATATACACCTGCAGTCAATAGGAATGTAGTGTAAACTATAAGTACATATAAGATGTTAATGGAGGTATCTTTTTACACCCTACTGTATGTGCATAAACAATGCAATTCCACACCTCAATGGGTGTGTCTAATCTCAAAACATTTGTTGGGACATATGCCCTATTGTTTATAAATATCTGCATTTACTTTGATGCATGTGCCCTGTTCAAACACCACAATCTTGGTGGCCTGTTGCCACCAATCAATCCTGCATGCTGTTGGAATGTCCACTGTTGTTCTATATATGCAGGTGTTATGCTTGCTGTTCAGCTGTTGGAACTCTGGTGTGTTGGGTTAATGGGAATATTACTGCATGCTGTTACAACTAATTTGGAATGCTGTTGGCTGTTACCAACCCATATTATCATTAAATCCTACTAAACATAGAACGTATGGGAAGGCCGGTCCCAGCGGACCCACCTGTCCCACCTCAGCTGGCGATGGCACCTGGCACCAGCAGGTCCGGTGCCCAGCCCGGGACCTCCTCCTCCATTGGCTCTGAGCCACCTTCAGGTGGAAGCGCTGCAGGGGATGGGGCTCATCCCCCCCATGCAAGCGTGGCTGGAGGAGGGCTACCTATCACCCTTTGAATGGTCTGGGCTGTGGTGCATAGGGAGATCCAGCGTTCAGTCGCTGATCCTCTATGCCAGCTCGAGACAAGATTGGCGTGACTCATGGGTGAGCCTGCCCCTCCTACGCAGCCCCCAGCACAGCCACCCTCTGGGCTATGAAGGTGCAGTGGTGTCTGCCCATGAGTGGGGATCTCAGTTCCACTGTTGCCATCTATGGGCTAATGGGCTTGCGATTTCCAAACATCCTTCCCCGTCAATGGTGTTCACCCACCCCATGTGTCATATTCCACCCCAAATGCATCTTGTTTGTCTTGTCTGTGTACCTCCCCAACCTACCTCCCCAAATATACCTACTTCACCTACCCCACATTCCACTCTTACCTGAAAAAAAAATGGGAAATCTGCTCCCACAAAAAAAGTACGCCCCATACATAGCTGCCCATTTTGCACACACACATATCTGCTGGATACATAAACTGAAATTTAATTGGCAGTACAACATACTTTGTTGTCCTCACCCCTCTCTCAGGGGTTGAAGGTTTCAAAATTCCCTCCAAATTTCTAGTATATGCACAGCTGTTACTGTTAAAGAAATGGGCAGCTATGGACCTTCCCTACACCTGCCCTGCACATCCCTAACTGTTTTCTCTACTGTCTTTCCTCTTTGTGCCCCTTTTTCACCACTTTTCTATCTCCCCATTTTCTTTTCTTTCAAAGAAATTAGCGCGGGGGTTAGTGGGAGTAAGCACTTTTAAGCAGTCGTTAGCGGGTTTGCATGAGTGTGCGCATGTGTGCGCTTAGCTAAGTATTGCTAAGCATCGCGCAAACCCACGCAAATCCAATTACAACTGCTTAAAAGTGCCTTAGTCAACCTGCATGTGAGGGCCCTTGTTCTGCTCAGCAGCAAAATAAAACACCACTGTCAGTCTCGAACCCCGGACACACTAGACTGCATGAAGTACCACTAAGCCACAGTAGATATACAGCAGGTTGTTGCTGAAATATATATAACATGCATCAGAATGAGTGAATGTAAAGGAAAGATAGGAATGCCATAACACAAAACCTGTTCTGTGGAACTTTACCAGCAGTTGTTGTGGAATTGCATTACATGACTGTGATAACAGAACCAGCCATTCTAGCAGTAAATAATGTTACGGCAGCACTTTACAACCCCCACACAGTATCACAGCAAGACAATTCCCACCCAAACGTACAAAATACCTGTGTGTTCAGGGTCCAGCAAGGATGTAGGTAGGCATACTCAGTACTGGAATTGTCCAGTCTTCATGAGCATCTTGTGATAATGTCAACAAAAGAAAAAGCACAAACTGTGCAGAAGTGAGTACATTAATATCCGCAGTATAGCAGTTCCCAAACAGTTCATGTGACAAATGAAAACATCTCAATAACTATATATGTATGGCAGCTAATTGTATAAGTAGAAAAGAAACTACATACTCCCATGTATCTTGTGTTAGGATTTGTAGGGGTGAGTACAATTCTACACTGTCAACTGTGTACTGCAAGTGGCAACATTCAGGTCTGGGTACAACATTCAAATCACTGGCTACACCCCTAGCATCAGTTATAAGAAGTATACCAACCTTCTGACTTACACAATGGTGTCCACAGCAAACAAGCATGGTCCCCACTTTGGAAAGCTGAAAGGGCTATGCCTACCTGACTTAGCAATTTATAGCACTGGGTTGCTATGGCAGTGAGTAATGCAAGTACCACACAGCAGGCTGCATGCAATTGTGAAATGGTGGCCACCAATTGGTGCAGAGGCCATCACATGCACATGTGCAGATACCTATAAAAGCAGCCTGTACTTGCTGTCCACACATGCAATCATTTCATTGCAGGTATGGAGGGAGAGAGAGAGAGAGAGACGCAGAGGCAGCCGCAGATGCAGATGCAGATGCAGACAACAGCAGCAGCAGAAAAAAAGAAAAAAGATCAAAAAAATATTGAAAGAAAAAGTAATATATTGAAAAAAAAGATAAAAAAGAATATATTGAAAACAAAATAATATATTGAAAATATATATATATATTGAAAAAGAAAAAATATATATAAAAAATATATATTGAAAAACAAAATATATTGAAAAAAATATACTGAAAAAATATATATATTGAAAAAAATATTGAAAAAAAATATATTGAAAAAGAAATATATTGAAAAAGAAAGTATATTGAAAAACAAATATATCTTGAAAAAAATTAAGATATAAAAAAGAATATCAATTACAAAATACACAGAACCAACAAATATGAACACATACAAAGGAAAGGTATGTAACAGCTATGTATTTACTGGCATGTAGTAGATGTTTGTGAAGAGTACCCTGCATAGTTTGAATCATCCATATGTGGCAGCAGTACGTATCAATGCACAGATGCCCTGCATAACTACTGGCATGGAGAAATGAGTGTGTAGCTGTGAGCAGTGGTATATGACTGTGACATATGTAGCTTAGCATTAAATGTCAAACATCTGATCCATGTTATCTGTGTTCTGTACAGTAGTGTGTACAATGTCTGTTTGGGGGAGTAGCGCATACGGTTATATAAACATGGATGTGACAAAGTAACAAATGCATGATAGTCATAGTAACGTGTAGCTTAGCATTGGCAACAGCTGTACAAGGCTAGTATGCTAACCTAGCATTTGCAGCTATATAGACACCCTCTAATATTACTGTGTGCTCACATGTGACACCTGTTCCAGTTGCAGCAAGGCCCAACAGGTCAGCCATGAGGTACACGAACTTACAACAGTGTGCACCTTGTGTGTGTATGGCACACACATACGAAGAGATCTGTCTGTGTCAGATATATTAGTATCTGTACATGTGCATAGAGCAAGGGATATACTGCAACTGTTTGTGAAGGGTGGACATATATGTTGTTGAAGGTTGTTATGTGCATATTTCTATGTAGGTTGTAATGTGTGGCAAACAAGACAGCATACAGTGCTGGTATATGATATGTGGTGGTTAAACATTGTGGGTATGATTCATCAGGTCTGCAGTGTTGCAGCCAGTGAGGCCTGCTAAAGCTACATGGGCTGAGAACACCTTCAGTGCATTCCGCACAACACTGTGCAATATTATGACATAACTGTATACCTCACAACCTTCGCATAATTGATATCCTCACCATGAAAGGTGGACTGTATATGTGCCTATATGTATCTCTATATGTACACCAATGGATGTTTATATGTATGTGTGTGTGTGTGTGTGTGTGTGTGTGTGTGTGTGTGTGTGTGTATATATATATATATATATATATATATATATATATATATATATGGTTGACTATCAAAAGTGCAAACGACACTACGTCGACTGTCATATACTCGAACATGGAAGGTCGTAATCGGTAATGTCGAAGACAAAATAATCAATCTAGGAATGGTTTTAACATGGGTCGAGGTAGGGGAGATGTTTGTAGTTCGGAATAATACTGAACACCTACCTCGACCCATGTTAAACCATTCCTAGACTGATTATTTTGTCTTCGAAATTACCGATTACGACCTTCCATGTTCGAGTATATGACGGTTAATAGTGCCGTATATATATATATATATATATATATATATATATATATATAGAGAGAGAGAGAGAGAGAGAGAGAGGGACAGGGTCATATTTGCTGCAACAGATGCCTGGTGACAAAGCCATGGACTCAAGCTCAGTGTTGACACTGCATTGGCATCCCTTCTTGCAAAAACTCTGTACCCATTAACTACCACATATGTGGTAGTCTACTTAACACCGAAGGTGTAATAAGAGACCATGGGGCACAGGTGGACAGTAGTCTCCCCTCTGATGATCACAATGCCACACTAGTCATGTCATCTGTCTACGTGGCACACGTTATCACAAAAGGTGTGTCATCCAGGGAAATATAGGTCAGTGTTCCCCTCTACTCATCGCACATAAAGCCCATTATAGAGTACAATGCCCCATGTGGTATGTACCTCACAAGACATCTACAGCAACTGGAAACAACACAGACATACCTCACAAAGAGTAATACCGGCCTCAAACAGATGTCCTATGCAGACCGTCTCACAAACCCACAACTAGACTGTGTTGCATACCGCCTACCCAGAGGTGACCTCTGCCTAACATACTAAGCTATGTCAAACCCAGAGCAGTTGGACATGCTCCACATAAACAGATCAGAATCCCTACGAGCTACACGCTCTAGGGACCTAAACCTTTTGACCACAATAAACAGCACATGTTGGAGGGATAGATTCCTATCTCAGAGACATCCCATACTCTGGAACAAACCACCTATCCATAGCAAACAAAGCTCCTAATTAGCAGTCGTCATAAATAATCCTGAAGATTGTATGGGATATAGGGAATACACCCAGGCAATCACCTCTGTGGCTCTGGTTGACAGGGCCACATAAAATGCAATTACCTGTGTGTCAAAGGCCGGGGTAGCATATGGCTAGACTTCTATATGCCCTAGGGCCAATAGCCTATTACCTACCTATGAAGCGATACACACCCACATGTACTTGTTGCAATAATTGCTATGTGAGGTTGACTGAGTGTGATGGTGAACGTGTTGGTGAATGTGTCAGACTTCTGTATATGTGTGATAGCTTAGTGGGAAACTGTTTCTGTCATGGTATTATGTGTTCTAGCTGTGATCCCAGCAAAAGATGTGTATGCAATTGCTAGGCAGAAAAAGTAGTATGCCATACGGTCTGACGTAGTCCCTTGTTGTCGACTGGGGTGTCCCATTGTAGGCTAAAGCAGTACATGTATGCTTATTGAGTGTTACTTCTGGTGAATCCAACTCCTGTATGAACTGTAGTACTACCTGAAGCTGTAAGCCTAAACAGCACAGTATGGTGTATGGCCACATTTCTTGGAACCACTGTTTTGTGTGTTCCCTGTAGTCCTCACAGATTACATACCTCAGGCATAAGGTTTTGTAACTACTGACACACAGTACTGTAAGATACACAGGTAAAGGCCATCTGGGTTGCCATACCTTTGTGCCTGGTATGTATGTCTGATGTGTGTGTGGGTATGCCTGTACCATGGCCTCAGTCATATGTGTTTTACAGGATATAAGTGCATATCTAGCAACGTGTATAGTCTAGTACAGCAGTATGCCACCTATATTAATGAATGTGCACATATGTTAGGCAGGGGTTTGCCATCAATGACTAGTGTGGTATACTGGTAATACTGTAACTGGACTTTACAATCATTGCAATGGATTACATATTTCATGATGCATTAGCTTGATATATACCTCCTGTGGCTAGGTGGTGCATTGTGTCACATACAGTGTGCCATGTACTGTTATATAGTCTTATATACTGGTTTATCTTTGTTGCTGTGCAAAACATGGTTTGATATATAGAGTGTACCAGGCACTGTCAGGCAGTTGTGGGTTGAGAACTGATATGTGGTATTGAAAGTGTGTATCCTCT
Organism: Protopterus annectens; assembly: GCF_019279795.1. Taxonomy (NCBI): domain Eukaryota; kingdom Metazoa; phylum Chordata; order Ceratodontiformes; family Protopteridae; genus Protopterus; species Protopterus annectens. The sequence continues at coordinate 1,353,905,549 of NC_056728.1, forward strand.
GACAGCCAATAGGTTGCTATATATGGCAGTTAATTGATATCTGTACTTTAGAATGTTACGTGTGCCACATGACTTGCTCACACATATTGTTTCATTGTCTTCCAGGGTCATGGCCCACCATCGTAATCCCGCCTATAGCACGGCAGAGGAGGAACAGATAACGATGAGATTGGTGCAGCACTATGCCCTGCTGTTTTCCAGAACCAGCCAAGACCAGCATGAGCGGACTGTGCTGTGGCAAGATCTTGTCCGTAGGGTAAATGACATAGGCATGCATAACCGGACTTATGAGCAGGTAGGCCATCACTGCAGTGATTTAATTAGACATGTCCGACAGTGTGCATCTGATATCTGAAGACAACAGCTTGCCACAGGTGGGGGGGTAGCCATCCATCCCCCCCTCACCAGAGTGGAGGAGCTGCTCCTGAGCCAGGTGGCTCCTGGCCAACAAAAACAACAACAACCAGTAACATGTATCATCATGGAGGCCGGAGCCACCCAGCAAGTTGACATGGAGCATGCAGGTAACATGGCATAGCTGTAGACTACTACATAACAGACCTACGCATAATGCATGCTGTGCATGTTTGCTGTGACACTATGCACATCCCAGTAATGTGGGTAGCTGCCTAAAACACATGCAATACACAGAGCATCCCACACAATTGTGACAACACTGTAGTGGACATTGGATAGGCAGAGTCGATACACATGCAAACAACATACACAACTTTGTCATACGCAGTACACGTTAACATGCTACACATGGCGTATTCAGACACCCGCTGTAAGGTCCCACTACAGTGTCCCAAATGTCATCCACACAGCATGCATAATATACCTGAGGGGTAGATGCCTCTCATGTGGCTGTGCGACACTCTTCAACACATAACACATTCATGTTAAGCAATGCCCCCTATTGGGCACCTTACAAACCCATGTAACAACTGGTTGTGAAATGGTGAATGTAGCCATGGTACTGCAGTTCCGGTACAGCATGGTATGTGCTGGTCTGGCACACATTAGTAGCCTTGAGTGACCACATGATGCTGCATGATGATGGTAGTACACCCCATCCAGTTACAGTGACCACAGTACTACACATAGCATTAACTGCTATGCACCTCAATGTTGCGTGTGTGCAAACATATACACCTATACACAATATGCACAGCAATCACCATTTGTACAAAGTGACACATATATGTCTTGTAATGCTATTGAGTGTATAGGTCACATGACACACACTGTGTATGTGTGATGTTTAATGTTACAGTTGTGTTGTAGCATGCCATGTCATTTCTGGCACTGGCATGTCCACAATATGTCCTACACTCACCATAACCACTGTACAATGGCTATGTTCAGCAATGGTATTCCATCAGGTATACATGCACCACTTATCCTGTGTGTATACATAGCATGCATGTGCTAAACCTGTGTCCACAATTATCTGCTAAAGGCACAGACACTCTAATTAGAAATGGATATCTATGTGACACACAGATACACATCCAGCCATGGCATGTATACCTGTGAGTGATGGTGCACAGGACTTATATTTGGCATGCGTCCTCAACTGGATGCATCCTTTGTTTGGAGCTGTCATAGCTACGTTTTGCTATTTGCAGAATGGTACAGAGTTACCAACCGAGAACATTTCTGCAAATAACACTACTCTTACTCGGACAGGTTAGTGTTTCCTGGATCGCAAATTTACCTCATTTGGATAGCTTTCAGCAGCAAATGAAGTAATTTGCATAACCTAACAATGTCCATGCAAGAGTAGTTTTAGGAGCTCTCATGCACTCCTCTGCCGGCTGTTCCTGGATCGCTCGGCAGACATATTGGGTGTCTGGAGTCTTACTCTACTCTTAGACTCCATGCAAGCCTTCGTGAATCTGGCCCAATGTCTTCTGAGGCCAGTATTAGAAGACAAAACTCTAAAACAGAATCAACAGTATTGTTTCCAAAATTTATTTAGAGAGAAATGAATTCAAGGTGTAGGGAAGCAATCTTAGCACTGTCCTCAGGTTCCTATTGTGTGATCGCAGACGCATTTTGTTGAATGTGTCTTGATCGAACCTAAAAGAACAAAACAGCAAAATAGTGAAGCGGCTTTTCAGTGAAGTCTTTCCCAGGGAAGAATTTGCTTGGCCGCTTTTGTTACTTTGCCATTTTCAGCACTGTAGTGCAATCTCGGAGATGGTATATTTAAGTAAGGGGGGGGGGTGAAAGTAATGTTTTAAAGTGTTTTTTTTTTGGAACAGTGTTTTTTTTCCCTTAAAAATCACTGTTCTGAGGTTTCGATGTTACATGGGGTCAATTAATTATCGTTTGCTTTTGTAAGCGTGCGATAATATAATATAGACCCCAGTCCTCATTACTAGCTGGGAAATAATTGCAATTTTGTGCTCAGCTGTGCTGCACTTTGCAGCAAAAGCAGCTAAAACTAGTAGGGAATATTATAAATGCACAATAACAGGAATATTTGGTAAATGGGGTACAAATAGAGAACCAGGAAGTTCAATCTCCATTTAGAACAAGGGGAAAAGTAGTCACAACTACCCCACTGATGTCACCAAACAGTCAAGACCATACTTTACCAAAAAGTAACTTATAGAAAAGGGGGTGAGTGCATTAAAAATGTTATACAAAGGTATGATGGACTGTGTGTGATCATTATTTGCAGAAAACATGAACCACATGCTGCAAGGCAGACGACATATCAATAGTGCAGTGTAGTCCCATAAAAACAGAACACTGTAAAAATGCTGTTTTTCCTACTGTCATAGACATGAAATTCAAAATAAAAAAGTGGACAATCAAATGCACAAAAGTTTGATATGTGGAGATGAAATTACTTATGGAAAACATGCTCAACTAGCAAACCACAAGCATGTATCCAACTCTCTTAACAGTTTTTTTTCCTTTCAGCAATGTTGAAAATTATGGGAAATGGTGTATTCACACCACCAGAGAAAGTGACAGGAAGCTACCTAGCAACTGTCTTTACTTTTGTTAAATTACCTAATCTTTTGGTATAGTTTGATACAGTGCAACGGAATGCAACCATAGCTCTCAATCAATCAGGGACAGATCTCAACAGAATCAGGGACAAATCTAGAACTAATCAGACAATCAGGGAAACATTTAAAAAATATCAGTACTATTAACTTGAGCATTGACAGAGTAAGAGAATGTGAGCTAATATACATTTGTGAAGTAAATGAAGTTTATAACTCTAATCATTGTCATTTAAGTGCAATCCATCACCTTATCTTCAAAAGTCACCAGTTTTAGGAGGGATTAAGAAGGACAGAGCTAAAATTTTAGACAAACTCACGAATGCAACAACTCAAACATTCTGTTTTCCATAGTTCTTCCCTAGACTAGATTTAAAAACAACTTGTTTAAAAAACGAAGAGAGGCATGAATGCAACAACTCAGACATTTTGTTTTCCATAGTTCTTGCCTAGACCCATTTAAAAAAAGTAAAAAAAAAATGATACATTTCTTTATGGGTCATAGTTCAAAGTGACCATTTCTTCAGACCAAAGTTAAAACACAGACTCCATTCACATTTATAGTTTACTGTTTACTGACTGGCCAACTCATGAATCTTAAAACTAATCACAAAATTACATACATGGATTTATTTATTTATTTATTTATTTGCATTTGTTTACCAGGATGGTCCAGCTGGGCCAGAAGTGCCCATTTTCAGTGGAGTCCCGGGGTAAAAGCTCCACATACAAAGACAGTTCACATACAATACAGAATTTACATTAATAAAGACATTTAGTACATATTATTGGCAGCTTGTACAATTGGTAAAAAAAAATCAGGACATTACATTTATGAATCTTCACACCCAAAGTTTCCCACTGTGAGACACTTTAAAACAAAACAGTTGTCTTTTAATGATAAAAGGAAAATTCCCAAGAGGTGCTATTTTAATGAAGTTTTACTATTAACTGCATTATTCAAATACAAGGCATTAGCACTTCTTCACACCCTCCCATCATAGTCCAATAAAGCAAGGAACAATGGTTTGTAATTATGGCATTAACATCTTGCAAATAACTATATTTAATTTTATCCACATCTCCACCACACACACACACACACACACACACACACACACACACACACACACACACACACACACACACACCATAGCACAGAACCTTCCGTCTTTAAAATGTGGAAAAATACCTCTCATCATGTGGAATACATGGGCAAAAGGTACTAACAACATAATACAATTTTAAGCTTGGAATCTGACAGCATTGTTTAAATCTGTTACTTTATACATATATAAAGTTCTTTAGCTCAATTACTATTATTCAGTGTTTTTTTAACAATGGATATTATTTAAACAATTCTCAGCAATGAATATGCAACTTACCTTTTCTAAAAAGAACAGTAAGGAACATTGATGTTTTTAGGATGCATCTTGAAGAATATTCCTAATAACAAAGTGCAGTTGAGAAGTATGATGTACTTAATAATGCAAGCCGGTTTCTACAGTAAAATACTGTTTGTCTGCTTAAAGCACACTTCTCAGAAAAATGGAATTGTTTGTCCAAAGATGTACTTGTGGGAAAAGTTAACAGAAAGATTTAACTGTGAGAGAAAGCAGGTGAAACAATTTGGAGCCTGATATAACAGAATGACAACTGAATAGGGTTGCCACCTTTTCAAATACCCAAAGTGGGACATTTTTCATACAAACGTCAGATTTTGCAGGGAAAAAACATACCCACAGCCAGTACAAATGACAGAACTTCACTTTTTTGCCTAAATAAAAGCTTATTCTTTTAGTTGTTTATTCTGTTTCTTATAACATTTAGGTGTTTCAGATACAGAATAACTGTTTTATGCAACTATTACATAAAATATAGGAAATACATGTGTCCTAAAAATCTCAGGACATTTGTCATTTTTTCAATTTCTTTGCAGGACACGATTTCCCAAAAAGGGACTGTCCCTTGCAAAGTGGGACAGGTGGCAACCCTACAGCTGAAAGAAAAGGTAAAAAGAAGTCAGGGTCACAGGAGAGATAGAGCTGAGACCACAGTTAATTATAAAATAATATAACAAAACAACAGCAAAGTCAAGTTGAACAACAAATGTGTTCCTAAACCTGCTTAGAAGTGTTAAATTGTATCTGAATACATAGGCGCTAAGGTTTTAGCGCAATATAAAAACTGCAAGGTACAGCTGCGATAACAATATCAGCACTGGTCTGATGACAAATAAATGTGTTGCATTTTTCTTGGAGACAGGTTTACAGATAAAAAATAAGAACAGGGCAACTGCGCCAATGTGAATTGAGCAAGGGTCAGTTCAAAATCTGACAAGGGTGCACAGCATTGTAATGCCCTTTCTAAAGGACAGTCATCCACTGGGGATGGGTGAACATTTCAGGATGCTTGTTATATTTTTGCAACACATTATAAAATTACAATCAACAGCCATTTACACTAAACACTAGGTTAGCTTAATGTATTAAAAATGCAACACAAAGTTGAATGGAACAAAAAGCAGCGTGGTGTTTGTTTCTCCAGGGGAATAAAAACAACAGTGGGAGTGTCACAAAAACGGCAAAAAATAATTAAATGAAGAGGCTGGATGAGAAAAAGGTTGATCTCGGACTGTGGGACTTCAGAAAAACAAAAGTTTTTTGGAGACTTACATGCTGTAGGTGGATTGGACACTCTAAATTGCCCCTAGGCATGAGTGCGTGTGCGTGTGCCTTCCATGAAAGGTTGGGCATCGGGCTGGCAACTCAACACCGTAAAACTTTGCTGCCAGTCATGAGCGGATAGGTGATCTGCTGTGGCAACCCCTAACCGGGAAAAGCCGAAAGAAGAAGAAGAAGTCTCTGGCACTCTCTCTTTAATAGGGCAGACTAGAAACAGTACTGCATTTTCCATCACACTGAGTACATATCTGCAGCAATGAAAAAAATACACATCTGCATAAATAATAATCAGGGTCATTTGTGAAGTCAGACAGTTAACGGGAATTAAAAAAATAGTTAACTTTCTTGCAAAATGACGCCTGCTGACTTGTCTCTCTCCGCTCAGTAAATTCTCAAGATATCAAGCACGAATGGATGGGAAAAAATCTACCATAATTTGTAGCTCCCAACTTGTGCGTCTCCTAACTCAATGTGATTGGATATGGAGATCAGATAACAAGGAGCTGATCTTCACTGTCCAATTACAGTTCAAGAGCAACGCTGAAAATTTTTGTTAAAAAGGAAAACCAAAACTACACTATACAACCCAAAATGGTATAGATAAATAGCTCCCCTGGTGAATCCACCACTGTAATGTACCCTCTCTGAATATAAAATTGTAGTTAGTGGGGTACCACAAGGATCAGTGCTGGACCCACTTCTGTTTGGCATTTATTTTTCAGACATCCAAGCCAGTATAACAGAAGTATGGTTGACCAAGTCTGCTGATGACTGCAAGCTGGGGATTACTATCCAATCACCATTGATACTAAATGGGTCCAGTAAGGAGTGGAATAGGTCCATAACTGGAATACCAGCAAATGTCTTATGTCAAATGTAAAAAAGTGCAGAGTAGTTGGGTTTGGCAAAAGAGCTCCTCCCACATTATATATGGTACTTCTCTTCAGATTGATATGGTCAGAAGAGACCTGGGTTTTCACATCCATTTATCCTGTTTTGTCCATAGTCAGGAAACCCAGTTACTTTCCATCTTCAAGAGCAAATAAGTCATCCTATCACTGTACTCTTTCCTTATCAGAACTCATCATCAAATATAATGCCCAAAGATTTCTAATCAAGAAAATTAAAAGCCTTAAATCCTTCAACTTTTCCAAAAGATTAGCATGACTTTCCTTATCCTCAGTAGCCTAGTGACTTGCATCTCTCTTTTTTAGCCATGAAAGACCAAGTCCCATTTGACTTCCTATTACTTCACAGAACCAATGGCTCTACAAACACCCATACTAGGAAACTAAATCTACACAAACAAATGAACAGGACTCCCTGGAAGGATAGATTGCTAGCTCAATATATTCCTGGCCTATGGAAAAAGTTACCACTATAGGTCAAACACAGTACTACTACTTAACCACCTTTAAGGCTAGTCTTCACAACTGGACAGATAGACACAATGCTACATCAGTGTTATAACGTATCGCCCATCTCAGCTTAGGAAATGAGCATTATCTTCTGCTTGTAAAGAGTGGCAAGGACTTTTTACGTCTGTCTACATAAAGGTGTGCACAGCTAAGCATCTTATGTTAAAATTCTAAAAGAAAATCAATGAGACAAATCAGCCGTATGAGTACCAAAACCAAAAAAAGGCTGATTGACGCACCCACACCCCAGAAGCAAGTTACTTTATATCAAAGACTTTAACAGTTAAGCACTTTTGTAACTAAGGATTTGCTCAGAACTGTTGAACAAGTGAAAACCATCCATTTACATACAAATCAATTAAAATGCTGTCCAGCCACGATCCAGCAATGAAATAATTTACTCAATTAACCATTAAAAACATCTTAATCTAAGCAAAGCTCTAAAAAAATTGTAAAATATGCAATTGTAAAATACTTAAAACTCATAAAGATCAAATAATAGTTATCTAAATCACACCGTATAACTTAGCAGCACATAATTTTAATACACTGTTAAAGGAAACATTATCATTTAAGCCTGGATGTTCACTAGCATTCAATCTCAATTGCCACAGTAGTTCCTGACACTCAAATGTTTATTCCCAGGGGCTATCTCTGGGATTTTGTAACATCTGCTCTATTACCGTAAAGTAATACATTTTATTGCTATCATTAACTGCTTTATGAGAGCATTCGAGTCTTTTTTTTTGTTCTAATATCATAGTAGTGTTCCTGAATTCTTTTCTTAAATTGACATTCAGTTTTTCATACATAAAAACAGAAACATGAATCACAATGTGCTAGGCACACTACTCCTTTACTATTATAATCATAGTTTGATGTAAAATTAAACTTATAATTAATGCTCCTAAGAAAAAACTCATTTCCCTCAAAACTGTATTTACACTGGCCACACACTCCACATATTTTGTTCCTGTGAATAATTTCTTATTAGATTGGCCAGTGCTGAAGAAATTATCCCTTTCAAGTTTCTCTTTAGAGTAAGTAAATAGGGGTCAAGAACCTAATGTATTGCTCAAAGCACTGTTGTGCATAATAATATTCCAACATTTGTTGATGAATGACAAAATGTAATGATTATCTCTAGTGTATTTAATACACAAGCTGTTTTCGTAGCCCAACTTCATTTCTTTATTTATTTCACTATCATGGCTATAGATTAAACCTATTCCCAAAATTACCTCTCAACAATCTGTAAGAAACAGAGTACAGAGATAGGACTTTGAGACAATCTGCATAGAACATGTTGTTTACATCTTATATTCTTTTTGTGAGAAACATCTGTGGATGTTCTAGTTGTCACACATGTCTGGTCAGGTACATACTGAAGGGGCATTGCATTCAATAATTGGCCTAATGATGATCTAATACAGAAAAATGATAACTTCCTTGGACCTAAGGGTCATGCCCTTGCTTATAAGTAGAGCAACATAGAATGATTTCCTGACTACCAGTACCTTAGACACATGTTCGTCAAAAGCCAGGTTACTAGCTACATACATACTCAAATCCCTGAATACTGGTACTAAGTTAGGGGTGTGTTATTGCTGAGGTTATTTACCAGCATGGCTGCCTTCCCAAAGGGTAGTATTATATATTTTTTGTCTTAGAGTTTTAAGCCATGGCTTTGGTACTAGTCATTTGTCTGTGTTAGGCCTTCCTGTAGAATGTTAGTATCTTCAGGGGATTGTATGACTGCTCTTAGTTTGCCATCATCTGCAAACTTGGTCAGTCAGAGATCCCTGACATTGGCCTTGACTTCCGAGAAGTAGATAGCAAAAAGAAGTAAACCAGTCACAGAGCCCCGAGGAACTCTTTGCGCAGGTGGTGTCTCCTATAGTAACCCCCAGGGTCCGCATTGCGAGCCATCTGGCTACCTAGTGCTTAACATAGGAATTTATGCTTATGTCTGAGTTTGTTTACAATGCCTGAGTGGGGTATTGTATCAAATGCCTTAGCCAGGTCAAAGAGGACAGTTTGCATCATTTTGCCCTTGTCCATTACCTTGGTGACCTCCTAAAAGAAGTCCACCAGGTTGAATAGGTACGATCTACCTTGATGAAACCAAACTGAGTTGGATCCAGCCAGTGTCTGAAGATTTTCTATGTCCTTAGTAATCGTTATCATAATAATTTTTTCCATGGCTTTGCATATGACACTAGTCAGACCTATGGGTATGAAGCTCCCAAGGTCCGTTGATGGCCTGCCCTTGTACAGAGGGATGACTGTTGATGTTCTCCATTCACATGGCACAAAACTTGTCCAGAGGCCATGGTTAAACATTGAGTCCAGTAGTCATGTAACATCATGTTTCAGGCTATTTAGGAGACATCCTGGGATATCATTAGGGCCCATCAATGCAGTGTTTTTGGCCTTAGAGAGAGATCATTTGGGACCTGTTGTCTAGTGATAGTTGGGGAAGGGGTGATGGTATTTCCTGGTGGGGAGGGGTGACCAGGGGAGGGAGAGAGGTAAAATTGGAACACTATTTGTCAGCCAGCAGATTTGCTATATCTTCCAGCTCCATACAGGGGGATCTTTTACAGTCAGTTCTGCACATTGCTATGTGCTACCTTTGAGTTTTGAGACATAACTAAAGAATGCCTTGTGTTTGTCCTTTGCCTGGGAGGCTATCTTTAACTCAAATGTGGCTTTAGTAGACTTAATTTGCCCTTTTATTTGTTTGTTTGCTGATTTGTTTGTTTATTTAAGTTGATGAAAGGTTTTTATCATGCTGGGTATAGTACTTCCTAATCTTGGTTGTGATTTTTTTTTTCTTTTGTTGTATAACCTGTTTATGCCTGAATTCCAGAAGAGTGTTTTTTTTTTTTTAGTTATTTCTGGGCTTATTTCTGGCAGGCACAGTTGTCTCTATCCCTTTAATTACATAATTGTACAGGGGGTTCCGGCGTGTAGATCGCGAGACAAATGCCCGCGAGCTACATCGCCGAAACCAGAAGGCCGCAGCACCGCTAAACCGTAGAGCGGTGCTGCCGAAACGTAGTAATGCGGCGGAAAGATGCGGCGGTGGGAAAACAGACAAAAGCAGACGGCCCCTAAGGCAAACACGCAGGCCGTCAACACACAGCGTACACGGCCAGAAAACACACGCGGATCGGCGCGAAACACAGCACAACGGTAGTGCTCCAAAACAGTTGCATAAGCAGTCATAAAACCATTACTTGCCCTGCTCCAAAACAGTTGCATAAGAAGTCATAAAACCATTACTTACCCTCACAGCCCCAGTTGTCCACGCAAACACAGCAAACAGTCCCCGAGAAGCAGGAAGTAAAGTCCCCAGCACGTAGAGCAATGCACAGCACACTTTACCCGAGAAATGCTGCATAGAAAAGCAGGTCATGTGTCAGGCTAAACCCTTAAAGGTACAGACAAAGCAGTGTCAGGGTCAATAGACCACACACACTATAACCTGTCTGTGTACTAGTAGTAAGCATGTCACAGCAGGGTGTCTGTAGTATAGGACAAACCCAGATAACAGGCATGCCTGCAACAAACAGTACCTACCCTGCTAGAGCCCCTGAGTGCAGTTGTAGGTGTGAACATGCCAACCTGGTAAAGCATGACACACTAACCCAGTAGCAGGGGATATAGTAGCTGTAACCCATCTCCGACTCCACAGTAGAGTAAGACATGCAGCTTCTGCTAAACACGTCACGTTGTCCCTGTCACAGGAGTATAGACAAGTACCCAGCCCCATGTAGGAAGACAAGGGTGCAAGACAGAGGTACCTCCCTAAGTAACATCTGCCACTTAAGCAGACACCAAGCCCTAAACCGTGATTGGCTGGCAGCAACAACAGGGAGTTAAAGGGGGCTGGCACAGTACACACAGAACCTGTGCTCAATCAGGCATCGTGGACTCTAAACAGAGTACAAGCATACGGCAACCCCAGGGATGTGTTAACTGCAGACATTGCAACCATAGGGAAGAGACAGTCAGAGACGGTTGGAGTGTACAAAGCTGTACAGGGCCACTGAGACAGACTACTTACTTACTTACTTACGAGTTACTACACACGGTATAAGACAAGGAGGTGTAAACCAAGTGGCCTACTGTCTGGAAGGGACTGTCTCCAGGTTCAGTAGTATATCCCATACCATGCTCCACCGGCTGTGATGGATTCTGAGAGACCATCTACAAGTGCTGCAACCATGCTGGACTGTATGTATCTGTATAGCCCTGGTCTGATTGGCAACAGATACAGCACAGTGCCCAGCCAACGTGGCAAACCCATGCTGGTGGTGGAGGGGTACCTCTACCATTTGGAACGTGAGACACCACCAAAACGGTACTGGGCATGTAGTGAGCGGAGAACGAAGGCATGCAGAGGACGTGCCATCACTGTTCGCCAGGAAGAGGGTGAGGAATTGCTGAAATCACTGCCACACCAGCACGGCCCAGATGCAACAATGGCACAAGTGGCTACATTGCGAGCAGAACTGCGGCAGAGGGCGGTAACCGGTAATGAATTGCCGAGCTTGGTAATGCAGAGTGTGCTAGGCACAGCAGATGACAATGTACTGCAGGAGATGCCTTGTCGTGCGACCCTTCGAAGAAGCATCACCAGGGTACGGCAGCAGGCACGGGCATCCATGGCTACACCTCCAGCAACCCTTGCAGATATTGATGCCAGCCAGTATCCACTCCGTAGTGGCAGCTTCATCCTTCGTAGAAGGTCGGATATGGATGGTACCGCTTCCTTGGTAGTACTTACTACAACACAGAACCTGACTGACCTGTGCAGGTCCGACTTTGTTCTTGGTGATGGCACCTTTCCCACACGGGCCGATATCTGTCGCCAGCTATATACATTACATGGCTGTATTGGCATCCCACCTCAATGAGGTCGTACCCTGGTGTACTGTCTCATGACACGGAAGTCGGAGTCTGCATACACCACTTTGTGGGAGGTGCTGAGGGGTATGGCAGCTGACCAGGGATGCACTTTGTCACCACAGTATATCATGACTGACTTTGAGAAGGCAGCAATTCGTGCCAGCCGGAAGGCATTCCCTAGGAGTATTCTGAAGGGATGCCTATTCCATTTGCACAGATCATCTGGCGACAGATCCAACATCACCACCTTGTCGCCCTCTATGGCACGGACACTGCTTTCTCCATTGCCATTCGCAAGCTGATAGCGTTGGCATTCCTACCTTTGGATGATGTTGTCCCTGCATTTCTGGACATTGTGGCTTCCTTACCAGAATGTGCCCAGCCGATTGGTGTATTTCTAGACCATCATTATGTCCGAGGCCGACCACGCAAGTATGCATCCCGCTGTTCAGTACAGACACGAATGCCATCGTCATACCCTCTGCGGTTCTGGAATGTGTCCGATGTCTCTGAGATGGACTTCCCACGTACTAACAACCAGGTGGAGGCGTGGCATCGTCGGCTGAAGGTATTACTGGGTCGCCCTACTGTACAGCTAGCTGACCTTCTGTGTGTTCTGCAGCAGGAGCAGAACCTGACGGATACCCGACGTGAATCTCTTCTGAGGGGGATGCCTGTAACACCGTGTAAGAAGGCTATTGTAGTAAGGGAGCGTCGCCTAAAGCACATCTTACAACATAAGTGTGACTTCACTAATGTGCAGGATTTCCTCCGTGCTGTGGCACATTTCTACAAATTATGATGCTGTCTGGGTTTCGTATGCACCAAGCACAACACACATCACATTGCATATTCAATTAATAAAGTCTTTGCCCATAGCACACGGGTTCCATGGTACCACTTTCATGCCCATGTGGCATGCTATCCCAGCAGGATTTTCCACTAACAATTGCACATGGTGGCTTCTAAGGGGGTGCACAGTGTATCACTGTGGTGGTTTTTATCTGCCACCTGTGGTTAGGGTGTAGGGGTTCCCTCAATTTTGACAGGGAATTGCCCACAGTCCTTTGTCACTGCAGTTAAAATGTCATCCTGCCATGTGTCCACATCCAGCTGTCTCACAGGTGGGTGTCGCACCGCCTAGGTGCCTGGACCCTTGTACAGGGTTTCTGTAAGCAATTCTTCATATGCATCTGTATTTTCAAGGTTTTGGGGTGCTTGAAATTTTGACAGGTTATAATTCAGTAGCAAGAACTTTGTTTTGAAATAGTTCCTAAATATTATGGGGTTAGCCAGGCTTACAGAGCTGATTGTTTTTGACAAAGGAGACAACTTTGTGGTCTGACCTTACGAGAAAGGACACTACAGAGGTGTGTGTGTGTTTGGGGGGGTACAGCATTCCCCCATGTTTGTGAGTACCAGATCTACTATATTAGTACCCTAGTGGGTGTATGGGCTATCTGGTCCAAGGTGTTTATGTTTGCAAAATTGTTTGGGATTGTGTAAGTATCCCATTTTACAGTGAGGTGGTTGAAGTCACCCATGAATATTGTATTGGGTTACATGGTGAGTGCCACCAGTAAGTCCAAGGAATAGGTTTCTTGGGTCACAGATGCAACCTATAGCTTCAAAAGATATAATATGGGACTTTGCCTATGGAAATCTGAACATATAGAGGCTCAATCACATCATCTTCTTTGTCTACTGTTGAGGTAAGTTTGTTGTTGATATAAATTGAGACACATCCACTCATACCTCTCAACTGTACAGATTTTTGCAGAATGTCCAGATTTCTGCCTCATATTTTTGGTCTGTTCCTCATAAAAGTTGTGGTTTTCTGGCAAATCATTGAAGACTGAAGTCACTAAATAATGACAGACATTTGAGTTTCAGAATAGATATCCTTCAGAAAATATATAATAATGCAAAATCTGTTATTCTAGCAACTTTCTAAGTTTCTAGGAGCAATATTTAAATTCTGTACCTATTTTTGGGCCTTTGTCCCCCCCCCCCATTCTTTCTTGCTTTGTCCAGACTGCTTGCACATTGAAAGGTTGAGAGGTATGTCCACCTTTGGTCCCTGCCTGTGAAATAGCTGGCCTGAATGTGCAGAGGCATTGTAGCCCTGCACTACTGGGGTTGTCTCCATGGCTTTAAACAATGTCTCAGCAACTAGTCAAATGTTTGCATTCTCCAGGGTGAGGAGAATAGAGCCTTCATGGAGTGGAATTTCTTGTTTAGGCTTCTGACTTTGAGCAGTAATATCTTTTAGATTCCCTTATGGTTGGTTTTGCTACACTGGGGGGGGGGGGTGTCAGTTTGGCATTGCCTAAAAAAGCATTATGGGATAGGTCAATGTTTTAGCAAATATTTGAAAGCTTAAAGAGTACAGGTTCAGACCATCCTTAGCAAAGCAGCATAGTCTGCTAACCATATACTTCCATGCTGCATACCTCTCAACCTCTTAGTGCAAGAAATCTGGACAAAGCCTAAAATTTTGGTGGGACAAAGGCTCAAAAATAGGAACATATTTTAAATACTGCTCTTATAAACTTAGACAGTTGCTGGAATAACAGGTTTTGTATTAGCATGCATTTTCTGAATGATATGAAGTCTGTAACTAAAATTAATTTCATTATTTCGTGACTTCAGTCTTCAGTGATTTGCCAGAAAAAACACAAAATTTAACAGGGACAGACCAAAAATATGAGGTATTCTGTGAAAATCTGTACAGTTGAGGGGTATGCCATGCTGACAAATATTGTACCCCCTTGGAATAGCACCAGAAACTAAGCCAATTATTGAAGTTAATCATCTTTTATTCATGGTGTGGCAAAATTCTTGGTGAAGGTGGAATGCTGCTCAATGCTAGGCACATACCAGCCTGGGACTCATACTCTGAAAGCTCCATAATGTCTCTCTCCATATAGTCCAAGGGTGTATTTCTCAGGTCATTTATATCCACATGGAATATGATTGAGTTGTACTGGCATGTAAGGTCTATTGACTTGAGTGTGTGGGTGATAAAGCAGATTCTGGCTCCTGACAGACAACTGACTATGATTTGTTCCTTATTCAGCCTGGTGAGTAGGGCATCTGTATGTCACACAATGGTGTATCCTATGATTAAAATATTGGATAGTGTGCTGGCTTCCCTTAAGGGCTTTGTAGTTGAGGGTGTGATTTATGCCTCTCTCTGTGTTTTCCAACTTCAACAAACTAAGCATCTTTCTACTTATTACAGTTGTATCCCTTATTCTAACCTTCTTATGTTTGAATAATATTACTAATCCAAAGCACCTACAGTAGCTATACCTAAAGTTTAAAAATATTTTCCATTGCACAATCTTTCAAATTGTTCTCTTACTTTTCTTTCTTATATTTTTTTCTAATAAATAGGTAATATCATGTTATCGTTCAGTATGCCATTTAAAAATAACTAATTTCTGAATGTCACTTATCAATCTATTCATGTTTAAAGACAAGAGGGATATATCACCCATCTCCTTTGTCTACATATATATCACTGTGACACCCATGGTCTGGCCCAGCAATCAAGGAGCCTCAGTCCTCACTACTAACACCAGTGAGGGGCGTCTCATATAGAAGAAAAGGATAACAAATACACATAGTAAAGTGCAATCTCCCTTAAGAGCACACAGGGATCACAGTCAGTCCGGGGCTGGTCGCTCCCTTGCTCTGCAGGTCCCCAATAAGACTCCCCATTGGCACAGCTATAGGGTCCAGATCTCAGCTAGCTGGGCAAGCTAAAATCTCCAGCACCCTCTCTGTCCAACCAGTGCTTTGTGCCCCTGTCCAAGTAACTGACACACACACACACACACACACACACACACACACACACACACACACACACACACACACACACACACATTGAGATAAGAGTTTATACAACCACACAAACACTTCTGGGGAAGGCTGGCACAGGTTCTCCTGCTGTACCCCTTTTACCCAGACTATATGGTAGAAATCACTTCCACCACCCAGCTAATATTTATCAGCTACCCAAAGGCCCTTAGAAGGGTGGCCAGTTATTACTGTGCAATATTGTTATCCAATTGGTAGTATAGCCCAGGGCTAAAGCTATTAGAGTGGCTTTGTACAATTTTATCACAGGCATGCCAGCACTCTTAAGAGCTTAAATTATCTCTACACAAAACAGCCACAGTTGAAAGGTTTTAAAATATTTAATAATAAATAATAAAAACACAAGACAATACTTCTTACTACACAGTGCTAGTCAAGAGTTCAGAGATCACAGAGAAATACTTAAAATAATTCAGTAGTGCAGTTCTGACATCACAGAAAAACAGTCTAATCTTTCTAGTTTCTAGCTATTTCTAAGAGAAAACACAAATCTAAGATAAACTTACTTATAGAGCAAGACAGTGCTGGTCAGTTGGATGGTCAAGACAAAAATGGTTAATGTCTTCTGATTCTCTCTGTTTAAATTGCCATCTTCAATCCTGATTCCCATTACATCATTTTTTTACACTTTCCTGGTGTTCCCAGGCTAACAGATACTACATTCTTGTTATATTGCACCTGGAAGAAACTACAGCCATAAAAAACATTTCACATGTAAACTCTAGTAATTATTCCTTAAGTTAAAACAATAGGCAAGATGCTTCACTCCAGACTCATCAACTCCAAATTTTAACTTCAAAGGGACAGACATGAAATAATTTTAACTTCAAAGGACAAACAAGCAATGCTTGACTTAGCTTTCTTTACAGCAGAGGGCAATGTTGCTACATTGTTTTAAGTTCAACATTTCACAGCATATCCTTTCATTTAAGAAAACAAGCTTGCAGTTCAATATTTCATAGTAGTTTCTTTCAATTAAGAAAACAAGCCTGTAGTTCAGCATTCATATTTACAAATGATAGAATTATCTGCACAATTCTATCTGGCTAGGCTGACAGCCTAAACAATCACTCATTACTTTTGTCTAAGAGTTTTTCTTTTCACTCTCAATTGTTTTCTCTTATGCTCATTTGTTTCTATGGAACCCTCATTTTCACCTTTAATCTCCCCAGAATTATAATTTTCTTCTTCTCTCCCTTTCATACACAATATTTCATACTTATTTTTAGTTTTAACACCTTAATATTTAAATAATAAATTGCTTTCCATTTTCATGTCACCAGTTTGACCTGCATGAATTCCCTCACTACTTTGTTTTCTCTGTAACATTATCATTTTTATCAATATTTTCTGAAACAGAAACATTATTCTTCTTCACAAAATCATTCCTCATCCATTTCTATATTTTGTGTTTCTTCATTTAAAGATACATTTTCTTTCAGTGTTAAAATACAGCATCATTTGTTACACACTGATTTGCATTCCTTAGCTGTATGTCTATTTTCCCCACATTGGTCACATCTTTTGTATGAACATTTATATAATATTGTCCTCAATATCTGCAATTTCTCTATTTTCATTAATTAAAAGTATCATTGGGTAAATAAAAAACATTTTCCTTTATTTCCAGTTTAACCCACACCTCTTTTCCCTCAACCCATGCATTGTCTTTGTCTGTAGTTTTCATAGTCTTTTTTTAACTTCAGAAATTCAGCAAAGTCTCTTCCTTAGTAATATCATTAGCCCTGAACTGCAAAACTACATTTTATTTTACTAGTACGTTAATCAGTGAAACAATAAACTATCACCATAGGAAGGTGAGAATATTTTGGAAAACAAGTCAGAAAATTTACAAGCCAGCTCATGCAAAATGTAACATCCATGTGAGCCTCTGCCTAAAAATAAATTATAGAGCAAATGTCTGTAATATCATATCCAAGAGGTTTGTCAGTCTTATCTCATGCCACGTCTGTTCATAATAACTCCTTCATTAGCTCTCATCCATACCATTAGTCTCATCTTTTTTTGCAGAAGAAAATAATCTCTTGGCTTGCTTCTTATGCTCAACTACATGTGCATAGGTCCATAGTGTTCCTCCTGTTCTCTCTGTTCACTTTATCTTTTAATGCTGTTCACCTCATCACTTTTATACTGTACTTCCACAGAAAATGATGGCAACAGTGTAGGTTCGTTAATTCATTTTCTGCATATGTATTCTCATCTATTTGTAGTGGAAATTTGTGCTCCACTATATCACTCAGCTGCACCACCTTTTCTGGATCTGATTTTCATCTTCTGCCAACATTTTTCTTAACTCATTCATTCCAATGGAGCTCAGGAAGTTTGCACTGCAACTTCCAATGGGCGGAGCCTAAGCCTTTTGACAGACAAATTATGTCCTCACATTTCAAACAAAAGTTCATATCTCTGGGACCATGCTGGTTATGAAAGAAGTATAAATGACAAACTCTTCAGCACAAACTATTTTTGTGGTGGTAGTATTCTTTAGATTCTAGGTCTTAAACTGCATTTTATAAGTTTCAGTAAACACAGTCCCCCGAATTTACGAAGCCCTTTATTGCATGCAGGATTAGTCTAAGAGCTATTTTTGGCAATATGGCTGATGTGTGATCCAGGAATGATCTTCCGGGATGTGCATGTGAGCACTTAGACTAATCCTGCATGGACCAAGCTCCTGCATGCAAATTACCCTCATTTGCAGGTGAAAACCATGCAACTGAGGGTAATTTGTGAACCAGGAAGCTGGCAGCTGTCCATGCAGGATGAGTGCAGTCTTTAGAAATGTACTCGGTTAGTAACTGAATACAGTTCTGCAAACTACAAAACGGAGTTATGACAGCTCTAAATACAGGATGCATATCATTGAGGAAGCATGCCAATGGCCAAGTAGAAGGCCATTGGCATTGCAAACTGTTTAAAAAATAAAAAAAACTTTTATTTTTTTTCGCCAATCTCGGCTGTTTAAACATAGGGCAGTGGCGTGCAAATGGGATCGGGGTGAAAATAATAAAATAAACCTAAAATAAGCATTCTAACTAAAAGCAGTATTATGCCATGCAAGTCAATGGCAGGCAGAAGACAACCTGGCAAGTGAGTAATGGTTGCAAAGGGGGGAGGCTCAGTGTGGAACATGCAAAATACACAAATGGAAGTGAAAACCACGAAAACTCCAAAAAAAGTGGAAGCGGACAAGTTCAGCAAAAGCACGGGCTGTTTATTTAACATAAGTGCTTTCGGCTAAGGATATTCCTCAGTCTTCTTCAGACTAAAACAGTAACTTACTCACAGCAAAACCTTATATATAAAATACATATACTAATTAAAACAATTAAAATAATTAACTAAATTAATTACCCACTTAACCAACTTCAAGCCTAGATTTTAAAGGGCTAATACCTGTTAACGCAAACAGTTTTTTTACATTTCTGCTACTAAACTAACATACGGAACTCCTAGGAATATATAAATATATATAAAATACCCTGTATAACCAATAAATAAGTCACTTAATAATAACATCTGTTAATAACATTTATGACATAAAAAGGAGTCAAAAATATTATAACCATGATTATCTCTATGTAGATAAAAAAATATATATATATATATCTCAGTTCATGGTATAAATTCAGATATAAATGTAATAACAGACTCATCTCTGCAGTGCTTTTAATTTGAGAATGCATTTTATAGAAGCATACTCATTTAAACCTGGGGGTAAGTGTGCAAATGTTCTAATTTGCCAAAAAAACTCCTGTTCTTCCAGCCGTAATTGCCATGGACCACCCCTAATACGAGTTTTAACCTGGTGAACCACTGTAAACAAGAAAGAATGCTCAGGATATTCACAAGTGTGCTTTGCAAGTGCATTAGTCAAGCCCTTTCTCCCTATGGCATACGGATGTTCATAGATTCTTTTCTTTAATGACCTCTCTGTTTTGCCAATATAAAAGGAGGGACATTTCTTACACAAGCCAACATACACTACCCCTTTAGTTTCACAATTGTACTTATCATTAATAAAGTAAGTTCTACCATTAATGTTAGTTTTATTACCAGGTAAAATATATTTGCACTGGGGGCACCTACCGCATTTAGCCATACCCATACCATTCACTTTAATTTTAACTATGGTCTTTTCAACAAGGTTCTTTAAATTTACCCCTCATCTATATGTGAATGTTGGATGTTGTCCCACCACTTTAACCAATGCCTGGTCCTCCGAAGCAATATTCCAATTCTTGTAAATAATACGCCTAATTATATCAAAATCCGTACAATATGTGAAGAGAAAATGAATAGGGGGCATATTACCTGTATTGACCTTTTGTTTTACATGTAATATTCCCCCTCCCAAAAGGGGCCTAAAGTGTCCTGTTTCTCTTTACGTGAAATGTTCTCCATGAGAGGATATCCAGATTTTTTAGTAAAAGGTATAATGTATGAAGTACAGGTCAAAAGAGAAACAGGACACAGAAACAGGTAATTAAAGCTAAGATCTGTAGTACACTGGTATGCCTCTAGCCAGCACGATAGGTAAGACTACAGACTGAAATGGAGTAGCTGAAATACCAGTACAGTCCTAGCATATGTGTACCAAGTATCAGGTGTGCCCCCCCCATCCTAAGTACACTTATAGTAACAGTTAGGTGTGCCCCCCACTCCTGTGTAAAAATGTAGAAATAGTCAGGTGTGGCCTCCCCCCATCTTACATAGAAATATAGTAACAGTCAGGTGTGCCTCCCCAATCCTGTGTAGAAATGTAGACATAGGCAGGTGGGTGCATCCCCATCCTACATAGAAATATTGTAACAGTCAGGTGTGCCCCCCCAAACCTGTGTAGAAATGTAGAAACAGTCAGGTGTTCCCCCAATATGCAGAAATGTAGCAACAGTAAATGCCAAATGACCAATGGATACCCTGCAGACACAGCATGCTACCTCTCAGTGTACAACACAAAGGTCAGCACCGCAGTACAATCTACTTGGACTTGATCCACACATGCAATATGAATGGCTATACTGGGCATGCTCACACACTTGGAGGAATGAAGGCAATGTCAGTCAACAACATACTGAAAGGTCATACTGGGCATGCTCACACACAAACACATGAAGGCCATGTCTGCAAACACCAGTGGACCAGACATATCTGGCAGTCGCAGTTCTTAGTGCAGACACTTGTCAGTATGCACCACTCCTGCCTTGCACACACAGTGGATAGGAATACAGACATACATATAAGGACAACACACTATAATAAGCCAAAGGTAGACAGACATAGATGTGTGGAAGAGGGTGACTGTGACAAGGAGTCACCCAGGCCTGTCCCACGCTGCACACAGCCAAAGGCCCCCAAACACATGACTTGCAGATGTCACTCACTGCAGATACTAGCCACCAGTATCTGTCAGCATGGCAGACTATGCAGTGCAGTATCTATCAGCATGACAGACTATGTGGTGCACGTGCCAGCTGTGCAACATGACTGTACAAGGAAGTAGTCATCTAGGTAGCTGTATACACATACCTATGAAATATGACCCCGTGTGTGCCCGCATGTGGCATGTCAACCCCTACATGAATGGGTTATGGCCCATGCACACACCGCCCTCCCCATAGTAGTATTTTGACAAGCCTGTTGCGGTTATCCAATGTGAAATACACCTTTGGGAGAGCTGTAGTTCAGTAATCTCCATGGCGTGTCCCATAACTGAATACTGCTGTAGTGATAAACTAGTTAGGTAGTAGTTCTAACCCCAGACTTGGCAATTGTGTGAGTGTGTGTTTGTGTGTGTGTCTGTTTGTCTCTGACTGTGTAGAGAGAAATGCTTTTTAGGCTACTCACATGGCATACAATTCATATACTCAACTTTGGCAAGGCTGCTGATGTCACTCACCTACAAATACACCTCTGGGAAAATTATAGCCCAGTAATCTATGTAGCACATCCTCTAACTGCGTACTGATGTAGTGTGATAAAGTAGTTAGGTAGGTATTCTAACCCTAGACTTGGTAACTGTGTTTGTGTGTGAATGTGCGTTTGCATGACTGACTAAAGAGCAATGCTTTTTAGGCTACTCACACTCCGTACAACTCATATACTCAACTTTGGCAAGGATGCTGATGTCACTCACCTAGACATACACCTCTGGGAAGGGTGCTTGTACTATGGCTTCATTGTTTCATTGTGCTGGTACCTGTTTTAGGTTTATGTGTTATACTCATCTACATGGCTGTTTACATCCATATTGTCAGGCCTGGTACACATGTTGTGCACTAAGGGATTATGTGTATACCTCTGGACTGTACAGGGTGTGTCCGAAGTTCCACATATATTGTCCAATATCTCTGCTGCACTCCACAGGGACATTACATGCTAGTGGCAGTACTTTACAATGATTTCCTTAGGATGTCTGTCAATAGCCAATGGCACACATGTTATAAGCAGATGTCACCTTCCACACCACCATGTCTGTGAAGACAATCCCAATGGCAGTAGCAATAGTCTAGTAATATACCTGCTATACATACCTGACATCCTCTTGCACTACATCTTTGAGACTATAGGGGCTGGGGTAGGGCTACACCCCATGTCCAGGACATATGGTGGAAATATATGTTCATATACTTATCTAGATAGCCATATATATATATATATATATATATATATATATATATATATATATATATATATAAAATTACACATGTGTACTACTTCCAATTACCACTGTCATGGCAACCATTCTCTATAAATCCCTACAGCATGTGGGTGTGGTCCCTTTACATTTCCTATGTGATGGACATCCTTCCTATGTGTGGGTATCAGTGTTACAGACAGCAGGTAGCAATACCTCTTACAGGATAACTTGCACACTCAGATCGGCCACATATCTGTAGGAGGATCAAGAACTACAGACAGACTGTGAATAGAGTTGTGTTATGCTTTGTATACTACTGGTATTACAGGGCGTGTGTGTGTACATACTAGTCTACCTTGGAGTGCAGTCTGTCTGCATAGCTCACTACTGTAGGCCTATCCTCTTACTGGACAGAGGTATGCCTATCATGTGTTGTCCATCCACCACACAAGTCCTGTGTCAGATTTTACACTGGCAGTGTGTGCGTTGCTTGATATCAGTACATGGTTACATCCATTTCTGTTTGTAACTTCAGTTCCCTGACTAAGGGTATGTTGCAGACTATCCTGTGACACCAGCACCTTGCTTAGTGTATGGCAACAGTGTTCCACATATGTGCCTGTGTGCCAGACTCTGTCCTCCATCTACATACCAAGCTTTACACATATGTCATGCTGTTGGGGGTTGTTCTGTAGTGGGCGGTGAGTATAACACACTGCCATTAGTCTACTGCTGTTGTATCTCCCACACATACAGTGGAGCTGGAGCCATATATATGTAGGTGTCACCTACACAATACATGTGTGCACTTATGCACTCCAGAGGCCAGTGCATGTAACAGCAGTATACGGGCCTGTATTAATGAGTCTAGGTGGGGAGCACCCCAAATGACCTAGGCTGTTACAAAATGTGGGGGTATCAGGGGTGTGCTGCCACAAGGCATCTGGATGTACAGCACCATATACGTCACCTATATTGACACTACTTACATGAATTGGGGAAATGCAAGTCTACTGCCTTCTGCCATACAGACTGTTCTGTTTGTCGGTGCATTCATGATGGTGTCAGTTATGCCTTGTTATGTACCAGTTACAACCCATTTGATCACAAAATGTCTTTACCTCGTACTGAGTTTGTACAGAGTGTAGATAGAGACTGCTGAACTACACACCTGCAGTATATACTGTTGATTGTTTGGTATCCTGTGGCCCAGTCTGCTTCACTATTGTACAATTTGAAGGGCTTGGCCTGGACAGCAACTGTTGTGAACCTTTCCAGACTACTGTATTAGTGTAACTGTTTCACAGTCACAGTACTCTGTTTATATGGTTGTCAGTATCTGAACAGCTATATGACATGGCATATAGAACTGTTATAGTACACAAGTAAAGGATTCCCATTTCTGCAAACCTGTGTGTGGTGTCTTTCCTATGACCTTTCTATGGGTATATGTAGCAGGCAATGACTGACATCTGTATGGGTGTCCCATACAGTGTCCATTTGTTCAGGTGTTAACTGTAGGCATAGTGGATGTTCCATATTGTGTGCACTATCTACATATGTATCTTACTGTACATATATCTGCATGTGTATATGTAGTCACATGCATATAAATATATATTATATATTATATATATATATATATATATATATATATATATATATATATATATATATATATATATGTATCCGCATATCTGTGTCTGTGTATCTGTATCCTGTGGATGTTGATGGCTTTCACATATTACATTTCCGATAGGAGGCAGACTGTACTTGATAGTGTATTGCAGGGTGCATGTATTTGGCTGTGGAGGGATGCCTATTCATACAAGTCATATAGTGTGTGTGTGTGACCTCTCAACCCCATTAACAGTGCATGTGGACATATATGTATTTGTTAATCTGCCATTGCTACAGATGTATGGCCATATATACCTATATAGAGATATATATCTGATAACATATATATATAATTATGTCCATGTATACCTACATAGATATATATCTGTGTTCACATATGTAACGTACTGTGTATATGTAGCAAATAGGTGTAGACACATATATGTGTTGATTTAGGTATATGCATGTATATATGCATATATAGTGATATATATGTATATAGAGTTAGGAAAACAAAAAAATATATATGTGTGTATATATATATATATATATATATATATATATATATATATATATACATACACATATATAGATATGTTGTATCTGTTTAGATTTTAATATAGTTACACACACAGACATCTAGGTGTTGGTATACATTCTCTGTACTGTTGCATGACAGGACTGGATGATATGTTTCTGAAAACATTTAATTTCTGTGTATCTGTCATGGCTTAGTGGTACATCACTTTGTCTAGGGTGTGCAGGGTCCTTGAATTAAGCCTTGCAAGTGCTGTTTATTTTGTTGCTGTGCAGAACATGGCCCATTGGATACAGAGTGATTAAGGCACTTTAAAGTAGTTGTAAGCAGGTTTGCGCATAGCTAAAGCTTTGCCTACACAGGGTAAGCAATTTAGAAGCTAACTTAGTGTATGAAAACGAAAGCAGAGGTTAGGAGTGCTTACCGTCGTGCAAACTTGCGCAAACCTGCTTACAACTGCTTTAAAGTGCCTTACTCACCCTGTATCCGATGGGCTATGTTCTGCCTAGCAATAAAATAAACAGCTTCTGCAAGGCTCGAAACCAGGACCCTGCACACTATATAAAAAGTGGTTTACCACTAAGCCATGGCAGATATGCATAATCATGATGTTTTCACATACATATCATCCAGTTCAGGTAGTCAACACTACAGGGAATGCATTCCACCATGTAGATGTATTTGTTGTGTATATATATATATATATATATTCATATTTAAATGGATATAACATATCTACATATGTAGTTATAGCTACAGAAATGTATACATATATATGCCAATATATACATATATACATAGATACGCACACATCTATAGCTATATATGTATACATCCATATGTCCACATATATACAGCACTAAAAATACAGATATGTAAGCATATATATGGCTCACCTTTCAAGGGGAGAAAATCATGTCTCGAAAAACTGGAATGCCGAAAGTATGTTTTCAACATTGTACAATCTTACAATAAATGCATCGAATGTGCAATGAGCGAATGTCACTATGCATTCGCTCATTGCAGATTCAACAATTTGGGTGCGGATGGCACTATAGTGGGGATGGGGAAAATTTGCCTTTCCCCACTGTAGTGCGAACTCAGAGTTAGTATATCACAGTAGGGGGTTGTGGGGGGCCCAGCCTCCCAGATGGGGGATGCAGGTGTATTCCAACTTGTAGTTCAAGAATCAGCAAAGCTGCTTTTAGATTTGCTGAGTTTTGAACTGTGGTGCAATTAGAAATGACAGATTGGTCCTGTTGGTTCGCAGAAAGGGCTGTTCGAAGAAATTACTATCTCCCTTTCAAAGGTAAACACACACACACATACATATATATATATATATATATATATATATATATATATATATATATATATATATATATATATATATATATATATATATATATATATATATGGACATACATCTGTAGATGAAATTGGGAACATAACCACAACATATATGTCCACATGCACCATTGATGGGTTTGAGAGACCCAAACAACATACATCTGGCATGGATAGGTATACCCCCAACAGCCAAACACATCTGTCCTGCAATACAGTGCCAACCTTAGCAGTTCACATAACCAGGACCCTACATGACAAGGGCAGTACATGTTAACAGTACTCCATCCCCCCCTGTAGGATGTCAGGCTAGCATTACTAACATATCATGCAGTACAGTCAAGTGGAGTGTCATGCTTGGGGGAACCCCCTGGGCAGGAGCAGTAAATAACTGGGATCCCTCATACAATCCAACAGGCCTACACCTGACAATGGATTCACCAATGTTGGCAAGGACGAACACAAATCCACCATGTCAGCTGGAAACTACCACCCAGTAGCCTGATGACCTTGGTCTGCAGTGACATGGAACATATCAACAATGAACGCATGGCCAATGTCACTGGTAATCTTAACACATGGGACCCCGCCAATTTTAGACTTGTCAAAGGCAGAGAATGCAACCTGAACCTGGTATACCTCCTTGATGCAATCATGACAGATGTAGATGAGGGTAGGAGATGCACAATGCCTGTGTAGATCACAGCAGGCTTTTGTACACCATCCTACATGTAGGAATGTGTGTAGATGTTAAAGGATCTACCACCGTTCACAGAATATGTTTCCATCAGGACTGCTTGGCAAATGCCAACATTCCATAGGTGCCATCCCATGGACATACAGTCCTTCACAGGTCATAGATGTGTTAATGCCCTCCTCCATACTGTAGAGGTGTGCAGCACTACTAGGGTTGATATAACTCACTGGGTGTGGCTGTTGTGGACACATCCGCCATTATTGCAGTTACTGTTGCATCCACCCCCCCATATAGCTGCCTGTAATACTGTACAGTGTATGTTATCAGATTATTAGTCATTGTTTACACCATTCACAGTAGCTGAGCACCTCACACCCTCCTAAGAGTAGGGCTATGCCATCAGCATTGGCACACTCATGTTACTGAGGTGAGGATTGCAGTAGAGTGGAGAAAGGAACATACACCCTGCTGTTACCATGTTCAATGTCATCCACATTGCAGACTGCATATATAGCAATGTGTGGTTGTGCCTATCCTGTCTTGGTGGGATTACATGGACAACAGATGTGTTACCTTCATGGGGACATACCTCCATGTGTACAGTCTTGTATCTGTACTGCATCCAAACCAAAGGCTCTGTGTGTTGAACCCAGCCATATCATGTGTACCACCCACTACACTTACTGGTGTCCTCTGTAGAAAGCCTGCTGACACCACTACACCCATCAGCCATGTGGCACATGGGCAAACACAACACAATCAGAATAGATAATGGTGAAAACAATACAACATTGTTAATTACAGCTATCATGCATCATGGCTGCACCGCTACACCTTTCAAGATATTAGTATTTCTCTTTACTGCTGACAACATGCTGCACAGCATTCCATTGCTACACGGATGTACAGTCACCCTGTGCATCAGCATCGTGTTAGCCTGTCCCTGCATCCATGTAACAGATGACAGGATGTGGCACAGGTATCATCATATGCACAGGGTGTATTGTTGGTTTGCCAGAGGCCTAGGCTGAGCCATACAATTGACAACGTGTGTGTGTGCATGCATGTGTGTGTGTGTGTGTGTGTGTGTGTGTGTGTGTGTGTGTGTGTGTGTGTGAGGGGGCTGAGTACTGTTGTGGGCCAATGATGATGTCATGTGTGCAGGTATGTGGTTGCTCTAGGTTTGTTGTTTATGTGTGTATGTCTGCATGCACACAGTTCTACCATGTGGCTGCCCTATATGGGGATTTGTGAGACAGCTGCAGACTGTACCTAGCAGGGTTTGCAGTTCACCATCTCTGGCCATGGGACCTGCGCCTGGTAGGGGTGCTACAGGCAGTATCAGGTACAAAGCCAGATCGGTACAGTCCCCCGAGTTTGACAGATGTCCACTGAATCCAGGTCCCTCCTGGGGCTGGCCCGGGCCATGTGCATGTGGTCTGATATGATGGTCTGTGGACAGCACCCCCCACAGTGCTGGGGCTGGTGCTGCCACTACAGGATTGGCCGTGACTGGTGGGACATCCACAATGACCTCCAACTGCGGGTGTTGCTGGCATACGTCCACATGGCCATCGCAACCATCCCGCTCTGTCCTGACACATGGACATGACATTGTGGATGAGATTCAATATCTCACCCCACCGTCTATCCATGACCTCGGTGTAATTACGAATGGCACCTGCTAGGTCATGGATGCTGTCAGTTACAGAGGTGTGATGAGCCCTCTGCACCCTTAGACCCTGTCTGGTGTGCTTTTCCATTCATGCCTGTGCCTCCATGACAGCTTGGAACATGCATGTGGTTGATATAGATATGGCATGTCTGTCAGGGGCATGATGACCAGCAGTGCTTCGATGAGCACCCCTGAACATCTGCCTATGTGGTACACTGCCGGACATCTAGCTATGGCTGCTGTGTCCTGCTACATGTGCCATAGATACCACACTGTCCTGGCCAATGCCAACTGTAGACTGTCCCTCAGCTAAGGCCAACAGTGATGAGGTATGTAGAGGCAGTGTGATTGTGTTCGTGGATGGGGTGGATACTTGTGGGTTGTCAACTGGTGGCCAGCAGCAGCCCCTGATGACCCTGCCTGTGCCACAACACACCTATCCTCATGGTCACTGTCTGTATCAATGAAATCAGATTCCCTATGGGAGGGACCCAGCTCCACCTCACCACCTGTGAGGGGAAAACAAGGAGCAGACTGTAAGACCTGTACATCACCACTAATTAGTACACACACACACACACACACACACACACACACACACACACACACACACACACACACACACACACACACACAAACACAAAGTGTGCAGGCATGGCCACACACACAGACATACACACATGCAGTCGACATACAGGACAACCCATACACTCCAGCAGACAGCACCTACAGACAGCTCCAGCACCCCCATAACACACACAATAGCAGGTGATGGTGCAGTACAGTATCACACACAAATGTGTAATTACACACATGTCAGCATGCAGGACATGTGGTGCTCAACAGCATGTAGTGTAACTGTAGTCAATCCCCATTACCAACATTATACAAGGCTGTGATGCATGGCTTCGGTTATTAGGTGATGACCCTCCACCTGGTACAAACTGCACCCATGTCCACAGCATTGCTTTGCATCTGTTCAGCACCCTGGCATGTACTGTGCACCATACCTCACAGGTGTACACACCATTGCAGGATGTGTATCTGTGTGTCATTTATGTTTCCTCTGCTGCTCACAGCCTTTGTGTGTTTCTGCATTATATGTGGATACATGTGTTTACTGAATGCCTGGTGTGTATTCACAGATGTCATCATCAGTGGTGCATGTATGAGTGATAGAATACCATTAGATCGACCACAGACTCAATGTATTGTACTGATAATGAGTGTAGAGACCATTATTGACATGGCACTCTCTTCCATGACATGCCATGGCACAACACTATTGCATATGGCAACACTACACATACTTGATATGCGACATATGACCTAGGCAGTCAATTGCATTACAGGCCATATGTGTCAGTTGTGCAGATGCTGGTTGGGATGCATACCGTTTGTGGGTGCATAGGTGTGCACACACATATCATGATGGTGTGTAGTAATAACTGCTATGTGTACTATTGTGGTCACTATACCTGGCAGAGGTATAATAGCATGGGTCATCATCATGACCCAGTAGTTGGTCATTCAGGCCTGCAAATGTTCCCTAAACCTGCATGTTTGCATGCTAAAAATGTGCACAGCCATTGTAGGTCATACAGTACCATCACTAGTGCCGTGAAGTCAGGGTTATGTCTGCCACACTGCCTGACCTTGACTGTGTGCAGATAGAGGCATTCTCAGTGGGTTTGTCTCTCCCCTCCAGTGCACTGTTGTATTTCAGGAAGACACACCCTCACCATCTCCTGCTACATTGCAAATGCTCGACATCTGTGGCCTACACATGTGTGGCATATTGCAGTAACCCAAACTAGGAACACCATGTGTACTGGCATATTCCCTGCCAATGCAGGGCAAACATGCAGGTGTACAGTGGCACCAGTATTGTACAGATGGGGATGTCATCCCTGGATTGGGGTGAGGTGTGGAATGTGCAGCACATGCATCATAACTGCAACTTCCTGGACTACCCCAACATGGCGCTGGTACATCAGATCACATTGCAACACATGGCTTTGGCAATGTCCCACCATTATGTAGGGCATATCTGTATTGGGCTCTGGCTGATGTAGCCTGTGGTACACATAAGCTCATAGGTGAGTACTGGTCTATTGGTCCTGGGGCCTACATAAGCCTAGCCACAGGTGTTCTCGGCCATGCACCACCCAATAATGTTATTCCCCTGTGCCCCTGTCAGGCTGTGGCACACTGTACTACCCAGGGTGAATTCCCCATTTCCCATCCAGTTGTCAAGTGTTCTTGTAAAGAGGGCCAATGAGTAGCATTGCCTGACATGAATGGGTAGTCTGTTCCTGAGTGTGGAAATTCCCCAGGACAGGGCCCTATTCCTCCAGTATGTTCTGCGTAATGTGTTGATGGGGTTTAGGACCCTGGAGTGTGTGTTTGCAGAGGGAGTGGGATTTCTTTATGTGTAGCATGTTCAACTGCTCTGTGTATGACATAGCTGTGTATGTTAGGCAGATGTCAACTGTGCCTGGGCAATGTGTTCTGTAGTGTAGCCACAGTTGTATGAGATGGTCTGTGTATTGCAGGTGTTTGAGGCTGGTAATCCCATTAGTGAGGTGTGTGCTCTGTCAGTGAACATGTACAGCATGCATTATGGGTAGGTGTGTTAGATGTGTACATGGCCTACACCTTAGCTATGACATGCACAGTGAATTGCCAAGCATAACCTTAAACCATACTCACTGGCATCTGGCTGCTGCCTTGCTGGTATCCCAGAGGTACCTACATTGTGATGGGATAGAGTTGATGTCAGTGGCCACAGCTGTGGTATTGCTACAGGGTGGGTACAATATTACAGTAAAACAACAGCTGAAGTCCACAGTACTACAGATTATGCATAACTGCTTATCAGTACTACACAGCAACAGACTCCACATCTCACATATGCATGATCTACCTGTACAGATGCATACACAACAGTG
>NC_056728.1:1353941970-1354066970 GCF_019279795.1 Protopterus annectens
AAAAGAAACCTTGACGAGTGGATGGGTAACAGAAAATACACCCATGGGATCACTTCATTGGCTCTGCTTGACAGAGGATCAGTTAATTAATCAATGGGGCGATGATAGCTGACATGCTCTGGCTAGGCTTATAAATGCCCTTGGGCAGATATAGTTCCTACCTATGAACATATGAACATATAAGACAAGGGTCATTCAGTGTGATAGTGAGATGTTAAGTTAAGCAATGTTATGTACAAGATGCTGTGCATTAACACAAATGCTACTTTTCCCCTAGGGCTTGACTACAGGGTGTAATTGGAGGCTGCTGAACTACATCTGTAATTGTTGATTGTTATGTATCTTGAAGGCAAATCCTGTGCCTACTGTTGTTCTAATTGAAGGCCTTGGCCTGAACAGCGTAGTATGGTATATATCCACATTGCTTGCATCTACTGTTTTGTGTGGGCCTTGCATTCATCACTGATTACATATTTCAAAATTTATGTGGTGTAAGTACTGGCATACATTATTGTATAGTACACAAATAAAGGTTATCTGTGTATGCATACCTGTGTGTCGTGTCATGTCCTTTGAATTGTGGGTGGGTATATGTTTACTGTCAGTATTCTCATTTGTGGGAATTGTTGCCACACTACATATTTCACAGGTGGCAGTTAAAGGGCTTGTGGCTGAGGGGTATACTTTGCACCTAGTACTTTTACACTACTTCTACATATGTATAGCTACTAATACATTTTGTCTGTGTATATGTGTATGTACCAATATATATCTCATATAGCTATATCTACATATATATGTATATATATATATATATATATATATATATATATATATATATATATATATACATATGAACATATTTATGTATCTATATACAATTAATGTTATATGATTATTTGTGAGTTTTATATATATATATATATATATATATATATATATATATATATATATATATACACACATATAGATATATATCTCTACATATAGCTGTCTATCTGTCTACATTTACAGATATATATCTGTCCATATGTCCATGCATGTTCGGCTCATATTTTGGCCTGTACCTCAGTCTCTTGGCAATTGATATGGATGATCGCAGCATTGAAGTCAGTAACTAGTGCCGACACTTTTGTGTTTCAGACTTCATCTCCTTTTTCATATGTGTTCTAATACATATAACTGTGTAACTAGCAACATTTTAAGTGTATTAGAGCATTACTTGACATATATCCCTATTTGTACCCACATTGTGACATACTTTGTCCAGACTTCTTGCATTAACAGGTTGTATGGTATGATATTAATACATTTCCTGTACTGTTGACTGATTGTGCTGGATGATATGTTTGTAAAAACATCAGGTTAAGTATATTTGCCATGGTTTAGTGGTAAATCACTTTGTGTATGGAGTGCAGGGTCTTGGGTTCTAGCCTTGCAGAGGCAATTTATTTTGTTGCTGGGCAGAACAAGGGCCAT
The DNA here is from genome assembly GCF_019279795.1 of Protopterus annectens. Taxonomy (NCBI): domain Eukaryota; kingdom Metazoa; phylum Chordata; order Ceratodontiformes; family Protopteridae; genus Protopterus; species Protopterus annectens. Next base: position 1,353,943,450 of record NC_056728.1, read on the forward strand.
TGGATACAGAGTGATTAAAGCACTTTTAAGCAGTTGTAAGCAGGTTTGCATGAGTTTGGGGTATGATAAGCACTGCTAATCTCCACTTATGTTTTCTTACACTCAGTTAGCTTCAGAATTGCTCAACCTGTGTAGGCATAGCTTACCCTGCGCAAACCCATGCAAACCTGATTACTGCTGCTTAAAAGTGCTTAATGGTTAGCATTGCTTAATAGTTAATTAACACTACATTTTCCTTTTGGCAGTGATTTATTATTCATTACAGGTTCTATATCTGTCTGGTATTTATGATTCTACACTTCTACTACTTCTACACTTTATTACAATAACATAACACCTCACATCTCTGCTTACTGCAGTACTCCAGTTCACATATTTATGTTATGTAGCAGGTTATACCACTTCACACTGTACATAGATTCAGTTCACATGTTTGGTTTGATTTTCCTGTGGTAGGATTAGTTTGCTGATACCTACTGTGACTATAGTGTACAGGGTCCTGAGTTCGAACCTTGCAGAGGTATTTTCTTTTGATGCTGGCCAGGACATAGGCTGTTGGGTACAGAGTGATTAAGGCACTTGAAAGCAGTTGTAAGTGGGTTTGCATGGGTTTGTGCAACGGTAAGCACTGCTAACCTCTGGTTACAGTTTCTTACACTCAGTTAGCTTCTACTTTGCTTAATCTGCATAGGCAATGCTTACCCCGGTGCAAACACACTTAAACATGCTTACTAGTGCTTATATATGCTTGCTACTGCTTATTTGTGCTTAAACCTGCTTACTAGTGCCTTATTCATTATGACAATGACACTTCACATGTGCATTTAATGCAGTATTCCAGTTCACATTTAAATGTTATTTAGTAGGTTATACAGCAAAAAGATGTAAAAATATGTTCATATACAGATTTCACATGGAAAATGATATGTGCTACAGTGGGATTTGAACTGGGAATGCCTGTGCATTAGGTGGATGCTCTAGCCACTACATTATTGCTGTGCGGCTTCATTTTCATATATATTCCTTGTTATCCTCTTCAGCTTTTTCAGCTGCTTTAACTGTAGCTAAGCGATGGGCACACCCGCGCACCTACGGTTAGCTGTACTCAGGGTTTAAAAAAAAATAAAGGGGTTTCCTCTTTTTATTTTTATGTGTTGTTGCTGTTGTACACATGGGGGACTGTTGGTGGGGATATGCAGACACCTATGAGTGGTCTTGCTCATTTATTTACAGTTTCTGCTGTTCTAATTGCAGGGGCTTGTTCACTCTGAGAGCTCTGCTCTCAGACAAGCCCCCTGCACTCATCCATGCTCCATGTAGGATTAGGAGGTCAGGCAGTGCACCTTCATTAATATGCATGGCGTGCTGCCGTCCTCCTCCTAAACTGCCACTTCTCTGCAGGACTAGATTAGTCCTGCACGGAAGATTTGTAAATCTGGGGGTAATATTTTGTAAACAACTTACAATATCTCAGCAACCACCCAAGTTACACACATACTATCAGTGGCATTTTGTTCATCTAACTGAGAGCATTCATATGAGACTAAGGAGTTCTGTCTGTGCAACTTGTTTTTTGAGATATTTAAAAAAAACGGTAAATAATGGTGACAAGAACAACAGAATAAACCACTAGTCCTGAAGGAACCACTCAGCGGAAGCAATAATACGTCCTTTAATGAAAATCACAACTAACAGCATAAAAGATACGTAAAAAATCAAAGTCTTGTTTCATAGATTAAGCACTTTCATCCACCAGTATGTGGACTTCATCAGAATCAATTAATCAATTAGATCAATTGGATTATATATATATATATATATATATATATATATATATATATATATATATATATATATATATATATATATATATATATATATATATATATATATATATATATATATATATATATATATATAGATATATATATATATATATATATAAATAAACTAAAATATATAAATATGTTATAGAGACAGATATAGCAGCAGTTATTCTATATTCTTCAAAACAATTTTTAGGGACATTGTATATTAATGAGAGTAAAATTGATATGGACTTAATGCTTGGTACATAGACATACATACATATCAATGCAGTTGTGTGTGGCAACAAATACATCCATTAATTTAACTACTTAGGCAATACAATATTGATCGTACTTAAATCAATATATTAAGTAGTTAAATTAATGGATGTATTTTTATATATATATATATATATATATATATATATATATATACTGCATTTAGACCTTATAGGCACTGGTGTTTTAATAAATGTACGAACAGAATCGAATTAATAGTGAATGTACCATAAAATGACAGGAAATAGTTCTATTGTTTAGCAGTATGTATTATTAGTTAATATGTACAAACAAACATATCTGTCCAGTTCTTTTTATTAGATTTTTTTAAAAACAGGATTTTTAAGTATTTATTTTGGACAAATGAGTATGAATTATATCTGGAATAGAGTTGTTTTTAACTGATATTTTGTTATGTAGTATTTATTTTATTTTATATATGTAGAGATCTGTCTCTTTAAATTACTACCTAGAAATGGCACCAAAGTGTGTTTAAATAGTGACGATCTAATTGATTAATTGATTTTGATGAAGTCCACATACTGGTGGATGAAAGCGCTTAATATATGAAACAAGACTTTGTTTGATTTTTTACATATCTTTTATGCTGTGAGTTGTAATATTTAGAAAAAATCTGAACATTTTATATATATATATATATATATATATATATATATAAATTAATATCATAAAAACAACAGTTAATTTCTATTTACCTGCACTAGACTAGACAGAGGTCAAATATTAGTGCAGCTGAGGTTACCATTGTGTAAGATTTAAGGTGAAATCTTTTAAAACCTTGAACATAGCATGGTTTTGAAATTATTAATGAAAATATGAACAAACAATATTTGACACCTAGAGGCATCAGTAGGAGTTAACTGCAGATGTGCTTGGAGGCGTCACTTGGATGTAACGAGTTAAAGTGTCTCTGTTTCATCTGAATTTATCATAGTATTTATTGTCATCCCATAAATCATTGTCTTCGAACACACTCTGGCCACCACCATGTTGGATTCGCCACAGCCCACAATTCAGGTGAGAAGCATTATACATACGTTAATAGGTTCATACCAAGCTGCTAATCAGGTAGATCTTTTATAGCCTAGCCACAAGATCCCGATTCATCATTACCCTATGATATGATTACCTGACACCTAATTTTGTCCCTTTTAAATAAATAGGGCCAAGGAGGTACTTCACTTTACATCCAATTCTTTTCCGCAACAGAGGGATTCTTTGAGAGATGTGTCTATCTCATAAGAAGGTCTTATTTAACAGAGGGATTCTTTGAGAGATGTGTCTATCTCACAAGAAGGTCTTATTTATTTTATGGTGGAAGTTTACTTCTATTGAGTGGGTGTTTAGCATGTTGCTTGTTTTATGAATGTATAGGAGGCCACATACTTCAAGGCTTTATTCACTAATTAGAGGCCACCTCAAGAGTCTGTAGAAACAGAGACGAGAGAAAGTGCTTTCATGAGGTCATTATTGCACAAGGAAGACTGGCCCTTGATTCTCTTAATGAGGAAAACTGCAATCTTTTTAGTAGAAGTCACATGTTTAGAAAATTACATATCAAATGGGGCATTATATTATATTATGGAACTGATGAGGGAGGAGTAGAGAGGTTGATATCTTCCTTTCTTCTAGAAGATATGCTTCTGGTAATCAGTCTGGCGAGATAAAATGATCTCCAACAACAGTGCATACATGATGATCTAAGGGTGGTTCATTGTCATTGAAAGTGCCTAGTTACTCAATGACTATGTCAATTTTCAAAGCAGTGTCATCATGGGGTTTGTACATGGATGCACATGTTTGACAAAGGATATAATATTATGTTCTTTGGAAATTACTGTAAGGTCATGGTCCAAGCAGCATTTGTTTTCTATATGTTAGACTGTCAAGGAGAGTCTGGAAGTCATCTGGGAAGTTTATGACAGCTGTGAGATTGCAGTCATGTGCAAACTTGGTCAGCCACAGGCTCTTGTTATCGGCCTTGACATCAGAAAAGTAAATATTGAAGATAAGTGTCCCAAGGATCAATCACTGAAGGTCACCACTAGTAATGACCCTTTTTAATGAAACAGTGGTCAAAACCCTGATAGATGTCTGTCAGTAAGCCAGTCTGCTATCCAGTGGGCAATATAGGGTTTATATTTAGTTTCATTAGCTTGCCAATAGTGCCAGAATGTGGGATGGTATCAAGGGTCATGGCCAAGTCCAGGTAGGCAGTGTGAAGTGATTTACTTGCATCCACTGCATCACTGACACCCTCATGAAAATAGTAGGAGGCCTTTATTCATAAAAAAATAAACAAACAAATAAATAAAAATATTTACATATTTGCAACATCATACATTACTTACAATATTTACACAAACATTCATATACACTTCTTTATTACTTATCACTTATACCATTTTTACTCTCCCCTTCATGCATATCCACATTTTTTTCTTTGAACATAATATTAATATCCCACTTCTATCATATAAGAAATCATTGTATCTTGCTTGCCACAAAAAAAATGTAAAATTAATTTCCTATTCAGTTTTCCAGTTTACATTTTTTACGTTGTATTTGCCATTGTTAGTGCCATTGTTATTGTTTCAATATTTTCATTACTTCATACTTTCTTCTTCAAAACTCATTTGTCATGGGGCATTCTAAAATAAAAATAATCTCACTGTCTTCTCTTAACAAAGATTACATTTCCTTTTCTTGTATTTCATTAATTGTTTCACTAGTAGTTCATTTAAAATCAATCAAAAAACAAAAATTATTGACTTGACATTCTAGCCTTTTCTTTCTTTCCTCTGTTGTCTTGTTTTCGTACTTCAGAAATTCAGAACAAGTGTATATATGATGAAATCATGTCATTATCATACAATACCATTCTTTTCTGTTTTATCTTTTATTACTTCCCATTCACTCATTTTCCTGTAATAAGCTACTGCTTCCCCTTCTTTTTCTGTAATTTTCTTGTTCTATTTTGTCATGTTCAATATTTTTCCGTATCTTACATCCTGTATATTTGCACTCTATTTATTGCTCATGTATCATCATCTTCAAAATCAAATGTAACTGTAAAGAGGCCAAGAATACTACAGGGTTTATTAGCTCTAAACCACCTTCTTTATATTCACTCTCTAGTACAGATACTCATTTGCTAGTAACTCGTGACACACCTGCTTGCTGCCACTTGCTCGAAAAAGCAAGTATTCAAAACTCTCTAGCCCTATCTCTCATTGCTATGTAGCCCTCCCAACACCAAACCCTAAAATCCCACTCAACTCCCTAAGCCTAAAGTCCTACTGCTTTCCCATTGCCGCTTGCCTGAACTCATATTTGAGTTTGTGCTAAGCAGTGGCCCATAAGAGCTTCAAAGTATTTGAATCCCTGTCTTATAGACAGTGGTTTCAAGCTTTTGGGACTCAAGTGCCTGTAACCCTCACTACACACAACTCACTTCTTACAATGTTTAATCTAGACCCCACATTATTCCAAAGACTACATCTTAGAATTATTTTTCGACCTGGCATTGTCTGAATCCCCCTTCTTGGTTCCACTGCTATATTTTACACCTTATTTACCATTTGTCTTGCACCCTTCCCCTTCTGTTACTAGCACCTTCTGTTCTCCCTCTTCCATCTTAGGTTATGATCAGTGAGTTGTACCTTTCCGTCCTAGCACAAAACTCTGCTGTCCCTTATGGACTAAGGCAGACCCTATCCCTGCATATATTTGGTTTCTCTGAAAGGTCTCCCCTCAGTCTTCCTAATAGTCTTGACCTTTGTCCCCCATATGCCGTAACTCCCCTACCACCACTGAATGGAAAAAGCATAGATTTTCTTAAACATCAATTTATATAGCCTTCATGTAAACATAATTTTCTTTACTTTCATCTAAAATTTCTTTATATTGCTTTTGACAACATGTCCCACCATATTTTATACCTAGTATTTCTATCTTGTCTCTTGTAAAACATATATCACCTATTGGCATTATGCCACCATATCCTATTTTTTTGCTCGAAACTAACCCCACCACCACTAAAAGTGTTATTAATTCCCTCATTATCATTTTATCTACACTTTATTCCTTACCATGGTTATCAAATTATATACACAGCTCAGAAATATTTACAAGCATGTCTCACCGTAATGTACTATAGCTGCTTCCTTTCCCACACTTATTCATTTCCCTCTTGCAGCATTAATAACAGAACAGAATAATACTGCACTCATCAGGCATCCCTGTGTGATGCACTACCCAAGTTTGATTTACGTCCTCTCTATCCATTAACTAAAACCTTCACCCAAGACCTTTTATATACACTTCTAATGGCCCCAATTACTTTCTTTGGGATTATTTAGTGTATTAATATATCCAAATGAATCCAGATGATTTTCCCAATCAGTAAATACAAGTCCAAACCAAACAAAAGTTTAATGAAGCAATACAGAAAATAAAATATACTAATTTATTTAAAAATCAATAAATGCAAGACTTCTGTATATAAAAATGCACTTGGGTTTAGATTTATTTAGACTTTAAACACAACATTCTCTTTCAGTCCTTCTTAAAAAGAAAAAAAATCACATGACTAATCATGTTTTAAAGCATAACATCTTACTTCAATGTGTGCTTAAGTAATGCTTTACACTGGTAAAAAAAAAACAAAGTTGAAAAGTACAGTCTGTGAGCACTTATATGACATTAAACTCAAGAACAATTTTAATGCATTATTTCAGCACAAATGATGAACAGAGTACAAGAGTTTTCTTTTAGTGCTGGATTATGTACATACTAATGACAGAGGTAGAAATGGAGATAACAACCTAAATTATAGAGAACATAAGTGACAAATATTGCTGGATGTTTGCAAAGGTAAAAGTCTGAATGTCAGTGTGAATTGTAAATGCTTTTAAAGAAATATCAGAGATGCTTTAACTTTTCTCAAAAGTTGTAATTCTCTGCATATGCCTGCATGGATCCCTATCACTTCGCCGACAATTCAAATCTCCAAAAATGATATGGCCGAGACCATATCGCCGAATGTTTGAATTACCAAAAAAGGAGTAAAAACACAGAACAACTTACCTGTACATTTTTGCATGGGGGAAAGCCACCCTGCAACCTCCACACTCAATACAACTTAAATATACCAACTTCTTGATCGCACTTCAGTGAGGAAAATGGCAAATCCCTGGTTCCGCACTGTATGGCGATCAGAATACACAATTGTCGGCAATTCATATCTTTGGCCATATGGTCTCGGCCATATCGTCTTTAGAGATTTGAACTTTGAACACTGTGATAGGGAGCTGTCTGCACATATACCTGTTAACATTTTCAGACATTTCCCTATCTTAATTATAATATTCTCTTTCCCAAATATTGACATTGTTGTAGTGTGATCTGAAGTAGCTACTATTAAATTCCTACTACTTACCTATTTTTAAAGTCCTTGAAAATAACACAAAATCAAGTTCTGACTTTATCTGTGCTTCTTAAAGTATACAGTCTTTTCCTACCTTATGCCAGGCAGAAGTTCTCCATTATTTACCCACAAAGTTTGACATCTGTTCCTATTTTTTTTTTGCCTTTAAACCATAGTTTGCCCTGTACTTTTCTGAGGTGAGCCAGTCTTTAATGATGTGCCTTTCTATTCTGGGAAATCTCTTCAGCAGCTTTACAGAAAACAGAAACCATTCAAAAAGGGAAGTAAAATGAATAACTGAATTGGGTAACAAATCCATGTTATATTATTGACTGGTGATGGGATCAGAGGGAAGCTCCCCTGAGAAGGTCCAAAGGCATGAGTGATCTGGCATCATTTGGCAGCCTGAAAGAGACATGGAGGTGGCAGAATCATCTGCCATGGGGGGCCACAGCTGGGGAAGGTCTCTTGGCAAAGTTAAAGGGGAGGCCTGTAGGCATCAGCCCTGACAGAAGTCAGCAAGGGTGCATTGGGCCAATGGGTGTGGGGCCTGGAAAGCTCCTGCCTGAGTGAGTGGCATCAGGCGGAGCACCCCATGACAGAAGTCCTGGAGGGAGTGACTGATGGATGGTGGCAGAGCATGGAAGTCTTCTGCCAGGGTGATGGCATCTGACCTTACCCCATACACAATGACATCCCCAAAAAATCACAAAGTCCCCAGAGTTGCTCAGGATGGGAAAGAAATGGGACTGGCTGCCCCGGAAGCCAAGTCACCATTCAGACTGAGCAGTCTAAACTGGGACATTTCTGTGTCCCAAAGACAATGTGTGGGATTCCAGGACAGAGACTTCCAAACCGGGACTGACCTGGAAAAACTGGGACTATTGGTCACCTTGTCTTAGCCTTACTACATCACACACACACACATACAGGTATATAAACATTACTAGTGAATGGCAGAAAATCTGTTACTATTGACTCTGACAATGAATACTCACTGATAACCTCATTTCTCACTCTCATATACTCACTTCTTTGGTGTCAGGCTTGCCTTCCTGTAATCTTCCCACCCAACCCTAATGATGATAACTGTGCCCTGCCCTTTGCACATTTTATTGGGACTTAGTGTTGCATATGTCTAATGCAAAGAATAGATACCTAATGCTTTGTCACTCACATGTGTGCTTTAATAAAATGCATTGCAAAAACAGTTTATTTTGTATTTATTTTTCCTGCTCAAATGTACATGTTATTCTTTATGTACATCATCTTCAGTGTATTTTTACTATTAGTCCTAGTAATGCAGTCCTACTTAACAGTAATTAGTGCCTGGTCAGCACCTTGTAGAAATGATGCTTAGATTGCCCTGGTCACTGCTGTGGTATCTACTCTGGGCAATTGTAATGCGGGATGCACAGAATTGGGAAGAATCGTATTTATATTACATAGGTCATGCACAGTTCACTGCAGACATCCATCTACAGTTGGTTCATCTTACTGACATACAATACTTGCATCTGAGAGTAAGCATTTATATATCTCTTTTTTACATATTCATCACTTATATTGGTCAATACAGTTGCCACACAGTTCTTTCTTCTACAGCTAACACTGTTTGATGCTCACTGAACATAAAGATTAACACGGGGTAAGTAAAGGTTGTGCATTTTGCATGTATCCCTTTTTCATTTTGTATGTGCTTAGCATCTTAGGTAATGACTATGTGTGCTGTCCTCTGGTGCTTAACCAGGCCATGGCATACTGCACACACCTATGTCTGCCAGGATCATCCACAGCTACTGGTTCTTCCTCAGACTCCTCATGTGTTTTGTAGACTCTGCTGGCCCTTCTTGTGGTGCTGTAAACTGTGGTCCTTGGCCTTGCTGTCCTAGTTGCAGCTGTTTCCTGATAATTATATTGTGCAACATGGCACAGACTGTGAATATGTTTGCTGAGGTGCCTGGGTCATACTGCAGAGCATCACCAGATTTATCTCGACACCAGAACCTTGATTTCACTAAGCCGAATACACACTATATAATATTTATGGTTTGGGCATGTGCATTGTTGTATCCTTGCTCAGTATGGTTATGTGGGCTTTTCATGGGTGTCATAAGCCATGGTTCCAATGCATAACCTGCATCCTTCTCTAGATGCTGTTGTGGAAAGTCACTTCTAGCAAACTTTATTTACAGTTCACAGATATGCTATATGTGTGAGTTGTGAAAACTGCCATTGTTACCTGCAAACACAATGTAGACAATGCCTTTGGCATTCCAGACCACCTGACAGTTCATAAGTGGTATTCTTTTCTGTTGATATACCTACGATCCTATTCACCAGGTAGTGCTTTTATTTCTATGTGTGAGCAGACTATGGCCCAAAAAAGTGTGCTATGGCATAGAATTCTTGCATGGTTGTTTCTCTCTCCTCTGAAGGTATAAAGAACCCTAATGTGATCCCTAACATGTTGCAGTATTCCATTTAGAAATTAATGGACTATTCCTGAGGCAGAGGCCTGTGACACCCCTAATATATTTCCGTGGGTTTCTGAAAGGTGTCTGCTACTAATATGAGCAATACTACAAATACCATGGTTTCCACTGAGATGGGTTCTACATGATTTCCTCTGGGCTTCAGGTAAGGCAGGCAGAGGTTGCCTATTTCCTCTAGGGTATCTCTGCCACCCTGTATCACTGTACAGTTTCTGTATCATGAAGGCCAAGTCAAATGTGGTCTGAAAATTCTTCTCCTATGCTGAGGTCTGTCAGCAGCATCAGAAGCACCTTGCATTAAAACCTATTAGATATACAGGTCAATGAAAGCAGCAGCAACCCTTAACATGTTTTCTAAGTGTGTTTGTGACTGTATTGCAAAGAGTGTTGGAATTAAAGCAAAAACAGAGCACCGCATGTACATGTGCACTTTACACTTCCTGAATAGCTCCACCATGTTGAATTGCTTAATTAGCATGCATTTCATCTACGTATGTCTTCATTAGCATATTCTGCCACTTAACTTTATTTTGCAGCCTGTGGTGTTTAATGAATAAAAAATAGCATGCTCACCACTGTGAGATGTGCACATGCGCTCAGCGTAAAGTGTGGGCGTTCATGAATCAATGTGTAATATAAAATGCTTATGGAGGTATTATAGAAAAAAGATTTAAAAAGCTCCTGGGAAAGTTCTGATACAGGGAATACTTTGGCCAAAGGGAATAAAGTCTAAAGAAGTAGTAAACATTCAAAAGAAGTGACTGAAAGCACCTTGAATGGGATAAAGAATGTAGAATGGCAGTTTGTGACACGGAAAGGGCATATGGCCGTATAATGCATAGCCACGTATGAGTGCTGTTTCAAAAATATTATGTTAGTAGGAAAACTATTAGATTCTTAAACTTGGTATATGAAAAGAGGGTGACAAAGGTTTTAGCAAATAGGTAGATAGGTGGCAAGGTTCAATGATGTAATGGGGTAGAGCAGGATTACCCTACGAGTAGTGTATTATTCGCACTAATAATGAATGCAGTTGCCATTAGGTGTGGTTGGTCCAGGCACACCAGAAGTACAGACCTGAGTTTTTTCCTCTTTAATAATAATATCATATGCAGATATTTTAGTAATTATTACTTGTAATAAATTATGGGCAGTGTAGCTAAAGTTTTAGAAGTTATGCTAGCTTAATGTAGTATTAGAAGTGAATAAAAGTGTCATTATTTAGAAGATAATGTGAAAATGGGAGGTATATATTTCTCCTAAAAAGAAACTGAAATTTTGTGTTTAAAATGCAATAGGTCTAAAATTGAGAACAAACAATGAAAAATGATATTACAGGAACTAAATTTTAAAAAGCAGACTTTTGGAAGGCATTTAGAATGTCTTTTAGAAATAGATATGTTTGATTAATGTTGTATTTTGGAAGAAAATTATTTATTTGGGGGTGTTATATGATCCCAGTATCAACAAAAAAAGAGTTACTTTTGTAGCACTATTATGACTCACAATTAAACCCTGCGAAAACAAAGGCATGCTGTAATATGGAAGAGAATGGAGCTTGAGGTTTAAAAAGCCAAATTGTTTATTTAGCTTTTCTACATTTATTCCAGATAATAAGAGCAATGAAGCATTGTGGAGAATGTTTGTGTCATTTACTAAGAACAACATATTTATGTTTTTGGAATACTATTAGAATGAAAAAAAGGATGGGAGGTAGAAACTGTGCAGAATTGTTAGAATATCATGACAGTTAATATATAGAAATGCGATATAGTCAAAATTATAGATCACATAAATAATTGGTATGTAAATGCTATATTATTATCCCATGTAGTCAATCTCCGTCAAGATTTATATGTTGACATGAAAAATGCAACTGCTCAGAGTATGAAAATACTTCAGAAGTAGAAGAACGGCAAGATTTTTTTTATGGATGACATTTTTAAATGATTGTCCAGTAAAGGAATTAATTTTCTATAAAGAAAATAAGAAGTGGAAATATGTAAATGTGCTTTTAAACAATATGACATTAATGTTTATATGAAAATATTATGATATGGAAGTTGTGAAGGATTAGATAATTAAGTGGTAGAGTAGATACAGTCATATTTTTCAATTATGTGATTTGTAAAGATGGGGAGAAGTAACGAGTGGGACTTGAGTTTGATTGTTATTAATATTTAAATACTATCTAGCAATATATATATATATATATATATATATATATATATATATATATATGTATATATTGTTTATATCCAAGAACCACAAGGTAAAACCACGGCTCCGAAGGAATCAAGCTTTAATAAACAACAAAAGAGAACCACAGGCTGACACCAGAATCTATAAGTGCTTTTGCGTTCCCTTTGAACGCTTCATCAGACTTGTTCTCCTTTTGCATGTAGAACAAACCAAAGCGGGAGGATGTAGATCACTGAGTGTATTGTTCCTATTGATCCACTGTATCTAGATAGCACATGCATATAAGTACTGAGCACATATGATAACAGTGCCATTTTGTATACTCAGCCAGAGTGAGTGCAAGCATTAAAAGAGATGCACATGTGAATGTGTTTGAAGTAATGTGTGAATCAGTTAACTTGAATATACATGTTCCAATTACTGTTCTTGACAATGTTTATGTACAATAAATATCTTGAACCCATACACCACTTCATTGTCTCTATTAAATGCATGAGACAAGCGGCAGTAAGCTTCTCTGCCCTTGAAACTCACATTCATTGAAACAGCATTAAAACCAAAATTCAAAGAAAATGCATGCAGAGAGTGATGGATCGAGTTTACCTTTGGGCTGTTTTCAAACCATTTTTTGCACCATGCATGCATACATGTGTTCTTTGATGCACCATCCTGATTGTATTAAATTATATTCTGTGAATAATATAACATCACTTTTTAGAGTGTGTTTTAAACTTGTAGGTTTGAACATTGTTCTAGTAAGCAATGAAACAAAACGTATGAACCAATTATGACAAAACTGCCCATTACAGAATATTTCTACCACAAAAGGCCATTCAAACCTCTGTCATTACAATCCACCAGTATCAGTCAGTATACACAATGTCTGCAGAAGTAAAAGTCATCTGAATAACTGCACATTAAGGAGATCTATAACTAGTGAAGAAAGTTGCTGCTGGCAAACAACTTTACATTTCAGTGTTTCATGTGCAAGTTCAATGCCTGCTGCCCCTGAAGAATAAATTCAACATGTTACATTAAAATAAATGGTAAGCTGGTAATATTGCAAAAGGGAATGACTGTCAAACTGCAACAGGTTCATAATTACTAGACATATCATCCAAAGGAGGACACAAGCAGGAGTAAAGCATCCCCATCCCCCCTTAAAGGGGGTACTGCAGCTTTTGCACTCCATGTACATGGTGCTGGAGAAGAACCCACAGCCTTCTGCACCAAATACAAGCATATTACCTGTTGTGCTGCAAACACTGCTTTTAAAATACATAGCACAAACACTGATGATTGCCATTTGCTAAGTAAAACAGTTACACATTGAAAACAGACTAAGCATGAGCAACAGTAAACTTTTCTTCTCTTGAAACCCAACATTCCTTGAAAATGCACAGAAACTCAACAGACCATGAAAATGCACTGGAATGCAACATTGTTTGAAAATGCACTGAAATTTAACAGTCCTTGAAATGCACTAGTTTGGCAGTTGGTGCAGAGGATTCAGCCTCTGGGGTCCTGTATTCAAGGTATAGGATGTGAGCCAGAATAAGTTAACCAACCTGCCATTCCTAATTTGGGAATCCCACACACACACACACACACACACACACACACACACACACACGTGCACACACGTGCGCACACACACACACACACACACACACACACACACACACACACACACACACACACACACACACACACACACACACACACACACACACACACACTATACTTCATGTTCACCTGCAAGGGCAACATGTCTCCAGCTCTTGTCTTAAAAATACTTGCTCTTTGCTTCAAAGTTTAAATGTGCATGAGTCGTACTAAAGATGCATGCATAGACTGTATTTAGGATGCACTCTCTGTGTGGCCTTAAAGAAGAAATGTAATACACGCAGACTGTATGCTTAAAGAAGAAATGTAAGCTTTGTGGCAGCCCCTCCCCTGACCAGTATGGTCCCCTACAGCTAGTGGGCCCTAGGTGACTGCCTAGGTCACCTAGTGCTGGGTTCGGCCCTCTGTACAATATGACCCACAATGGTAAACAAACCAGAGAGACTAGAGTAATCAAGTCATGTCCTAAAAAAACTTCTAAAACAATAAGTGTTAAAACTGACTTTTAACACTATTAAAAAAGTCTTATCCATTCAATGCATTGTTTAAGAAAATGAGGTGCCTTTCTAAACTGAATAATGAGAATTAGTGGCATATCCGTGTTCATAGGTTCATAAGTGTGTACTAGGCCAATGGCCTTGGAGCCTTTACAAGCCTAGCCCACAGAAGTGCCCTGGCATCAGGCCACCATTAGTTCCCGGTGCCTCTATCAAGTAGAGCCACTGGAGTGTTCCCCGGGGTGAACTTTCTATTTCCCATCCACTCATTAAGATTTCTCTTGAAAAGGGCCAGTGAGGTGCTCTGCTTGACATGTATGGGAAGTCTATTCCAGAGCATGGGCAGTCTCTGGGTTATGAACCTGTCCCTCCAGCATGTTCTGTTGATTGTGGTAATGAGATTGAGGTCCCTGGAGTGTGTGGTGTGGAGGGATTGGGATTTTTTTAGGTGTAACATTTCTAACAGGGCTGGGTCAGACATGGCTTTGTAAGTCAAGCAGAGAGCGCCTCTTAATAGATGATATGAGACAGAGAATAGCTGGATTTTTTGAATCTGTCCATATAGGACATGTGTTTAAGGCCTGAAATCCTCTTTGTGAGGTAGTTTTGTGGCCTTTCCAGCTGTTTAGTGAGGCACATGCCAAATGGGGCATTATACTCAATGATTGGTCTAATGAGGGAAGAGTAGAGAGAGATGATGATCTCTTTCTTCCTGGATGCAAAACCCTTGGTAATGAGATGTGCCACATAGAAGGACTTTCTGACCGCAGTGGCAATGTGGTGGTCGAAGAAGAGGTGGTTGTCAACCTGTGTCCCCAGATCTCTTATAACACCTTCAGTGTTCAGTGGGCTACCATCAATGTGGTAATTAGTGGGAACTGAGTTTTTCCCAAAGGAAATGAAACGCATTTTTTTACATTAAGCTTAAGGCCATGGTTTTGACACCACTCATTGGTCTCAGTGCAGCCTTTCTGTAGGATGTCTACATCACGTGGAGAGTTAATAATAGCTCCCAGCTTGCAATCATCTGTGAACTTGGTAAGCCTCCATGTTGGCCTGGACTTCTGAGAAGTAGATGCCAAAAAGGAGAGAACTGAGGGCCGATCCCTGTGTGCGTCCACTCGTGACTGGTTGGCAGTTTGACTTGGAGTCTGCTACTTTCACACTATCTGTGAGCCAATTTGCAACCCACCTAGTGATATAGGGGTTGATGCCTAGTTTGATGAGTCTATCAATAATTCCTAAGTGGGGAATGGTATCAAAGGCCTTGGCGAGATTGAGGTAGGCTGAATGAACTGCCTTGCCCTCATCCACAGCTCTGGTGACTGACTCAAAGAAGTCAACCAGGTTGAGCAGGCATGATCTACCCTTAACAAAACCAAATTGCATGGGATCCAGAGTTTGGAGATTCCCTATATCCTTGTTAATTATGTCCATGATGATGCACTCCATAGCCTTACATATCAGACTTGTCAGGCTAATGGGGTGATAATTCCTGTTCACTTTGTAGTTCGTGTAGAACACAGCCAGGGATATTGTTGGGTCCCATGGAAGCTGTATTCTTGGCCTTGGACAATGCAGCTGTAACCAGTGCTGCAGTAACGCTGAGTGCCTGGCATTCTTCCGGTATTGTGATTGGTCCTTTAGGGGGGAGAGAGGGGTAAAGTTGGCGCTGAATCTGTCAGCAATATTTATCGGCTCAGTATAGGAGGTACCATTGGGCAGTAACTCAGAGCAAATCTGGGTATTGCTGTGGAGAATCTTGATAAAACTGTAGAAAGCTTTGTGGTTGGTTTTAGAGTCTGCCGCAATTCTGCCTTCATAGCTAGCTTTAGAGGTATTGATGAGGGATCTCAGCTTTCTGTTGAGGACAATAAGGGAGTTTTTCCAGTCTTGGGACTTCGTTTTTTTCTGCAACAGTTTCTTCCTTCTGTTGTAGAGTTTGTTAATGGCAGGGAACCACCAGATTGGCTACCTTTTTTTGGAGGAGGCTGTCTTGGTTCTGTTGGGTATGGCTAGTTCCATGCATTTATGTATGTGTTCATACAGTGGATTGGTGTATGATTCAGCGGTCATGCAACTATTTTCCATTTGCATGGGTGCCGTGAAGTTAGCCACCTCTGTTTTTAGGAGCCCAAAGTCAGCTTTGGAAAACATTTTCATACTGGTTACCTTTGCTGGAAGGATACCTCTCAACCTGGATACCTCAAAAATCTGGACAAGGCCCATGAAAAATAGGTACAAATTTATATGCTGATTAATGTAAAATTTGCATATATAATTAAGTAACCCTGCGCACTCAAATGAAATTGTGGGATACCAAATTTCAAATGCAAACTGAAGAACAGACAACTAAAATATTACACCAGAGTCGTCCCCCTGCAGCCATTCCATTGTCCCATTAGCTGGCTATTCCACTCCATTTACCATAAACACCAATGTGTGCATACTGCTTTACTTCTGAAACTTAAATGGCCACCATTTAGTGAATTCAGTTCTCACTTTACACCATAGCTGTCAACCTCTTAGCACAAAAATCCTGCACAAAGCCAGTAATGCGGGAATACAGAATTCAGTTCTCACTTTTTACCATAGTTCTCAATGTCTTAGCACAAAAGAAACTGGACAAAGCCAATAATGGGGGTCAGCCCCAAAATAGGGACAAATTTCAAATACTGATCTTATAAACTTAGAAAATTGCTAGAATAAAAGGTTTTGTGTTACCATTTATTTTCTGAAGAATATGAAGTCTGAAATTCAAATGCCTGTCATTATTTAGTGAATGTAATCCTTCAGTGATTTGCCATTGCCACAAAAATCCTAACAAACACAGATTTAATGAGGAATAGAACAAAATTATGAGGCATAAAGTCAGATGTGATGGTGGCTATGGACTTTAGGCTCTTTTTACCTGTACCCAAGGTACAGAGTTTGAGCTTGAGCATCTCTAGCCACCAGGTATATTGAGTTGGGAGCATTTTCGCACACACACACAACACACACATTTCCCATTAACAAATACCAAGCTTCTTTCCTCTCACAGCTAGTTTGGCTCCAATGACTTAAGTAATCACAGCTAGTCATTTCCTTCAGTAAGTTGAATGTTCATTCCACGCTCACAGTTAGTCCAAAAACTTAAGTTGAAAAGCAGATGTTTCCGTGCTCGCAGCTTAAGCCATTGAGCTCAATTCCGAAAGGCTGACAGAGCTGATGTCATTGCGCATTTGATGATGTTAGCTCCAAAGTGCAAAAAGAAAAAAATTAAAAAAAAAATCGGGAATGAAGGGGTGCCACTCTGGAATCATGGCACCCCATTATTTGGACCCCAAAACTCAGTAAAAACCGAGTAATTTGGTACAGTTGGGAGGTATGTCTGGTAGTCTAGGTGAGATGTGGATTTCCATGGTAATTAGTTTGTGGTCGGATCTAACCAGGGAGGAATTGACTATTGGTATTGAGCAATGGTTGCCCATGTTAGTAATAACCAGGTCAAGGATGTTGCTTCCTCTAGTGGGGGTAAGAATGAGCTAGTCCAGCACATTGGAATTAATGAATTCCAGAAAGCGTTAGGCAAGTGTATTGGTGCATGAGTAGTTTTCCCAGTTGATGGAAGGGTAGTTGAAGTCATCCAGTATGAGAGTGTTGGGTTGGACCCTAATAGTTTCCAGGGTGCTTAGGAACATGGATGAGAGTCTTGGGACATGGTTGGGGACCTATAGCAGGCTACGACCTGAATCACCATCTTACCCATGGTTAGTTGTACCTGAAGTATCTCTGATGCATTATGCTGGACTACTAGTCTGGAGGTATGCATATCCTTTATGAATATGGAGATGGCACCATCTTTGGAGCTTCAGTCCATTTTCTGAGACCAAAAGGTGTGGAATGAGTTATAGCCTGGTAGCGCAGAGGTGCTTTCTGCTTCTTCAAACAGGTTCTCCTTTACAGCACAAATGTCGATGTTCTTCATTTTGAGGAGTGTTTTAAGTGAGTTCATATTGGGATTTAGGCTTCTAGCATTCAGCAGCATGACCTTCAGATTGCATTTATTTGTATCACACTAATAGAACAACATATCCTTGTTTGTGCCATAACAGTAACTCACCTTTGCCCCCCAACAAAAGAAAAGTCTATCCTTGTTTGTGCAATAAAAGTGACTTACCTATGCCCCCCCCAAAAAAAAAAGATCAGGAAAATGACACAATTTGCTTACAAACCCTCTTTGAAATGCTAAATGCTCTATCAAAGGAATTGTTCCTGAAACGTTTTGTACACATTTATCACACAACATTCCATTTTCATGTGTTGGCAGTCATGTATACCTCTGAAATGTCTTGGCAAACATGCCCATGCCATCAGTACATTTCTAACTAATGCATACAGATAGAAGTGTAAAAGCCTATGCTTCAGATATTTTTTAAATGCAATCCAGCATATGCAGTATGTAGCTGACCAAATGGAAGCATACCTTCTGAAGTGCAATACTTCTCTGTACAGATATATCCCGAAGAAATAGCATTACATGCAGTCATTCCAACATAAACAAGTGTCCCCACCATCCGTTTGCCTAGCTACACTGTTGCCTTTCTATAGTGTAGATTCAGGGCTGCCAGCATGGTGAAGATGCAAATGAGGTGTGAACTCATTAGAATTGCTGAATCCCCCCAAACATTGGATCTGTGTAGGTATGTAAACACAGTGCAGCCACTCCCTCTGTGTTTGGTTTTGACTGATTAGTGTTTGGGAGAATGAAAACACAACTTCACTGCAGGCTATCTTACTTCCAGTGGGTGTGTCAGGTCACATCTACAAGGTGTTGAATGTAAGGTTGGAAATGTAAGTAAACAGCACACAAGTCTCAGGTTGTGTTCCTTCACATCCAACCTGCGTTTCATTTTTTTCACAACTGCATATGATATTATTTCTACTTAATATCCTCACACATTTTACTGTAAGCCCAATGATATAGAATGGCTTATACAATGCATGTCTCAAATTACTGCTCAGATACATGAAGAATAGCCAACAAACACAGAAATGTAAGACATAGCTATATATTTGCAAGCAATAATCATGACAGGTTATGTTATCACTAGGTGCGCTATATCCAAAACTACTAAATGTAGAAATGACAGTTGTATGGTCTGATAGCAGTGTAGGTGCTGCTGCAGTTGGTTGTGAGAATATTGAGTTACATTCCTTGCTGTAGCATTGTTTGTGTGGCAAAGAGGGATAAGGCACCCATCCATGTGTTCTGGAGATGCATTGGAGTAAGAGTTCAAATCCAGACTTATGTATAAATATCTCATGTATACCAACATTTTCTGGTGTGTATGTATAACAGATTTTCCTCATTTCAACTTCTAGCTTTTCTTTCTTGTTTTTTTCTTTTTTCTTTTTCCTTTTTTGTATTGGCTAATGTTTGAGCAATGTTCACACATAGCGCAAACAGGGGAAATGGAGAAAAATGAATTTCAGGTTTGGCTGTGCTTATCTGGTTTGCATGAAGCACAGCAGTGCACAAAATGAACAATGGCCCACCCAAGAAGCAGACAGAATCCAGACAGCTGAAAATAGAAACCCGACGCATTCAATTAATACTATTGGGCATCACTCAAACCTGTTAAGTGACACTGCACTGCAATTAACAGCAAGACCTTAAGAATGATTAGTAAAATAGGAAATTTCATGTAACATGTCCTGTGGCAGCAGGTATTAAGTGTAGAGCTGGATCACATATGGTCCTGGGTTCTAGTACGGGGTGTGCAACCTTTGTTTTGCTGTTGCAACATTGCAGTTTATAGCAATAAACAACATAGACACATGTTTTTCAACCTTCTTGTGACAATAGGTATAAGTGTAGAAATGCCATGCATATGGTCTTGGGTTTGAATGCAACATATTCCATACACTTTTACTGCTGCTCCACTTCTCATTATAGCCACTCTTACTCATAACACTTGACATGATGTAGCTGATATTAATTATATGCATGAGGGTTGAGGCACTAGTATTGTGTCAGTTATATATTCATTTATCTATGTATTATCAATGTTTATTCTCAAATGTATGACTGTGGGCATATTCTGTACTATATTCCTGTAAGTATATTTCTACTCTCTGGACTGCCATGGCCTTCACATTTGTCTAACACACACATACACAATTGTCTGTACATCCAATAACCTTGAATTTGCTTTGCTTCCTACTGTTGCACTCCACTTACCATCGGGCAAACACATTACTCAGAGGTGCGCACTGCCAAACACTGCCTTTGTGCAATGGTAAGCAGAGTGCAAGATTTTCAAACAGTGTGCACACTCACAGTAAATGCGATAACTGTAATTGGAATGAAACCATTACTCTCCAATGCTCTTGATCCATGTCAGACATGGCAGGCATTTCTGGAGAAGGTGTCAGATTTAGGGCACAGAGATGGGGTGTCCAGAAGTCCAAGATTTTTATGGCACTCCTAGTTAAACACCACAGTGCCAGGATTCTACAGGGGGACTATTCTGGATTCCAGCATAAGACAGAAGCTTGGGATAGTTTGGCCTGAGCTGTAACCAGCGCCACCGGTATCCCGTGGACTGGTGGCCAGTGTAGGCGTCACTAGAATGACCTATGATGGAGGAAGAGGGATGCCCTTGATGCTTTGATTGAGGAATTTAGGACTGTGGACATTCCACAACCATGTATGTATCAACTACAGAGAGTACCTGAAAACTTAAAAGCTGAATATAGGCAAGACTGGTATTCATAATGATATTCTGTTCTGTTCTGTTTTTTTCCACAGCTGGTCAATGGAGCTCAATTGGCAATGAAGAGGGAAGCATGTGGTATGTATGCAACAGAAGAGTAGTATTATTGCAGCATTAAAAGTTAAAGATAGCTTTTTTAGTATTTTCTAGAGTTGTATGAAATTGAACATACGTATCTCAACTGTAAAATCAAGTATGCATACATTAGTTTGTAGCACAAACCAAGAGTACAATATTAGAGTTTAGTTAGACGTTGTGGGTTCAAAGACCACACTTTCCAACTATACAATACTGTTAATTCTTCAATTATGTGTAACTTAAAAGTTTAAAATAAAAGCTCTGTACCAGTGGCACACATGCACTGCTGTAAACTATAATCCGTATAACTGGAACATGCATATGTGCAATATATGCAAATATCAAGGAGTACTTGCTGTAATCTGTAGTATAGTGTGTATCTGGTAGAAGCTGTTGCTCATAAAATTTCTCTGTTAGGAGGTGGTAGTCTTAAAAGTAAATGTTATGATAACAGAATCAAATAATTGTATTATTGCAGTTTATGTCACATATGAAAGTTCTAATCTTATCTCCTTTTTTCTCTCACCCCAGCCCTTATCTCTCCTTTTTTATTATATCTTTATTTTATTTTATATTTTTATTTTTTCTGGTATTTTATTACATGTCATCAAAATGTGTCCACATCTTCCATGTGTATCACATCACTAAATGCTCCACAGCACAGAGGGTAGACCTGTCCCACAGGATCCATCTGCCCTCCCCTCCATTGGCTCCAGCACCATTGCCCAGCATGTCTGGGATCCAACCTGGCAGCACCACCTCTACTGCCATTGTACTACCAGCCCCCTCGGGTAGTACTGCCCTGGAGGCCAGTCATGTGGTACCGTGTAGGAGCAGTAGCAGACATGGTGATTTTATTACCTGAACCAAGTTGCCAGGGATGGTGCATAGGGTTGTGCACCACACTATTGCTGCATGCCTACACTAGCTGGAGAGGCTTCTCTCCCTCATTTTACACAGTAGTATTAGGAGGAGTAGGAGTTGTCAAGTACTCTAGCCAGCAGTGGAGTGAGGTGACAGTGATGACAGTCCAGTGGGTGAGGACTTGATTTTCATTGTCACCCAGCTTGACAACGATGGATTCTGGATGTCCCCACCTTCACCTCAATCATGGTGTCCCCCAACCTTTTTTGTCCATCACCGTCCCTGTCTCTTGTGTTTTTATTGTCTTGTCTGTCTGCAATTGCTTTCTCACCTACCCAGCTTAACTGACCCAGACATGCCTGCACCCCTTCCTCAACATTCCTCTATCTCTCTCATCTCAAAAAATGGGCACCTGTCTCACTAATAAAAAATTGTCTCACATATATAGCTCTCCATTTTGCACATGTGTCTTCTTGACACTCTTGATTTGGTCAAATTAACTATGGTTCTTTCTTACTTCTCATCTGCACATTCCTTCCCTGCTTTCACACCCCCCACCACTTGCTCACTGTTTCACCACCATCCTATCTTTCCTATTTATTTTCTTTAATGCATTATTGTGTGATGGTGCACATTGTGCAACATGGCACAGCAACAGTAATGTGAAAGTAGTTAAAAGTATTACATACAGCTGTATTAAAACCCAGTACCACTGGACCCCCAAAAGGAATGTATCACTGCATTAACTGCATTAACATATGCTGCCACAGAGTCAGTTAAATAGCAGGTATATTCCAGAGACTCAATAGTAACTGTCAGATTTTGTTTTCCACCTGCTTGCTTCCCATCTAACCACTTTCCTATCTACCCCATTGTAACATATTTAATCTGGTCAAAACATATAATCACACACAAGACACATAAGTAGGAGAAAAAGCAATGGATCCTTTCATTTTAGGGCTCCATGTTTGCAATGTGTGCATCGAGCATTAGTGCAGTGATGCAAAATGCTGTGGTTATCTCTGCACAATGCAGCTTAACCCCTCTGCAATATGCCAACACACAGCAACACATCTTGTATCAACAATTCATGTCATTGCATTATCACTCTGTAATGAAAAATATTTTAAAGTGTAAGACACGCCTGTATTCAAACCCAGTACCATCTGGGCCAAAAAAGGAAGTATCAGTGCATTAACAATTGCTGCCACAGAGTCAGGTAAGCAGCACGTGTATGTCATAGACTCAATACTGTCAGGCTTTTCAGTGCAGCTTGCATTTGTGCACTGCTCGCCTATGGGCAAACATGTGTAACATGTTAAATGTAATAAAATTATATCCAATAGAAAAAAATGCTCTTTTTATCCCTAAGTTGGTTTGTCAAACCACAATCCTGAACACTACGACCCAAAATGGGTACAAACCAACCATTTTGCCTCTTTCTAAAAACTTCGACCTTTACATTATCCAAGAAATCACGGGGATAACATCTATGCTCAAAAATATTTTGGATGAAATCCACTTCTTGGATAAAATCACTTTCCAAAGATGTCATTCTTGCGGCACACACCAATTGCCCCATTACTATGGATCTTTTCTGAAAGGTGGGCTGGCAACTATTAAATTCTAAATAAGAATTTGAAAAAGTTGGTTTCCTAAATATCTTTGAAATCAATTGTTTACCAACTCTATCTACCCTGATCTCCACATCCAAGTAGGTAATGAGAGTGTCATTGAATGCATGGGTAAATTTAAAACAATCAACAGTATTATTGATAAAGACAAAAAATTCCTTTAAAATATCTACAGTGCCAGTCCAAATCATAAAAATGTCATCCAAAAATCTCGTAAAATATTTTATAAATTGCATATATTTTGATTTAAAAATATATTGATCTTCCCAGAATGACATCACATAATTTGCGAATATCGGGGCACACGCTGCCACCATGGCAACACCTTTTACTTGACAATAATATTGACCCACACATTTTATAAAATTATTCCTCAAAACCATTTCCATAAGGGTTATATATGCATTTATATTGTCTTGATCATAAAGGCCTGTAACTTGTAACTGTGTTTCCAACCACTTTAGACCATCATCCTGAGGAATCACTGAAAAAAGATTGCACACATCAGTAGTAACTAAAATCATATTTTCATCAAATAATAACCCATTTAAATTTTCTAAAAACTCCCATGAGTCTTTACATATATATTTAAAATGTTGAAATCCTCTTTTAAGGTGATGGTCTAGATATTTTCTTATAAAAGAGGATTTACCTCTTTTTGCATCAACTATAGGCCTAAATTTTAAGTCATTAAGCCCTTTATGTATTTTGGGCAAACCAAAAATGGTAGCTATAACAGGAAACTCATTTTTCATATATTTATATGAATCTAAATCAATCTGCTCTTCCAATAACATATCATCCAAGGCAATGTCCAATCTATGATGTGCAATATTAATTTCATTAACTGAAACCTATTTATAGGTATCACTCATAAGGAGTGTATTCATATGATCAGAGTAATCAACACAATCCATAACCACAAGCCCATTACCTTTATCAGGTTTCATATAACGCACTTCACCATCTGCCAATATGTCAATCAACAACTTTTGTTCTCTAGCAGTTAAATTATCACCCATAACACAACTATTATTCTTATACATTTCCCTTACATCCATTTCACAAGCTTTTTCAAAAAAAAAAAACAATAATATTGCACAAGGGAGGATTAAAAGTACTAGATCTAGTTAACCTCGAAGTATCACACATGTCATTATTTCCAGAGTTGTTATTAAACCATACACGTATATTTAATTTCCTAGTAAACATTTTTAAATCTAAAATAGTCTCCACTACTTTACCTCTTCTACTAGGTACAAAAGTGTACCCTTTAGCGAACAAGTCCGCAATGGGTGTGTCAATATTTTTCTTTGAATAGTTATACACCTTAAAATCACCCCTAGAATTAAAAATAATGCAAGGAAAATAACCTTCTGTATTAGCAACGCTACATGCAACACTATCTAAAAGTTCAAAACCAAAGCCATCATACTGTCCATCCAAGGCAACAAAATTTTCATTGAAAACATCAATAACTGAAAAACTGTTACTTACATCCATACAAACAGACATATTTCTATTCATGTTGTTACAAAAAGTTTGTGAATCCACAATGGAAGAATGTCCCAAAATGGAGGCAACAACATTGTCTCCATGAAGATTATAGTCAACTTCGTCAGTCAAATTACCTTCAAAATGCAAAATGGCCATGTCCATCATCTCGTCTGCTGAAAACCCCCTCGATTTGACTGCTTTGGTCGAGCTCCTTGACTCACAAAGTCCCTGGTCTGATTGTTGTAGGCTTGCTGATACTTGGGGTAATTGTATTGCGGTCCCTGGTTGCTCAACCTCTCTGACCACTGTATTTCTTGTTCTAAAGGGATGTTCATCTCATCACCCATGGCTGATGTCATCATTGACCTCATTCCGTTACTTTCCCCCTCAGTGTGATTGGCAGAGGTATCTATGTTACCTTGGCGACACATCCAAACAGGATAAGCCTTGCCATTACTGTATTCAGTAATACCTTTTTAACTTTTTGCATCTTGTGCATAAAAATGTTGGTGCAAACATTATCAATATGTCCAAATAGATTGTCATAATTGGTTTTATACTGATCAAAAATTAAATCGGACTTAATTAAAGAATCCTGTAAGCCCAATTCTGCAGTTAAGCTTTCAATTCTCATATTGTTATATTTGATAATAAGTCTTAATACCTCCATTCCAGCATGGTCAAACAGTTTATGCAGATCTTTAACAAAGTCGGGATTCCCCTCAGCTCTGTTTGGGTAATGCCAGACACGCAAACCCTGTGGAACTTGACCAAGTTCTATATTATGCAGCAAATAACTGTTCTCAAGTTGGAGCTTTTTATATTCCAACATCAATTTCTCAAAGCTTTTAAGCCTATCAGCCAATGACAAAAATGATGGCTTTGGACTTGTATCAATAGCCTGAGTATTAAAATTAAAACTTTGGCATCTCCATTTTTGAAAGTGCAGGGAACATTAACAGAATTCCTGTCCCCTGCTGTACCCTAAGAGTTGCCTCCATTACTCACATTAGATGTAGGTTGGGTAAGTGGCAGGCCCAAACTGCCTCCACTATCTCTAATTCCTTGTTGATTTTCCAAAAGAGTTTGAATTTGTAATGAATGCTGGGTAAGCTGCTGGTTAATTTTCCGCAATAATTCGATAACATCATCATTTTTCTCAACAGCTCCATTGTCCATCATTCCAGGTGTCACAGACAAAAAACAATACTGGAAAACGAACAACACCAACTGGATAATCCAAATGTGAAACCAAGGAATAATGTAAAACAAAGCTTTATTCCAAAATTTTAGACAAACTGTACCACACAAACAGAAAAACCAGAAATAAACTGCTAACATTCAAAAACATGGAGTTGAGCTTTCATCCCCCACTAGGGACTTCTTCAGAACTATTTAAACAGTTATTCCCAGCATTCTTATAGCATTGCATTTAAAGAAACATACCCAATACAACACCAAAAATTACAATTTCCTAAAAAACAACCATAAAAAATATTTAAAATTTAAAATTTTGAATCACACAACTAACCCCCTAAAAAGTATATATATATATATATATATATATATATATATATATATATATATATATATACATATATATATATATATATATATATATATATATATATATATATATATATATATAATACAAAACAGTGTGTTTAAAAAACATAAATACTTTTCATTTTCAAATGCCCGGGTAACTAGTAGCATCCAGCATTAATTGCCACTTCATTTTACAAACCTCAAGAACCTTCCTAGGCATATTTCCCTGTTCATTGGTTTTATTTTTAATTCTAGGGGTGATTTTTAAGGTGTATAACTATTCAAAGAAAAATATTGACACACCCATTGAAGACTTGTTCGCTAAAGGGTACACTTTTGTGCCTAGTAGAAGAGGTAAAGTAGCGGAGACTATTTTAGATTTAAAAGTGTTTACTAGGAAATTAAATCTATGTGTATGGTTTAATAACAACTCTGGTAATAATGACATGTGGGATACTTTGAGGTTAACTAGATCTAGTACTTTTAATCCTCCCTTGTGCAATATTATTGTTTTTTTTGAAAAAGCTTGTGAAATGGATGTAAGGAAAATTTATAAGAATAATAGTTGTGTTATGGGTGATAATTTAACTGCTAGAGAACAAAAGTTGTTGATTGACATATTGGCAGATGGTGAAGTGCGTTATATGAAACCTGATAAAGGTAATGGGCTTGTGGTTATGGATTGTGTTGATTACTCTGATCATATGAATACACTCCTTATGAGTGATATCTATAAAGAGGTTTCAGTTAATGAAATTAATATTGCACATCGTAGATTGGACATTGCCTTGGATGATATGTTATTGGAAGGGCAGATTGATTTGGATTCATATAAATATATGAAAAATGAGTTTCCTGTTATATCTACCATTTATGGTTTGCCCAAAATACATAAAGGGCTTAATGACTTAAAATTTAGGCCTATAGTTGATGCAAAAAGAGGTAAAACCTCTTTTATAGAAAAATATCTAGACCATCACCTTAAAAGAGGATTGCAACATTTTAAATATATATGTAAAGACTCATGGGAGTTTTTAGAAAATTTAAATGGGTTATTATTTGATGAAAATATGATTTTAGTTACTATTGATGTGTGCAATCTTTTTTCAGTGATTCCTCAGGATGATGGCCTAAAATGGTTGGAAACACAGTTACAAGTTACAGGCCTTTATGATCAAGACAATATAAATGCATATATAGCCCTTATGGAAATGGTTTTGAGGAATAATTTTATAAAATTTGAGGGTCAATATTATTGTCAAGTAAAAGGTGTAGCCATGGGGCCGGTGTGTGCCCCAATATTCGCAAATTATGTGATGTCATTCTGGGAAGATCAATATATTTTTAAATCAAAATATATGCAATTTATAAAATATTTTATGAGATTTTTGGATGACATTTTTATGACTTGGGCTGGCACTGAAGATATTTTAAGGGATTTTTTTGTCTTTATCAATAATACCATTGATTGTTTTAAATTTACCCATGCATTCAACGACACTCTCATTACCTACTTGGATGTGGAGATCAGGGTAGATAGAGTTGTTAAACAATTAATTTCAAAGATTTTTAGGAAACCAACATTTTCAAATTCTTATTTAGAATTTAATAGCTACCACCCTACCTTTCAGAAAAGATCCATAGTAAAGGGGCTATTGGTGCGTGACGCAAGAATGACATCTTTGGAAAGTGATTTTATCCAAGAAGTGGATTTCATCCAAAAAATGTTTGAGCATAGAGGTTATCCCTGTGATTTCTTGGATAATGTAAAGGTCGAAGTTTTTAGAAAGAGGCAAAATGGTTGGTTTGTATCCATTTTGGGTTGTAGTGTTCAGGATTGTGTTTTGACAAACCATCATAGGGATAAAAAGAACAATTTTTCTATTGGATATAATTTTATTACAACATTTAACAAAGATGCACCATCAATTTGTAAAATTGTGGAGAAAAACTGGCAATTATTATCCTTGGACAGACATGTGGCAAAGTTGTTTAATAATTGTAAAAAATGAAAATTTACCTTTAGAAGGGATAGATGCTCGAAAAACATTATGGAACAAGTTGGGAAGGGTAGGAAGAATATATATATACATTTAAAAAGGCTGGGAATGGGGGATGTGGTATGTGTCTGCAATGTCCCTTGGTCATTACCACCACTGATAAATTTATTTTGAATGGTAAGAGTTTGCACATTGGGGGGGGGTCTTTTAATTGTCAAAGTGATAATGTTGTTTACTTGGCAAAGTGTACCTCATGTGCGGTGCTTTATGTGGGGAAACCATGTAGGAAGCTAAGGGCAAGGATCTATGAGCATACATTAGATATAAAACATCAAAAAGATTCTAATGCCCTTAGCAGACACAGTTGAGTTTCCTAATCATGCATTTAAGTTTTTGATTTTGCAGCAATTAAAAACCAATGAACAGGGCAATATGCCTAGGGAGGTTCTTGAGGTTTGTGAAATGAAGTGGCAATTAATGCTGGATGCTACTAGTTACCCGGGCATTCATGAAACAGTTAATATTAGTTGTTATTTGAAAATTAAAAGTATTTATGGTTTTTAAACACATTATTTTGTATTTCATTTATGATATATATATATATATATATATATATATATATACTTTTTAGGGGGTTAGTTGTGTGATTCAAAATTTTAAATTTTAAATATTTTTTATGGTTGTTTTTAGGAAATTGTAATTTTTGGTGTTGTGTTGGGTATGTTTCTTTAAATGCAATGCTATAAGAATGTTGGGAACAACTGTTTGAATAGTTCTGAAGAAGTCCCTAGTCGGGGATGAAAGCGCTCAACTCCATGTTTTTGAATTTTAGCAGTTTATTTCTGTTTTTTCATGTTTGTGTGGTACAGTTTGTCTAAAATTTTGGAGTAAAGCTTTGTTTTACATCGTTCCTTGGTTTCACATTTGGATTAAGCATTATACTGTATTAGTGTTCAGATGAGGTTTGAGTACAGTGTTGTTATATCCTCCTCAGATCTGGATAAAATGACCTGACTTCTAATCTGCACAACATAGCCTTTCCATACCACTGTGGACACTTCATTGAAGTTCAGATTGTTATTTATTTGCATTCCCAAATCTTGCACCACTGGTTTCAGCATAGGAGTGTTGTCAATGGTGTATTTAGTAGGAAATTCCACTTTGCATAAGGCACAAATCCTGACACATACTGTACTTATTAGTACACTGTGTGGCTTTGGCACTAATCATTTGCATGTGTTAGCCCCTCTTGTATTATAGTCACATCATTGGTGGACTCAATGATTGCAACCAATATGCATGAATTTGCTACAGGTCATATTTGATAGCTTGGACTGTTGAGAAATAGATTCCAAACAGTATAGAGCCCAGCACAGATCCTTAGGGTACACCTATGGTGACAGTTGCAACGGTAGAGGTTGATTCATCAACTTTCACAGTATGTGGGCTGTTGATGAGGACATTGGTTAACCATCTTGTGAAGTAAGTGTTAATCACCAGCTGGTAGAGTTTGTCAATGATACCTGAGTAAGGAGATTGTGTCCAAACCCTAGGACAGATCAAGACAAGCAGTATGCACTGAGGTACCTTCATGCATGCCTATCACACAGAAGCAATGGGCTGTGACAACATCACAGATCATCTATAGCATGACTCAGAATATACACCTACATGAGATGGTGTGATAAACACTTCAACACACCCTCCAGATGGGGTATGTTTCTGTTGAAGGGTGCACATCGACATGCAGCCACCTGAGGGGGCTGGGGATAGCACATGGTGCATGCATGTATAGACACATCCTGACTCCCTTGATCTGTGAAGTAGATCAACATAAATAGACACTAGTAATATCCTGGCTGTATGCAACAGACATGTGTGAGTTTTGATGCTACATCTATGTCTGTTACATCTGTCAGATGTCCTCAAAGACCATTATCCTGTGGAAATTGAAAAGGCTAAGGCAGTTGACAGGAGTCCACACTGAGGTGTTCACTTCACAATGACAGATGTGGCCATCAATACCTATATCACCAAATGTATAGAACAGTGGATAACATATGTGGCATCTAAATATGTAGAAATATGTGACGTAACCTATATTTCATGTCCACTAATCAAGTGCATACATCAGGGCTGTCTGCTAGGCCCTTTCATAGATCATAGGATCATAGGAAGTTACTAGGCTATTGGCCCTGAAGCCCTTATAAGGCTAGCCAAGAGTTTAGCACATGTTTAGCCAAGTCAGCACCCGATGCCCCCATCCAGCAGGGACACAGGTGGAATCTCAGGGGTGTATTTTCTGTTTCCCATCCAGTTACCCAGGCTGCCCTTAAAAAGGGATATTGAACTACTCTGCTTCACATGGAGAAGGAGTCTATTCCACAGATGGGTGAGTCTCTGGTACACAAATCTGTCCCACCAACAAGTCCTATTGGGTCTATATTAAAAGCACAAATGTTCAGAAACATGAATACGAGTACATCAACACATAAACATCGAAGTACAACAGTGTGAAAGATGTAAACATCAAAAATCAGGACACCGAATGTATTTCCTTGGCCAGCAGGGTGATCGTGGGAAGAGAAAATATATCCTTTTCCCCACTGTAGTGTGATCTCGGAGTTGATATATTTAAGTAGGCGTGTGTGTGTGGGGGGGGGGGCGCAGCCCCGAACATGAGGGGTGCAGGGGGGCTTGCCCCCCTGCAAATGTGTGTTTATTGAAGTTTGTGTACATAGGTTTTCCTTACCTGTATGGCGCTGTTTTCTGAAATATGTTTGGTGTCCTAATTTTCGCTGTTTACATCTTTCGCTGTTGTTGTACTTCAACGTTTATGTGTTGATAAACTCATATTCGCATTTTTGAATGTTCGTGCTTTTAATATAGACCTGTTTTATTGATGTCACAGACCAGGCTGCAATCACGTATGTGGGTTACTCCAGTGGAGCTTGCTTGTGGATATGCAGCAGATGCATTAATATGGGGTCTGAGATTGCTTTGTATGCCAAACAGAGGTCATCTCTAAGGAGTCTATATAAAACTGAGCAGAAGGACAGGACTTTTAGCCTGTCAGTGTAGGATAGATGTTTGACATCCTGGATTCTCCTGGTGAGGAACCTCTGTGGTCTTTCCAGCTGCTGCATTGTGCTTTGCAAGGTACATGGCGAAGGGGGTGTTGTACTCAATAATGGGCCTTATAAGGGAAGAATACAGGGATATTCTGACCTCCTTGTCCTTGGATGAGATACCCTTACTTATAATCAAACGTCAGGTTGCTATCAATCTGGATGCCCAAATCCCTCATGATTGAATGCTTAGGATGTTATTAGTGTGATAATTTGTGGGGACGTCACTCTCCCCAAAGGGGATGATGATGCATTTTTTGGTATTCAGCTTGAGTCCATGATTCTGGCACTAGTCATTTGTTTGGAAGAGACCCTCTTGGAGGATGTCCACATCAATAGGGGAATTGATGACAGTGCCCAGCTTGCAATCATCTGCAAACTTGGTCAGCCATAGTCCACTGGTTTTTGCCTTCACCTCAGAAAAATATATTCCAAATAACAGAAGTCCCAAGACTGATCACTGGGGTATGCTACTCATTACGGGTCTACTACTTGAGGTGGCTTCCCCTATTTTGACTAGGTGGGTTCTATCAGTGAGCCAGTTTGCTACCCATCTGGCAAGATACGGATTGATGACTAGTTGAGAAAGTTTATCTATTATGCCTGAGTGGGGAATAGCGTTGAAGGCGTTGGCCAGGTAAAGGTAGGTGGTGTGCACTGTTATTCTCCTCGTCCATAGCTTTGGTGACTGTCTCAAAGAAGTCAACCAAATTTAACAGTCATGGCCTCCCCTTGATGAAGCCAAACTGTGTGGGATCAAATGTTTGGATGTTGCCAATGTCCTTGTTAATGAGGTCCATAATAATACGTTCCATAGCCTTGCAGATCAGGTTAGTTAGGATGGTGGGTCCATAATTTCCCAGATTGGTGGATGCTCCACCTTTCTGCAAAGGGATGACAGTGGCTGTCCTCCACTCAGCTGGGATGAAACTGGTACTCAAGTTTTGATTGAATAGGGAGCCTAATGGTGCTGCAAGTTCCTGCCTCAGTTCATGTAGGATGCAGCCCAGGATGTTATTGGGTCCCATGGAGGCTGTATTTTTTGCCTTTGAGAGGGCAGTGATGACCTGCTCCCTAGAGATAAGGGAAGGGGAGCAGGTACTGGGGATGCTCTGATTTACTGATGGGCGGACAGTGGGGTGAAGTTTTCACTGAATCAGTCAACCAGCAAGTTGGCTATATCTACAGAATTTGTGTATGTGGTGTCCTTGATCACCAGTTCTGAGCAGATCTGGGTGCTTCCTTTGAGACTGCAGACATATGTATAGAAGGCCTTATGATTGTCTCTAGCAGATGTGACCAATTTGGACTCAAAGTGTGCTTTGGAGGATTTTACTAGTGATCTTATTTGCTTTTCAGGCTAAGGAGAGATTGCTTCCAATTGGGCACCTGCTCCTTCTTGGTCCTGGACAATTTGTTTCCTTTTGTTATAGAGTTTATTTATTGCAGATGTCCACCAGACAGGTTTACTCTTCCTTGCAGAGTATGATTTCGTCCTGTCAGGTATTCCTTGATTCCATGCATCTATATAAATGCTCGTATAGTACTTTAGTGCATATTTGGACATTGGTGTCAGTTCCTACAGAGGGAGAGGAGGCAGTGAAGCTGTTTATATCATCACTCAGGAGGTTGTAATCAGCTTTGGAGAAGTGGGGGGGGGTCGCAGGAGATGGTAACTTCAAAAGTGACCACTTTGTGGTCAGATCTTACCAGGGAGGTTGATACTGTAGGGATGCTGCAGTGGTTACTCATGTTGGTTAGTACCAAGTCTAAGAAATTATCACTAAATGTGGGGGAATCGACTCGCTGTTCCAAGGTGTTTGCATTGACAAAATTGGGGAATCTCTGGGCATTTGTGTTCTGGCATGAGTAGTTTTTCCAGACTATGTTTGGGTAGTTAAAGTCACCCAAGATCAGGGTAAAGAGTTGAATCTTGATCGAGTCAAAGAGGTCCAGATAGGAAGAGTGGGCATCTTGAGTCAAATTTGGGGGCTTATAGCTAGCTATGATTTGAATAGAGGTCTTGTCAATGGTTAACTGCACCAGGAGTGTCTCGTATGTGTCATACTGATGGACCAGCATGGAGGTATGCATGTTTTTAATATGTATGGATACTCTACCTCCTTTGACTTTACTACCTACAGTTTGGGGTCTGAATGTAAGATAGGATGAGTAACCAGGTAAGGCTGGGGTGCTCTCCACTGCTTTGAACAAGGTTTTTGTGACTGGGCAAATCTCAGCATCTTCCAGGGTTAAGAATGCTTGCAATGAGTGCAGTTTCATGTTTAGACTCCTAGCATTTAACAGCATGGCCTTTACTTTGCATTTTGTTGAAATTTGTATGTTGGCAGTTTTGACCTCATTACTTTCCCTAAAAAAAGGCACTATGGGGAGGCAAGAGCCTTTGTTAGAAGAGAGAGACAGATGCAGGCCATCTCTGGCAAAGCATTGTGTTCTGTCGATCATATCTTCCCAGGCTGTCAGGTACTGGATCTCCTGGGAATGACACCATAAACTAAACCAATTGTTAAAGTCAATCATTTTCTGTTTGTACTGAGACATCATTCTGGGTGATGGTCGAATGCTACTTAAGGCTAGGGACATACTTGCCTGGGGCATATATTCAGTGAGCTCAATCATGTTTCTCTTCATATAGTCCAGGGAGGTACATCTCAAGTCATTAACACCAACATGGGCTATGACAGAATCATAGCAGTACCTGTTGTTGAGAGACTTGAGTATGTGTGTGATATGATGGATTCTGGCACCAGACAAACAACTAACTGTGACTTTCTCCTTATCCAGCCTGGTGAGAGGCACATCTGTGTGTCTCACAATAGAGTCTTCTATGGCTAATATTTTGGGTCTCTGGTTAAGCCTTAGTGGCTCTGAGACACAGGTGTGTGGACTATGAATGGTGTGTGGTGTGGAAGTTTGCAGGCTTTGTGTGTGTTTTTGCCTCAGACATCCCCTTTGTTTGGGTATGTTTTTGTTGAGAACATCTGCATATGTAGATGCATGTTGTGTAAGTGTGGGTGATGTTTGAGGTTTAATGTTTGTGTTTAGATATACTGGCTTGTGAGGGAGAGGCCATAGACTCTAGGTTCCTAATGAATTGCATATCTCACAAATTGTGTTCCTAGGTTCCTGTCCATAATTGAAATCACAGACGTCAAGAATGACATGCAAATCTTGTGTCCCAACAACTCTCTGGAGGACTACCGATTGTGGACAATCATTGACTCCAACCATGTCTCTCAGCTTCTACGAGGAAGAAATCTGGACAAAGCCATAAATATTGGAGGAACAAAGGCTGAAAAACAGGAACACATTTTAAATATTGCTTTTACAAACTTAGAAAGCTGATTGAATAGCAGGTTTTGCATTGGAGTGCATTTTCTGAAGGGTATGAAGTCTAAGACTCAAATTTCTTTCATTATTTTTCTGACTTCAACCCTCAATGTTTTGGCAATGATTTGCCAGGAAACCACAATTTTATGAGAAACAGATGAAAAATATGAGGCAAAATCAGGACATTCTGTGAAAATCTGTACAGTTCAGAGGTATTAGTCTATCTGTGATATTCGTTTAATACAGACAGTATCAGCACACATCAAAGATTGCTGACACAGCCATGTATGTGCAGGAAATGCACATGACAGGCAATAATACCTTCATAGTTCACAGTCTTCACCAATCCCTGAGTACAATGCACCCTTCCTCATGTCCCTCCATACACATCTGCCAATCATGTGTAACTGAAGTGTACCTCCTTTATCACTGTGAGCTATCACACATTTATTTGTGCAAAGGTATTAATTTTGTTGCATAAACCTTCCTGTCTGATAGCACAGATCCCCCATCAAGGTGTAATACCTCATGCATGTGTGATATCTGTTTCTGTGATGGACTCATGACATACATAGCTGTTTAATGACATTGACAGCATGGTTTATATTCCTGACAGTGTGGATTGTGCCATATATATCTCTGCGATGCACACCAGTCAACTAGCTTGAAGTGATCATAATGTCAAGTGTGTCTCCTCACACCTCCTGCATATGTTAGTGTCAGGAGAGTGTGCTTGATTACACAAATAGATTCCAATAAAATTCAACACCACTGTGCGAGGAGACAGAAGACTTTAATAAACAAAAATGTTAGACAAAAATGGTAAGCACTTTCACAACACAAGATTGCTTCTTTAGACCATATAAGAAAATACAACAAAAGCACCATCGTTGCATAGTTAAAATGATTGGACAAATGCCCAATCAAAAACAGCAAACAATTAAAACATTAAAAACATTAACTGTGCATAACTGATTGTCTCAGTCAACATCCCTAACCAATCATAAAGTACTACAGAATCTTAGCCAATCAGAATAAATGTTAAAAATCATGACTCTCTATCAAAATGCAGTGATTACTTCATTACAATTGGTTAAATTTGTCTGAGTAAAACCAACCCGATAGTGGCTTGACTAGTAAATCTAACATCCACCAGAATGTCATATGTTTCTAGGATTCACTTCTGTGTAGGGATGTATCCTACTTATTGTAATTACAAAGTGATGTTCTAAAGTCAAAACTGTATGTAGTACACTTCAAAAAAAAAAAAAAATAGAATCAGAAATCTCTATATTGAGAACGTGTTACCAAATGTTGGTAATCTATACCTTGATGCACCTCCGGTTGTATACTAAACATGGTGTGCTTCTCCCTAACTACTCTTAAAAGCTTCATTAGATCATCACAAAAACTTTATGAAGAAATCTCACTGTGAATGGAATATGGCTCGCAAACAAAGGCTTGAAATCATACTAAGGATAACAGAGCCAACTATGTCAACCAATGAAAACTGAAAGAAGCTAGTGGCAGCCATTCAAAACTCGCTTCTATGGTTAGTCACAATCCAATCAATTTCATTCCTATTGGTTAGAAACATCACTTAACCTCCTATTAAACCAAAACAAACCAATCCAATCTGAATCTAAGCTACATAGAATCAGCATATTTGTTCAAACCAAAGCCGATCTATCAAAATGTATAAATAAATATTGGAACACATTCTCCATGGAGTACAAATCAAAAAGCTCCCTAAACAATTGAAAACTATGTCCAAGTTATTCACTTGTACAGGCCAAAAGACAGTAGCCATGGTATAATTCTGTTCATTAAAATCACCACTAAATCTCTTATCTAATTAGGGCAAACCTAGTCATTAAAAAATCAAAGTGGCCTGATACTTAAAAAATGAAGTTGGTCCATATATTAACTACATATAGACCTCTTTAGAGCATTTTTTGGATACACTCATAGATTGCTGACATGTCCTAATAGTTGTACAAGTGTGTTGGTGCAGAACCAGCTATGCTCACTCAGAAACACATATGTTGTGTCAGAGACATGGGTACTACTGGTGGTATTATTCTGATATTGTCCATGATTGTGCATGATGGTTTTACTGTTGGCCTTGAGCCTGTATCTGTGTCCTACTTGTTGGAAACCACTGTTGACAATACAGGCATACTCAAGCAGATCAGTTTGCACAACTTCACAATATACACCCAACCCCAATTGTATGTAACATCCATGATACATGTCCTCTCCATTGCTCATGTCTGGATGCTTATATCACACAGACATCCTCCACTGTTATGTCACCTTGTATGACAGTCACATCATATACATTTGTCACTGTGCAGTCCATACTATGCCATGTGGAGAGGTGATTAGTATTCCTGCTGCAACTGCCTTCCTTTTACATTTCCTCACGTGCGGTACATTACAATGTTTCACCTGGCCTCCTTTCCAGTGTTCATCCCTAAACTTCATCTGTGTGTCCCGATTCAATAAACTCACTTCCCATGACTTAAAAAATATGAAAAATCAGTCCAGGCCACCAGTAAAAACGTAGAAACTTTATATAATTCCAATAAAATATACAGATGAGCGCTTTCATCTCCTACAAGACTTCATCAGATAAATTTTCACTTCTCATGACTGTTTTGTATAAATAGTAGTCATGTACCCTTACAGATCATTGACACAACGTGTGCAGACTGCCTAGAATGGGATTCCACAATACTCAACACTATATACACTGTATTGTACTGTGCCTGCAACATGAACATTAATATATGAGAAACCCTGATGGTCTTTGTGCCATTCCATGTAATTCTGCTAGCCCAGTATGCTGGACTGCACACATACACTGTCCTGTCCCCACAACATAATATGTTAATATATCAAAAACCATGGTGGTCCAATCCACGCAAATCCACTAACCCAGTTTGCTATGCTGTAACTAAGTTTACTATCTGTGATGCTTTACACAGTTTCCTGGCCACTATAAAACCCTGCTTGTTTACATGTGAGGGTGAGTCGCAGCAAGAATATTCATTAAACGCCGCTGCTCACTACACAAACATGTAAACTTGATATAGGCTTAGAGTGAAACCTACACAGAGTTTATTGAATCCCAGGGATTATGTTTTGATCACAGTTTGTGGTTTATGAATTCTTATGTAATCTCAGGAGAACTTTGAAAGTCAACATGAAATACTAATTATATTTTTAAACTTCCCATGTATTTTTTTAGATCTGATTCCATTTATTTTCTAGAAAGCCCACTTTTTCTGTTGTTAAAACTGTTATATTTATATGCAACTTTAAACACCATTTACAATTTTTTTGCTAAAGTTAAGTCACTTGCTCAGGCTGTTTTATTTTCCAAGAGGTCTATACCATTAGTTTATTTATAAGACATTGAACAAGTAAAACATAAGAAATATACTTTTTGCACCGATTATGATAACTCAGTCATGTCTATTGTTTGTTTCTTAGATTCCTCAGAATTATATAAGCACAATATAAGAATTAATAGGAAATGAAGATAAACATATTTATTCTACTTGACATTTTTTCTTACAGATAATGAATGAACTATAAGCTTTAAACTTTTCCATGCCTTCTTTGTAAATTTATCTAACAATATGCAAAAATGTAATACATGCCAGCAGACTGCTGGCACAGAAGCTTCAATATAAATAAAAGGAACAAAATAATAAAATTACTTGTATTCTGCTAGATAAAATGGAAAATATTTAACTAGTTAAGAAAGAACAGAACAAATATCATCATAAATAAGCTAAAGGAGAATGAAAGAAAATAGACTCATCTAAGTGAAAATATGAATACATATATTCATACCTCTCAACAACTTAGAGCAAGATATCTGGACAAAACCATAAATAATGGTGAGACAAAGACCCCACAGTAGTGACACTTTATAAATATTGCTCTTACAAACTTAGAAAGTTGATAGAATAACAGATTTTGCATTAGCATGAAATTTCTGAAGGGTATGAAGTCTGAAACTCAAATGTCTGTCATTATATTCTGATTTCAGTCCTCAATCATTTCCCAGGGATTTGCCATAAAACCACAATTTTATGAGAAACCAACCAAAAATATGAGGCAAAAATCTGGACATTCTGCAAAAAGCTGGACAACTGAGAGTTATGCATATATTTCCAATTTATGCTAACACTTGTTAAATAATATCAACATGAGGAAAACACACAACTAAGAATTCCAGAGCTGCAAATGTATAGCAGTCCATAAATATTCTACAGATATCCACAACAAGTAAGAAAAAGTAAATAATACCTGGATACAAAATAAAATTGGTTTGGATGACTGGTTAAACACAGTTCCGTATAAAGAGGGAAAGTTTGGCTTTGTGAATCCAATTGGATTTAATTTAAAATAGACTGAAGCTTTTAATCAAGGAAACATGCCAAGAAACTGAAAACCCCATATGTTTATGAGACTTTGGTGGGCATGCCATTATTCCTTTCACTACATTTATACAGGATAAATCAGAGATTTAAGACATTGAGCTGTTAATAGGTGTTTATGTTTATTATAGGTTAAGGATACAGAGTTTGATTCTTCCACTTCACTTTGCCAACTGTGTGACTCTGAAAAAGTCACTTGAGCAGATAGTGTTTCTGCTATGAGACACTGTGTTGTCCAGTGGGCTTCCCTGTTTAACAAAGGTATCAAATAAAAAAAATGGTATTAATCAGTCAGTTTTTGTCAGTTTCTATCACCTTCTACTTTTCTTTTAAAGCTGGCTGGAACAGCACTAAAATGATGAACAAATAAGGAATAACATATCTGATTTTAAATCTTTTTCAGGTTTAAATGTTGATTACAAATTGATTGGCACAGTTAAAATATTGTAAATGTTTTCATTTAATTATTATAAATCATTTTTGGTTTGCAATTAATAAAAAATGTCCCAGACAACAAACTTGTAGAACACTACAGAGAGGTTAGATCATACCTCTCAGCCTGGAAACATCAAAAATCTGGAAAAGGCCCATGAAAAATAGGTATAAATCTGTACGCTAATTAACATAAAATTAGCATACATAATTATGTAATCCCACCCACTCCAATGGAATTATAGGATACCAACTTTCAAACCAAACTGAAGAACAGACAACCAAAATATGGCACTAGAATCCCCCTGCAGCCATTCCAATGTCCCAGTACCTGGCTATTTCTACCCATTTATCATAAACACTAATGTGCATACTGCTTTACTTCTACATTATTTGGATTTTATTTTCACATTTTATAGCACAATGCACACACACTAATAGACATCTGCTAAACAAAACAATACTGTCTCGCAATGAGAATAAACATAACATTAAAACTTCTCTGCCCTTGAAACTGACATTCATTGAAACAGCATTGAAACCCACACCACATCCAAAGAAAATGCATCTGGCCAGTGCTGGATAAAAATTACCTTTGGGCTATATTCAAATCATAGGCCCCTTGCACATAAAGCAAGAAACATACATGTGTTTTTTGATACACCTTCCTGACTTTGTTAAATTATATTCCTTGTATAATACAGCACACTTGTTAAACTTAGAGCACATTTTAAATGCATTGTTTTAACATATTTCCAGTAGGCAATGAAACAAAATGAACCAATGACAAAACTAGCCAATTCAGAACATTTCCATCATAAAAGTCTGCTTCCACACACGTTTGTTTTCTTATAATGCAGCACAGAATATAATCATTCTTATTTTCTGTTCCTGAATTTGGGTTGATATTTTTTGTGCTTTCCACTAAGACACAAATGCCCTTGTGCATGACATTTTCTCACTTCTGTTCTATCTGTAGCTACACCCTTGACTTGTTACACCAACCACCTTTAAATGTACAATACAGTACAGTATCAGCAATGCATCTACATACTGTGGGAGTAGAACCCACACTCTTCTGTGTCAAAAGCAAGTATTTAACCTGTTATGCTATTAACAATGCAAGCAGACTCAGCATAAGCAACACTAAACTTCTATTCCCCTGAAGCTCTCAGCTCCTTGTAAAATCCACTCAACACACAACTGTATCTTTCAACTTTGCAGCACAAGAAATCCGGAAAAGCAAAATTTTATTGGGGGTGGGGACAAAAGCCCAAAAACCCGGGACACATTTAAACATTGCTTGTATAATTTTGGAAAGTTGTTAGAATAAAATGTTGTGTTACCACCATGCG
Organism: Protopterus annectens; assembly: GCF_019279795.1. Taxonomy (NCBI): domain Eukaryota; kingdom Metazoa; phylum Chordata; order Ceratodontiformes; family Protopteridae; genus Protopterus; species Protopterus annectens. Next base: position 1,353,984,908 of record NC_056728.1, read on the forward strand.
TTTCACTGCCAAGTCTTAAACCCAGGACCCTATGCACTACAGTCAGAGCAACATACCATTATGCCAAATCAGTAGTTTCATGAAAGATATGAACGTAGCTATCATTTAGTGAATTCAGTTCTCACTTCTCACCATAGCTCTCAAACGCTTAACATAGAAAACCTGGACAAAGCCAATAATGGGATAATACAGAATTCAGATCTCACTTTTGACCATAGCTACTCTCAACCTCTTAGCACAAAGAAACCTGGACAAAGCCAATAATGGAGGAATACAGCCCCCAAAATAGGGATCATTTTGTAATACTGAACTTATAAATTTAAAAATTGCTAGAATAAAAGTTTTTGTGTTACCATTTATTTTCTGAATATGAAGTCTGAAATTCAAATGTCTATCATTTAGTAAATTCAATCCTTCACTGATTTGCCACAAAAACCCAGAAAACCACAGATTGTATGAGGAGCAAAACAAAACTATGAGGCATAAATCTGGGACATTTTCACAAGTGGTGGTAGGTAGGGACTTTAGGCTCTTGTCACCTGTACCTAAGGTATAGAGTTTGAGTCTGGGTACCTCCACTAGCCACACCAGGTACACACACACACACACATACACACACACACACACACACACACACACACACACACACACACACACACACACACACACACACACACACCTAAATCTCTGTCCAGGCAGCTTGCAAAAAACTCCAGGAAACAAACAATCTCAATTCCAGGCAGCTTGCAAAAAACAGCCATCCATAACTACTTCATCTCTGTCTGCAAACTAAATCTCCGTCCAGGCAGCTTACCAATATCTTAAATCTCTGTCAGCATACTAAATCTAATGGAATGCACAGCAGCTTAAATCTCTGTATGCAAACTAAATCTAACGGAACACACGGCATCTTAAATCTCTGTCCAGGCAGCTTACAAATCTCAGGAAAACAATCAGCAGCTCACCAATACCTTAAATCTCTGTTCAGGCAGCTTGCAAAAAAACTCAGGGAAACAAACAATCTCTGTTCCAGGCAGCTTGCAAAAAATGGTCATACATAACTACTTCATCACTGTCTGCAAACTAAATCTAATGGAATGGACAGCAGCTTAAATCTCTGTCTGCAAACTAAATCTTTGTCCAGGCAGCTGACAAATCTCAGGGAAAGAAGCAACAGCTCACCAATACCTTAAATCTATGTCTGCAAACTAAATCTCTGTCCAGGCAGCTTGCAAATCTCAGTGAATACCTTAAATCTCTGCCTGCAAACTAAATGTCCATTCCAGGCAGCTTGCAAAAAACGGTCATCCATAATTACTTCTACAAAACGCATTGCAGCTTAAATCTCTGTCTGCAAACTAAATCTCCATCCAGGCAGCTTAAAAATCTCAGGGAAGCAAACAGCAGCTCACCAATACCTTAAATCTCTGTCTGCAAACTAAATCCCTGTTCCAGGCAGCATGGAAATCTCAGGGGAAACAGCAGCTCACCCATACCTTGCTTTGCGGCTTGTTCTGTTCCTGTTAGCTAAGGAACAGCTAGAATAGCATGCACATTGAGCCCTTGAGCTCAAATCTGACAGGCTGGCAGGCTGGTTCATGGAACTGACGTCATCATGCACATGATGATGTCAGCTCAAAAACCCAGAAAATGTTTTTAAATAAAAAACGCCAAGAAATTCAGAAATGAAGGGGTGCCACTTGGGAATCATGTCACCCCATTATTTGGACCCCCAAAACTCGGTAAAAACCGAGTAATTTGGTACGGTTGGGAGGTATGGGTTAGATTCAAATGGTAATTTTTAGAATGCATGTGTTATAAACTGCAGCATCTGTAACTGTATTAATTAATTACCTATGATTTGTATCAAGATTAAGAATATCAGTTTCATGTGCAGTAGGTTACTATGAACAAATACTGATGAAGGCCTTGTGCTGAAACTGGTTTAACTGTGAGATTACAAACCAAAGATAAAACCAATTGCACTGTATTTGAATACTGTGGTGTCTATTTTATACTGCTGGATGTATTTGTCATCCGAGCATTTTATACACTGGCGAACTGCATTTGCAAGCTTCTGTATTTGGATTTGACTGTACTTGAAGTCCTCACTACCACTACTTTAAAGTTATCATCACTGACATGAAGAAATGGCATTCAGTCATCCTGCATTCAGATGGCTTAATATTTTGAGTTGCCAGAGATGTGAAGCTTCCTGGAAGGACTTTGCATCATATTTTGTATGAGCCCACTGTTGGATTAACTTAGAAAACATCAAATTGGTTGTTATTCCTGCTAAGAATTTTGTATGAAGCAGCTGTTGGTAGTTAGCTTAAAAACAAGTGAAAGTCATCCCTGCTAAAACTATTGTTTACAACAAGTAAAATGTTAAGCCACAGGTATTAGCTTCTTAACTTAGAAGCAGTCTACAGATGTCTTGGTTATACCATGACCTGTCAATTAAAGGTTGTCTACACAGTAAATTCATTTCCATGTCCTTGCTATGTATTTTCTTCCCTTTACATGATCTTATATTGTCACAGTTAAATAAAACATGGCATCTGTTTTTCTCCCCCTTTGTGGCATCACTTTGCTCTTTAGCATCTCTTCTCACTGCATACCATTTTGGTTTGGCATAAAACATGAATAATCTTTCTTTAAAAATGTATCTTTTATTATGATATATTATGTGAAGCGTATATACTAATTGTATTGGTCATGCCAATTTAGTCCCTTTGTAAGTTTATTATACATCTCTGCATATCCCTGCAGCATATGCATTAAATTATGTGCAGAGGAATAAAACCCTAATTGTAAAATAGGTGATGGGGTTCATTTTGTGCCCCTGCACTACAGCAACCAGATGGGGGGGTAAAGGAGTATGACCCACTTGGTTCTGCTGGGTGGGAAGGATAGAGAGCACTTACAGAGAACATGGGAAGTGCAACTTCTCTTGCAAAGACTGGGAATCTGCTTCCTATGTGTAAGGGGAGTAGATAGGACTGCTTGCTGACAAAGTTCCTTTTGAAAGTGAGGGACAACCAGCATGAACAGCCCATTGAATATCCCCTCCAGCTTTGCAAGCCAGACATCTGTGGGAACTACAGGGCTAAGAAGAAAACCCTCAAACCACTCCAATGGTTGTCTAAATGACAACCCCTCCTGGTCGACCATCACCCCAGTGACAAGGCATGAATGGATAAATTCTCTAGAGGGTGATGGTCAACAAGCAGACAGGGCAACTAGTATAAAACAGATATGTACTAGATTCATGAATCATTTCTGTAGTCATTAGTTGAATAAAAATCAATAAAATGTCATACAAATGTATGTATTTTGCTGCTGTTTTAATTCACCTATTGGAATAATATGTTCTGGTATGCTATGGTCAACAAGCAGACAGGGCAACTAGTATAAACAGATATGTACTAGATTCATGAATCATTTCTGTAGTCATTAGCTGAATAAAAATCAATAAAATGTAATGCAAATTTATGTATTTTGCTGCTGTTTTAATTCAGCTATTGTAATAATATGTTTGACTATTTGGTTTCAAATTGTCTGGAGGAGGTTAAGCTTCAGGAACATTTTAATTGGCTCTGCTCTGGCATACAAAATCCCCAATTTATCAACACTTTATGTCTATGTTCTTTTCTTCCTGTCCTAGAACAACAGTAATTGACATCTCTGCTGAACTTACAGGCTTTCTCCACAGGAAGGACCCTCCTCTTGAAGGGTCATGCCAGCATATGAGGAGCAAAGGGGGACAGAATAATGGGGAGAGGCTGGGGGCCTAAAGTCAATGGTGGTAGAGGTGGAAAAAGTTCATGGGATGCTACTAAGCTATTGAAGTGAGGATTTTTACAAGCCTAGCCATTAAAACCCAATATAATACTAGATGAGAGATGTCGTCTATACCCAAGGTTTTTCTAACAAGGACTACCCATGTTCAGGAGAGAAGCCAGGTTAATCCATGTCAGAAATTTGCTGTTTCTCATCGAGTCATCCAGGTTGTGCTTAAACAGGGTCATGGAGGTGCTCTGCTTAATATGGTTTGGAAACCTATTCTAGAGGAGTGGCAGCCTTTGAGAGATCACTCGACTGGTCAGCCCAACTATATAACTCCGAACCAAACAAAACCAATGATAGTCCCAGTCACAGAAATATGCATTGAACACGAAGATGTGACCACTTTCCTTTTATTGAAATGTTAAAATAACAGCAAGAACTGGTTGAGCGCTTTCATCTACTGTAGTAGATTTCATCAGAACCATTACTAACAGCCATTAGCCTCTTTAAATATGGTCCTAAACCTTTCAAAAACTGAATGCATGTGTATTTTACAAATTGAATAATTGAATAATTTACATAAATTAATTAAAATTTAAAGTGCTCAGCGCATGATTCCACAATGTCTACCTATCACTTGTTTCTTTCCTTTTTTGTCTTAATTCAAACTTGTATTTAACTTATTCATCAAATATAATTGATATATAATAACCCAATAATACATGTTTACTAATAATACATATACGATTACACATACAAAATATTAAAAATATTAAAAATCTAAAATGTCTAATAATTATAATGCTATGATTGTGCAGTCCCCTATAATGAACTAACCTGTCTTTACTTCTAGCATAGCCTATCTGAGTATTCTTCGTGTTTACCCTCACCTATACTTCTCTAATACTGACCTAATAGATATAGTATCATTAAGCCCTGGAAATTCAGAAGCATTGAGCTTAATTTGCCATCTTGTTTCCTTTTCTCTCAATGATAATTTTATATTCCCACCCCTAGGATTGGATTTGATATATTCTAATATACCAAATTCAAAGGAGTTACAGCTACTGTTACCATTAAGATGTCTCCATAATGCATTATTTGTATCCTGTCTTTTTATCCTATAGTAATGCTATATATGTACCTTATTTGCTCCAAGTAGATGTAAATAAGCTGTGTGGGCATCTTGATTCATGGAAGGGGACCTGTAACTGATGATGACCTGAAGGAGTGGGTCTTACCCATGGTAATCTGGACTTGGAGTAGCACTACAAAGTTTTCTTTTCTAATCAGTCTAGAGGTGTAATTATCTGTAATAAAAATAGATACTCCACTTCCTTTGGTTCTCACACCTTCAAAGTGAGGTCTGAAAGTGTGGAAAGCATTGTAACCATGCAAGGCAGGTGTACTTAAAGCAAAAATGTGTTTATAGAGGAAGACTGTGGCACAATGGGTTGCAAACAATGGATTGAAAATGACTAATAAAACAACACCGACAATTATCAATGAAAACACAAATCTGGGGTTCCCTATTAGAAGACCGAAGACCCATTATTTCGAATGTGTCTTGGTCGAACTCAAAAGACTGAAATGGCAAAATATCGAAGCGGCTTTTAAGTAAATTCTTTCCCTGGGAAAGAATTTGTTTGGTCGCTTTGTTACTTTGCCATTTTTGGCACTGCAGTGCGGTCTCAGAGTTGGTATATTTAAGTAGGGGGGTGTGGGGGCCAAAGCCCCCCACTTAATGTAATGTTTAAAGTGTTTTATTTTATTTATTTATTTTTTTTTGTTGGAACAGCGATTTTTTATTTCCCCTTGGAAAAAAATCGCTGTTCAACACAGTTCGAAATTGTAAGCTTTCACTTACATAGGGTCGATTAATCACTGTTTGCTTTTTTAAGCTATCGGTGATCTAATATAGACCCAAATCTGATTATGTATTAGGCACTTATCCACTACAATAAAGTATGTATTGCGAAATGTATTTCTAAAAGAAAGAAGCACCCATATCATAAGATTTCTGCAGGCCAGCAAATTCCCTGCAACAGTTTATGTTCATATTGTTTATAATTAGCAAGATAAATACATCATTGCATTAAGAACAGTTTTAGCTTACCTTCGTCACTTAAATGATCATGTATTTCTCTCCTTTTCAGATCACTTTTACTATTGTGTTTGTAGACAGCATTCTATACAATTAATGAGGCAGACTAAACAACAACAAAAAATGAATGGAGTGCAGCTTTGGTGTAAATTTCTTTTTTGCTTTCATTTCTGAGTTCTTATATGTTTCCCCTATTTATGAGTTAAGTTGTTTTCTCGTTTTCTTATTCACAAGCTATAAGTGTTAGACAATGTTACTTTCCATTTGATCTGCACACCTGCCCCCCCCCAAAAAAAAAACAATGCTGTTAAAGTTTAAAATGATGTCCCAACAATTTCTTTATTTGATATATCAAAATAGTGTTCCACAGAAAAGGACATCACACATCTCACCTGATTACTGAGCTGGCACATGAGACTGCATCAGGGTCACACTGTATATAGCTATGCATGACTGACAGGACGTAAAAACCTCTTCTGCTTATAACCTATCGAATAGCTGCCATTGCCTGCCATATGGTACCTACATTTTGCCACACTATGAACCCAGATATTTGTGTCTTCCTTTGCAGAAATCTTATACTTCTTTCTGACTCATAGTTTAATATAAATATAATGTTTCAGCTCTGCCTAGAACAAAAATGTCAGTCCTCTGAGTACAATTGAATGAACTGTGTGGCATGCTTATCCCAGAATTCATAGAAAAAAAAATCAGACATGAAAATGAAATTTCCATGTTGCACTGTACAATTTAGCCATAGTTTTGCTTGTTATTTGTATACATGTAGTAAAGAAATTAAATATCAGAGACACAAATACTTCAGTATCATCTCATTTTAGTGGCAGAATATTATGGTGCACATTTAAAACACAAAAATAAAAATGCACAGAAATGTATTAGCATAGCATAGCATTAAGGCACACTTGAATGTTAGTAACAGTGGATGTAAGAGGGCAAGTGAGTTAATGACACCAGAAGTGGGTAAATCTAACATTGCACAGAGAACACTCTATGTAACTTATTGCTTAATTCCACTATGGACCTCAATAGTGAACCAATCAGTGGATAATGCTCACTATAATAACATTTCTCATGACCCTTCCAGAATGTGATTTATTCACTGAACAAAACCAAGCTTTAATCACTTTGAACCTCCAAGTGCACACTGACACATCATGTTCAAAGTGCTATGCAGAAGTCTTTTAAAAACAGAAATGCATTCACTGCAGTCACTTTTTAATGCAGAACTGATAAAACAGGAAGACAGACTACTGATGGCAAATTGTACACCGACCTCCAGAAAGCACTTTGATAACTGACTTCTGTGAATCTTATGAAAACCGCAGTTCAGGAAACCATGTCTAGAACAATGCAGTGGGACACTAGTACACCTACCTCTCAACTGTTCCTGATTTTCAGGAACATCCTTGATTCTGACTCAAATTTTGGCTCTGTCCCTCAATCCTTTATAAAAAGGGTGACCTTTGGAGAAAAGATGTTGAATTCTACTTAAGTAATGACAATAATTACAGGTGTAGACGTCTTTTACTTCAGAAAATGTATGCTAATTCACATTCTCTTATTCTGCCAACATCTCAGGTTAATAGTACTAACATTTTAAAAAGTGTCCCTGATTATTTCTGGATTTTTCTCAAATTCTGATTAGGTTTGTCTCTGATTCATTCAAGAGCTATGTTAGTATATCTATCCAACTTTCAAAGCCAGCCTCTGTAAATAAACATAGGCTCATAGACACATAGGTACTTACTAGGCTATTGATCTGTGAGGATCTTAAGAAGCCTAGCCCTGCATTCCCATGGTAATTATTAGCCCTTATATTTTGTGATAGGAATCTCCAAAGATATAATGCACAAGTATATGTTGAGTACTTATATGTTTCCCCTATCCATGAGGGCCATTGGTGCTAAACCAGTGATGATTCTGTGGCTGCCCATCTATTTATCCAGCTTACATTTGAACAGAGTAAGAAAATAACTCTGCTTCATGTGGAGAGGAATCTGGTTCCATAGAAATGGTATTCTCTGTGATACATAACCAGAAGCATAGCTGGCTTGACCAGTGCCTTGTGATGGCACCATGAACCAGTGCCCCACCCCTTCAGCTCAACTGGACAATGAAAAAAATAACTAAAAGAAGCACTTTACTGTATTAAGCCTTATTACAGTTAGAGCCATGCACCCCCGCTGTTCCAGTGAAGCCCCCCCTCAAAAAAAAAAAACATACAGACATTCCTTCTACTGGCACATCACCCAGGGGGTCAGATGCACCACACACACACCCCTGCCCCAACCACTGAAGTCCCATTTCTCTGTTTCTGTGTCCTGCTTCCAACTCTCCAACACATTTTATTTAAAAAGTATGTATCTTATACTTTTAAACTGTAGCAAACTGCTTGATTAAAATGTAGCAAACAGTTGCTGAAGTTTATACCTGCCTGCATAGAACTACATTTTTCAACTTTTAGTCAAGAAAAAAGGATTTTTTAAACTGTTACAACTGCTTGTTACAGCTTATGCAACATATACCATGCTACAGTGCTCAGTTTTGACCAAAAATGTAATAACAGCTTTTAAAAGCAGGTATTATATTAGAGGATGGGATCATCTAACTGCGCCCACAAACATTTTGCACCTATTGCAGTTGCCACTCTCGCCAAACCCTAGCTACACTACTGTACATACCTGTCCCTCCAGCATGTTCTGTTAATCTTACAAAAGAAAGTGAGGTCCCTTGAGTGAGTATTTCTGATACCATTGGGCTTCTAAATATGTAATAGGTCTGAAGGAACAGGGTCAGTTGAGGGTCTATACATGAGGCAGAGGTCACCTATCAGTAGCTTGTATGATATCAATAAAAGAATCAAGGCATTGAGGCAGTCTGCATAGTTTTTTTTTATTGATCTAGGCCCTTGATTTTTTTAGTGAGGAAGCATTGTGGTCATTCCATTGTGAAAAGTATTGTAAGAGGTACGTACAGAAAGGAGCATTGTATTCAATGATTGCTCGAACAAGTACCAAGTACAGAAGGACATTTACATCCTTGGATCTGGACAAGAATATAATCTGTGCAATGAAAATGGACTTACTGACAATAGGGAAATGTGGTGATCAAAAAACAGCTCATTGTCAACACACGTTCCCTGATCTCTAACTGCAGGATCAGTTTGCAGGGGGGCATTGTCAGTATGATAGCTACAAATGGAGTCCATGCTTGCTGAAGGATTCAATTATATGTTTGTGGTCTTTAGTTTCAGTCCATGGTTTCAACACCAACTATTAGCTTCTGACTGGTTCTTTTGTTGGATCATCATGTCCACTGGGGAGTTTATGATGACATCTCAGTTATCTGCAAACTTGTTCAGTCACATTCCCTTAACATTAGCTTTGACCTCCAAAAAGTAAATACCAAAGTGATGTGGTCCAAAGACTGAGCCCTGGGATACTTTAATAGTGGCATGTCTTTTAGAGGAGGTAGGACCACCCACTCTAACTTCCTGACTTCTATTTGTAAGACAATTTGCTATCCAATAAGTTACATAGATGTTTACATTTAGCTAGAAGAGTTTATCTATGATGCTTGAGTGTGGGATGGTGTCACACACATTTGCAAGGTCCAGATAGGCACTGTTCACTGATCTGCCTTGCCCATTCCCTCAATGACTTTTTCACAGATGTCAAACTGATTTAGTAGGCAGGAACCACCCTTGACAAATCTGAAATGGGTTGGGTCAAACATCTGTAAGTCACCTATATTAGTATTTATTAATTGCATAATGATCCTTTCCATAGCCTTACAAATGAGGCTGGTCAGGCATATGGATTTGGAATTACCCATGTCTGTTGTATCCCCATATTTGTGCAAAGGAATGTCTGCAGTCCTCCATTCACCAGGCACAAAGCCTGTTTTGAGGCTAATGATTAATAGCCTCTGTAGCAGGTCAGACAATTCCATGTTTTAGGCTAGCCAGTAGACAGCCTGGTGTCTCATCTGGCCACAGAGATGTAATGTTCTTGGCCTTAGGTAATGTCCTGAGATCTTGATCTTAGGAGATCTGGAGGGGATAGATGTGGGTATTTCATTTGAAAATGCTGCTGAGGAGAGAGGAATGAAGTTAAAGCTAAATTTACCTGCTAGTAGATTGACTATGTCCTTTTGGTCTGAGTACATAATATCATTTACTAGTAACTGCACAGTGCTGGGCATTTTTCTGAGATTTCTAAATAGTTAAAGAAGGTTTTGTGGTTATCTTTTACTTGGGTGGCTATTTTACCTCATAGCTGGCTTTGGTTGATTTAATTAGGATTCAAAATTTTTTGTTTAGTTTAGTAAGAGTACTTTTGGCTTCTTAAGAGTTAGGTTTATTTTTATGTGCAATGAGTTTTTTTCTCTTCCTTTTTTTTATTTTACATTTCATTGCAGAAAAAGTCCAACTGGGCATAAATCCCATTTTCAGTGGAAGCCTGGATAGAAAAGCTCCATAAGACATAATACAAATCCAATACATTCGATCTTGGAAACATAGAAGTAAAACAAGAAGATCAGAATTAATTATGCAGATGAGATCAATAGAATAAAATAAAAGCATGATTACATCAGAAAAAGGAAAACCACACATGTGTTTGTGTGTGTGTGTGTGTGTGTGTGTATGTATATATATATATATATATATATATATATATATATATATAGACACACATATGGATAGATAGATAGATTTATATAATTATCGAAGTATATTTGAACATTATGGAGAAATAAGAAATAATAAGGTACAGGAGGTTCAGAAACAGAAAATGCGACAATAAGAAGAATATTGCTGGTAACAAAATGTCAAAGAAAGGCAGAGAATAAGAAGGAAGGTGGAGAAGAGGAGGGTAAAAGATTTATGAATGATGATGAAGGAAATAAGTGAGAAATAAGGGTTGGAGCTAGGAGTAGGAAGACAGAGATGATGAGTATGTAGTAGAATGCAAAGATGAAGGAGTACAGAAGAGAAGGGGAAGAGAGATAATGTGTAAGAGAATGTATGTAAGACGGGGAAAACTACAGAGTCATGTTTACCTGGAGAAAGGCAGGTACAAAGCCTGAAGATGAGAGGGTATTCTTTTAAGGTATGCTTAAAAATGGGACTTGTATGTATTGATCTAATGTCAGTAGGAAGCTTGTTCCAGGTTTTGGCTGCTACACAGGAGTATAAACTACAAACCAAAAGACAGCTGGTTCACCCAGGCTAACACTGTGCTGAAAAGCATATAAACTGTCTGTGCAATCCAGTAATAAAAGTTCTGTTAAAATCCAGAATTTAATGAAAAGAATGAAATAAAACAAAGTAAGAACAAAAATAATAAAAAATAAGTCCCTTGTCCAATGATAAGTGCTTTCAAATAGTTCTTCAGATCGTAAACTATGTTCTGTGTTTTTTAGGGTTAAGGGTTTTAAGAAGTTCTTTTTCAGATGAGCAAAATTGTCAGTATGGATGCAAAATGATATGGATGGATGGACAGTAGAAAGGATTATATATAATTTTATGGGCAAGTAAAAGTTGAGTGTAGTTCAGGTAATTAGGCAACTCAAGCCAGTTTAATGTTTTCAAAGCAGAGCAGTGATGACTTTTGTATGACAGATCTGATTGCAAATTTAGTTACCTTGTTATAACAGTTCTAGTTTTGTAATTTGGGAGATTTGAATATTAGTAAGAATTGGTGAGCCATACATTAGAGAAGGTAAAGAGTATGCATTTTCCAGATTGTCTCTGCAGGAGTTAGTGAGGAATTGTTTGGCTTTTTTGAGCATACAGAGTTTTTGATTTGTATTTCTATACAATTTTGTGTATGAAGATCACATTTCAGTTGATCATCAATTGTGAGGCCTAATACCGTAGAATGACATATAACTTCTATATTTGTGTTTTTAATCATAATATATAGTCTGTTAATATTAGGGTTCTGCCACAGGGTATTATTTTTAAACTGTGCTTTGTATTTATTTCTGAGGGGGACATAATGCATCTATGCAATTATCTATATGTATATAGAATTTGGCAGTAAACGTTTCACATAAACAGCGGGATTGTTGAGGTGGGAAGGGCTTTTGAATTTAATAAGATTCCTCAATTAAAGGGAATTGATCCCTGCATCTTGCCACAATGAATGCCAGAAATAAATCACTGCACTGAGAATTTCAAGATGCATTAAAGTTTCCTTGACTAAGAAATAAACACAGGACTCAGCAGTAAGAGTGCCAAATTAACCAGTTAACCTTAACAGACTTCTCGGAGGGGTATAACGTGGCAGGGAAAAAGAATGGAGTGAAAGTGAAAGACTGCTGGTAGCCCTAAATGCTTAGGTGATAGCTATTTTTTTTAATTAAAACTAGCAATATTTTTATTCTGTAGACATGATGCACGTCTGTTGATTTACAGAAAATATTTAAGCTAGAAAAAATGCTTATCTGCCAATGATGTGCATTTTAGAAGATAGTATGGGATGGTGCAGTGATATTTCTTTGTTATAGCTTAAACATTTTTTTTTTGTTTTATCTTAAGAAATTAATTTCACACCTCAGATTTCAACAGCTGTGGAAACATTGTAAAACTGGAAGAAAAAATACTTCTAAAAGATCTTAACCATAAGGCTTTGTATTGCAAAATTTAAAACACTACTGTGTATTCCTTCACACAGTCTAGAAGAGAAGGTTTGCTAAACAGAAAAAAAAAATATGTAAACAGACAGGAAGCTGTAGTACAACGGCAATAATCAGTGTTGAAGATTTGCATTACATTTGCCCACCTGTGCTTTCATTATACCATTCAGGCTCCGCCCACATTGTCTACCTCTAACACAGGTGGGTATATGCTATAAAACCTACACCTCTGAATTGATCATGGCTTAAATAAATAATAGCATGATATGAAAAACAAATGTCTTACATGTTCTTTTTTTAATAATGCTATTGTATGATGGACCTTTAGTTCTATTCTACATCTCTTTAATGACATGAATCTCCATGAACAGCTTAGTAGTAAACAAACATTTCCATGCCTGCATAGATGAGAACTCTTTGCCTGGGTAAGTTATTGTTCTTTGATGAGATGGGAATCACAGATTCAGCACCCTTGTTCAAATTCAAAATCTGCAGAAAACACTGTCCCACTTGTTGTATTGGATTTTTTCATTGTTTAAAACTGTAGTAATGTTGAATTGGGGTTCACTATTGTTTTCCATGGACTACATACTCTGTGACATACTGATGGATTGCCTGAAGAGTTACAGTATAATTTCCTTAAATAGCAAATATTTGTGCTGCAGATTAAAAATTGTTCAGTGTCTGGTTATCACAAGGCAGCAGGGCTTTTTCCTGTGAGGTTGTCTGCCTTGATATTATATACCTGAATCAGGACCATCCCCTTAGCAGTACGGAAGAAAATGGCAGCTATAAGTTTCTTGTTTTCTGTATCCACCCTGATATGTGTTTCAATGTAGTGATATGATACTCAAAAAAGTTACTGTTTTAAATAATAATACTTGCTAGGTGACCAAAAGGCTTTAATCAGCTTTATTTTTACAGTATAAGTAATCTGTTAATCCATCTACATGACAGACTCCAATCAAATTCTATGCCTGTATGATATGCAAAACTTTATTGCAATCTTTATAAATATTTGTTAACTGAAGGTGTGTACTGAAAGTACCAGTTTCACACACACACACACACACACACACACACACACACACACACACACACACACACACACACACACACACACACACACACACACACACACACACACACACACACACACACACACACACACACACACACACACACACACACACACACACACACACACACACACACACACACACACACACACACACACACACACACACACACACACACACACACACACACACACACACACACACACACACACACACACACACACTACACAGTGATGAAGAAAAGTAATTTTAAATATTTAAAAACATATTGAAGTGGATGTCATTGGATACTGCAGGTGGAAGGGACAGCTGAGTCTTGAATATTAACATTTTCAAGGTTATTACATACTAAATTGTGAGCATTTTCCTTTTTATTTACTTGCTTTAAGTTTGAAATTTTAGGTTTTGTTTTGAGTATTGATATAAAGTAAAACATCTTTCAAGTGAATGTTTCTTTTTTAACTGCATCATTGTTTGATTAATAAAAAAAGAAAAGATTGATTGTGCTATAATGTTTATGAATTCATTGCATGGCATGTAAAGAATAAAAACAAGAATATTAAAAAGAATTTAAAAGCTGAAAAAGTAAGTAGGTGATGTGTTTCACTTTTACAAAAGAGATTGCATTGTTTATATCTGAACATAGATCTCCAGAGGTAGCCAGAGACTGGTAATCATTAGTGATAACATTTATAGTTCAGAACACGTTGCTGCTTTGGAAATAAAAACCCACACAAGGAATCAATAAACTCTGTTCGTGCAGAGCCTACACGGAGTGTTTGCACATGTGATGTTACTCATGGTGCTGCATCTCACCATGCATAGTAATGAGGTATGGCACACGTAAGCAAGGTTTTGCAGCTCGCACATATGCTGCTGGCCGCATAATCTCTAATATGAATGAGAATCATACCTCTCAACCTTTTAGTGCAAGAAACCTGGACAAAGACTAAAATAATGGTGGGACAATGGTCCAAACATAGGGACAGATCTTAAATATTTTGTTCTTATAAACTTAGAAAGTAGCTAGAATAACAGAATTTGTGTTGGCATGCATTTTCTGAAGGATATGAAGTACCGAATTCAAATATGTCATTATTTATTGAGTTTAGTCTTCAGTAATTTTCCAGAAAACCACAACTTTAAAAGGAACAGGCAAAAAATATAAGGCAAAATTCTGGACAGTTGAGAGGTATGATGCGGATAGCATTTCTGTGCTAGATTGCTGGCTGCAAAAGCAGATTGTATGACAGCACTGCAATTGCTTTTCCCTTTCTTGAATTTTCTTCATTAACATTTGTTTGAGGCACTGTCCTAGATTGTTTTTCCTCATTTTAACTATTTCTCCATTTTTTTCTGGGCCAGTGTTTGCACTGTGCACCACTAAGCACAAACACAGACTTGATGAATGGGCCTCCCAGATTGCAGAGAAAACCCAAACAGCCACGAACATAAACCGGATGCATTCAATTACTAGTGTTGGACATTGCACAAACACAGTAAGTGCCGTTGCCCTGTGATTAGCAATGAGAATTTTACAATGAATACTAAGACAGTGAATGTTATGTAAGTAATCCTGTGGCAGCAGGTATCAAGTGTAGGTGTGAGTGCAGGTAGTCCTGGGTTCTACTACAGTGTGCAAACTTTGTTTTCCTATTGTGACACTGCAGATTATAGCAATGAAGTTCAACATACACAACTATTTTCTAAACCGTCTTGTGGCAACAGCTGTAAGCATGGGACTACTGTACACATTGTCCAGGGTTTTAATACAGCATATTCCATATACTTTGAATGTTGTTCCACTTCACATTATAGTCACTCTCAATTATAGCACTTGACATAGTACAGCTGATATTAATATTTATATGTGTGAGGCCTAAGACACTGATATTTTGTCAGATATTTATTTATCTATGTACCGTCCATTTATTATCAAAATTATGATTGTGGCTATGCTGCATATTATGTTCATGCAAGTATATTTCTGCTATCTGGGCTGCCATGGCACCCACATTTAACTAAGACAGTTACACAAGTGTCTGTATAGCAAATAACCTTGAAATTATATTGCTTGCCACTATTGTGCATTACTTACTATCTCGCAAACATGTTGCTCAGCAGTGCATACCCTCGACTTGTGTGATGGTAAGTGATGCGCAACCTTTTCAAATGTTGCAAAATCAAAAAGTATGTACTCTTAGTAAGTGTAATATGTGTAGTTGGCAGGAAAACATCAGGATACAAAATGCAATTGGTGGGAAATGCATATTCTACATTGGGCTTGATCTATGGTAGTCATGTCTGGTGTTTCTGGTGAGGAAGTCAATTTCCAAGTGCAAATGTGGGATGTTCAGGAGACCAAAGTCTTTATTGGACTCTTAGTTAAGGAGAATGGGCCCCAGTTGCTGCAGTGGGACTATTCTGACTCAGAATACAAGTCTGAAGCCTGGAATATTATTGCCAGGGCTTTGAACAGTGCTACAGGTATCCACCACACTGGAGAACAATGCAGACATCATTTTGGTGACCTCCAGAGGAGGAAGCAGGATACCCTCGACAATTGGGTCAGGGAATTTAGTACAGGGGACACCTCACAGATGTATAAGTATCAGTTACACTGACTAATTGTAAGAGTTAAAACCTGAATTTAATCAAGACTGGTATTCATAATGGTATTCTGTTCTATTCTGTTTTTTTTTCCACAGCTGCCATGGAGTGTGCATCGAATATGAGATCCCATGCCACCCAATTGGCATGGATGTGAGAAGCATGCGGTATGTATGCATCAGAAAAGTACTGTTATTGTAACATTAAAAGTTAAGTATGGATTAGTTGGTATTTGATACAGTTGTATCAAACTGAGCATACATATCTCAACTGTGAAAGAAAGTATGCATGCCTTAGTCTATAGCACAAAGTAACAGTTCCATATTCTGAAATAACAGTGAGCATGCATCTCTGAACTGTAAAAGGAAAGTATGCAGGCAGTAGTCTGTAGGACAAACTAATACTACAGTATTAGAGAGTAGTCAGCAGTTGTGGGATCAAAACCCACACTTCCCAAACATACATTACTATTAGGTTTCCATCATTATTGTAATGTAACTTCAGACCTCTAAATCAATGTCACAAATGGCCTGCTGCAAAATGTAATCAGTATAATTGGAACACACATATGTGCAATATATGCACACATCAATAATTGTTGTCTGCAATCTGTACTATAGTGTGCATCTGCTATTAACTAGGTAGTCTTAAAAGTAATTAAAAAAGTTGTTGGGAGCTTGTAGTGTTAAAAGTAAAGGTAACAGAACAGAGTCAAATAATTGTATCAATGCTTTGTATGTCATATTTGAAGTTACTAATGTTCTCCCTTTTTTCTCTCACCTCAACCCTTATCTTCTCTTTTTGTTGCTTTTTTCCACAGCACAGTGGGGTAGACCTGTCCCACAGGATGCTCCTGCCCCCACTCTACTGGCTACAGTACTGCTGCCAAACATGACTGGTGCATGACCTGTCAGCACCCTCTCTGTTGCCCCTGCACTACCTGGCCCCTCAGGTAGTTCTTCCCTGCAGGATAGGCCTGCCTATGGCTCCCTCTGGGAGCAATGACAGAGGTGGTGACTTTATCACCTGAAAAGAACTGCCAGGGATGTGTATAGGATTGTGCGCCACAATGTGGGTGCACTCTTACACTGTATGGAGTACCTGCTCTCCATCCTGGTCCAAAATACCAGAAAAAGGCACATACATCTGGCACTGCAGCTAGTGGCACAGTGAGGTGACAGTGATAACAATACAGTGAGCGAGGACTCAATTCTCACTGTCACCCAGCTTAACATGCATGGGACCTCAATTTCACCACAGTCTCCCCAACCATGGTGTTCACCCACCACTTGTGTCTTTCACCATCCATATGTCTTGTCTTTTATGTGCTGTCTGTCTGCTATTGTTTTATCACCTACCCAATCAATTTATCTGACACAGATATACCTACATCCCGTCCCCAGCATTGCTCTCTCTCTCTGCAAAAAAAAAAAAAAAAATCATCCCATACATAGGTCACCATTTCACACACTATCTTCTTGACACCCTTGATTCAATCCAGTTAGCTACACAACATGACTGTGTTGTGGATACCCCTCACACTGGAGGTGACAGGCCTAATGTAACTAATATTCTGCATATATAATCGTGTGTTACTGTTGAAGAAATGGATAGCTATGGTTCTTTCCTACATTCCTGCTGCACATTCCTGCCTTCCTTTCACTTTGTTTTCCTCCTGCCTGCTCCCCATTTCACCACTTTCCTGTATTCCCCACTTCTTTTCTTTAAAGCATAATTGCAAGATGGTGCGCATTGCACCCCAACTCAAAGGAATGGTGAATGGTAGCAATATAAGTAAATGTATTTAAAACTATCCTACACACTTGTAAAATTACTACTTACACCTGTATTTGAACCCAGTAACATCTGCCTGCAACAGCAATGCATTAACACATGCTGCCACAGAGTCAGTAAAGTAGCAGATGTATTTTATACAATCAATAGTAACTATCACGGTTTAGCAAGGTTTCCCTTTGTACTCCCCATGCTTGCTCCCCATATCACCAATGTTATATCTTCCACATTAATTTTGTATGAAGCATCATTGCACGACCTCCAGTAATGTCTATAAAGCATTATTGTGCAGTGGCCATTTAGTTTTATAAAGCATTAGTGTATGATGGTGCACATTGTGCATCATCGCCGAGCAATGCTAATACAAAAGTAGTTCAATATATTAGCTACAGCTGTATTCAGAACCAGTGCCATCTGGCCCCAAAAAGAAATGTATCACTGCATTAAGTACATTAATACCTGCAGCCAGAGATTCAGTTACATAGCAAGTGTATAAACAGCAGTTAAGTCTGCCATTTGCTCTTCAATACACCTGCTACTCAACTGAGTTTGTAGCACCATTTGTTAATGCATTGATCCATTCATTTTTGTGGTCATATGGTACTGGGGTTGAATCCAGGTATAAGTAACAGTTTCAAATCCTTTTACATGTGAATTCAAATTTTAAAGTGTGACAGTTGGTATGGAATCTCGAAAATATACTTGCTAATTAACTGACTCTGTGGCAGCACCTGTTCATGTACTCAGTGAAGTAATATGTACATTTTTGGGCTAGATGGCACTGGTTTCCAATGATGCTTTATTTAACACTTATAACTGATTTTTTCCCATAGCCACGCATTAGTGTGGGATGTGCAGAATCACACAATTATGCTATAAAGAAAATAAATTGGAAATATAGGAAAATGGTGAAATTAGGAGCAAGCAGGGGGAAGAACAAAGTGAAAGGAGGTCAGGAATATGCAACAGGGATGTAGGAAAGAACCACAGCTATCCACTTCTTCAACAGTAAAAAAAATATCCATATGTGCAGAACATTAGCTGAATTTGCAGTGTCAACCTCAGAGAGAGGGGTGACCGCAACACAATCATGTTTTATAGCCAATTGGACTAAATCAAGTGTATTACAATGACATGTGTGTGAAATGGAGAGTTATGTATGAGACAACCTTTTTTTGGGGGGGGGGGGCAGATGTCCTCTTTTATTTGAGAGAGAGGAATGTTGGGGAAGGGATGTAGGTATGTATGGGTCAGGTAGGTTGGGTAGGTGAAGAAGCAACATCATAAAGACAGGACATTAAAGAAAAGACACTCATATGGTGAAGAACGCAAGACGTAGATGAACACCATGGTTGAGATGAGGGTGGGGAGGAACCCATGGACATCAAGCTGGGTGACAGTGAGAATCAAGTCATCACCCCCTGCATTGTCATCACTGCCACCTCACTGCACCAATGGCTGCAGTGTCAGATGTCTGTGTCGCCTCTTGTTAGTCAGTACAGTGCTGGAGAGCAGTGTCTCCATCTGGCATAGGTATACACCAACTGTGTGGTGCACAATCCTACACACCAACCCTGGCAATTCATTGCAGATGATAAAATCACCACCTCTGCCACTGCTCCTGGAGGGAACCACCGGCCTGTCCTGCAGGGTAGAACTACCTGAGGGACCAGGTAATGCAGTGTAGCAGAGGGGTTGCTACCAAGGGGTGCTACCACTTGCATCCCAAACTTTGTTACTGTTAAGACTATTCAGCTCACAACAGATGCATACATGTGTGCATATATTGCACATATGCGTGTTCCAGTTATACTGATTATAGTTTACAGCAGGCCATTGGTGCCACTGATTTGGAGGTCTGACATTGCATTAGAATATTGATGAAAACTTAATAGTACTGTACATTTGGGAAGTGTGGTTTTTGAACCCACAATGTCTGACTACTCTCTGACACTGAACTGTTGTTTTGGCCTACAGACTACTGCATGCATACTTGCATGTTAAAGTTGAGAAGTTCATGCTGTATAATAAACTAAAAAAGGTGTCTTCACTTTTAATTCTACATTAACAGTACTGTTCAGATGCATACATACTGCATGCTTCTCATATCAGTGCCAATCTAGAGACATGGGTTCATGCATCCAGTTCTCAGTCTGTGATGGCTGCAGAAAAAACAGAATGGAACAGAACAGAATACCATTATGAATACCAGTCCTGGCTATATCCAGGTTTTAACTCTTACAAGTAGTCTCTGTAAGTGATACTTACACATCTGTAGGGTGCCCCCAGTCCTACATTCCTTAATTCAATGTTTAAGGGTACCCCTCTTCCTCATCCGGAGGTCTCTGTAGTGATTCCTACATTGCTCATGAGTGCGGGTGATAGTGTTAGCACTGGCCAAAGCCAGGGCAAGACTATTCCATGCCTCTGACTTGTAATCTGACCCACAACAGTCTCTTTGCAATAGCCTGGGCCCATGTTCATTCACTGGGAGTCCAACAAACACTTTGGACTCCTGGACATCCCATCTTTGAGCACAGAATCCCAAAGCCTCTCCGCAAACCCCTGCCATGCCTACCACAGATCAATACCAATGTAGAATGATGTTTTCCTTCCAATTGCAGGTATTGTGCTTACTGAGAGTGTGCACTTTTTGGTTTTGAAACATTTGAAAATGTTGCATATCTCTTACCATTGTGCAAACACAGTACTCAACAGACAATGTGTATTGGCAGGCAACATGTTTGTGAGATGGCTAGCAGTATTTGTGGCTGTCTGGGTCTTGTCTGCAAACTGGGTGGTGCATTCAGCTATTTTGTGCACCGCCGCTCTACATGCAAACCAGATGAACATAGCCAAACCTGTTTCTGCTAAGCAGGGCATCACTCAGACACTGCACCCCAGAAAAATCAATCTATGATATACACAGAACAAAACTATAGAACACGCGAGATATGTCTACATAGGTTTGGATTTCAACTCTCACTGCAATGCACTGCCAGAAAACAGGATTGGTTTCTTATCCATCTTTGCCACACAAACAACTTTGCAGCAAGAAAATGAAGTAATTCTTTACACAACCAAGGGCAACTGAATGTATACTGATACCAAAGCGTAAACTGCTGTTTGTACATATATTATATTTAATATATTTGGATGTAGTGCACTGAGTAATCACACAACCTGTTATGATTATTACTTGCAAATATACAACTGTGTCTTACCTTTATGTATTTCTTGGTCATTCATCAGGTACCTGACCAGTATTCAGAGACATGCAGTGTGTAAACCAGTCTATATAATTTACCTTAAATGTGTGAGGATATAAACTGGGAATACTATGATATGCAACTGCCATCAAATGAAGAGCAGCTGGATGGCACAAACAAGCATAGAGTGTTATTTTGGGAGGGAAAGGTGAGTTCCTATTATGGCACATGCAAGGACACACTGTTCTTTCAAGGGGGGACCAGGCTGAGTTACTGTTATGTCGCAAACGAGGATATGTTGCTCATTACTCTCCTTGTTTTTCATCCTGCTTGTTTGATCTTGTGAGGGTTGTTAAGTCAGAAACTGCAATGTGTCTCATTACTTTCTAACTTCTCTCTGTAATGATTTGCCATTACAAACATATGGTGCTAAACTGAGGGCATGCAGTGATTATCAGTACTCTGGAGAGGTATGAATGCGTGTATCTTTGATACCTGAGGTCTACTACCTACTAATGGACTCATACAAGCCAAATAACTCTCTGCTATCACGTTACATTAATTTCTGTGCATATCTCCCACCTTTTACTTGCTTACTTACCTTGTAAATCCAACAGTTGCTACAGTGTTAGTTCAGGTTTGACTGTGATGCAAACAGTACAGTCCTGCATCCTGCCTGTTGTTTGTAGACTGTTTTATGTTTTCCAGTGGGTATGTAGTTATATGATACTTATGTGTATTTTCATTCTGTTGTCTTTTAGGACACAAACAGTGTCAGTGAGGCAGAGACCCCTATTCAGTGATGTAGAAAACATATCATTGTTGATGCTGTCCACATCATGGAACATTTCTGCTGGGAAGGGCTCAAACCAATATGGCACACAGGTTACAGTTATGGCAGCACATATCTAACACATCAATTCTGTTGTTGTCCACAGCTGGACCTATGAAATGGTGCACCACAGGACAACTGACATGATTACCACTGCATGGAGGCAAGCAACTGCAGTTGCATGAGACCAAAGGGCAACTGGGGGAGAGCCTGTTACAGAATCATCTCTTAACCACAATGAAGAGTTCCTGGTGAGTATCCTCCAACATGAGAGCTCATGGCAGAGTGGACCACAGCATGTCCTTGACAAGGACGCTACTCCTTCTGAGTCCCAAGAGGAGCTTCCAGGTAGGCTTTGTTATATGGCCAGTTGAATACTGTTGTATAGTAAAACAATTGAAACAAATGTTACTTCTGTGTCACATGTCTTTTATTTGGGGGGGGGGTTGAAGATTGCCACAGTTATAAGCTTAGTTTGGAGCTGTCATCCATGTTCTTGTTAAAAATAGAGTTAATGCAGATATAGAGGAGTACATGTACCTGTCTTAATGTTAAATGTGATGATGTTGCCCTTACCTCTTGCTTAACTTATTTCAGGACCATCAGGAATCCAGGAAGATATGCCTCCTGCAGATGGTAAGCCAAACAAATTTATATTAGTACTGCAGATAAATTTAAAGAAATATCATAATGTGTCATTTTAAGCCTGTTGTGTGTATTGCTGTACTATCTGTAATAGTGGCAGCACTGTTAGTTGTTTAGCATATATTGCATCATAGTAGTGCAGGTATGCTGTCTGAACCTGCACTTCCTCTCATACTGTGCAGGATTACTATCACGACAACACATCATCAGTAGGGTAAAATTAACCTGTCTCACGATGATCTAATCCCAGCTCACATTCCCTATTAGTAGGGGAACAATCCAACATTTGGTAAATTCTGCTTCACAATGATAGGAAAAGTCAACATTGAAGGATCAAAAAGTGACATCACTATGAACGCTTGGCTGCTGCAAGCCAGTTATCCCTGTGGTAATATCTGATCATGCCCTGGTGGGATGATTGCATATGGAATAATCTGATATAGATGATGTCATTAGCATTGTCTTTTGAGCATATGGTAGCAACAGTGCCCCACATGCTGGTGTAAAATGCTCTCTGTAATGTCAAGTAACAGCTCACACACACAATTATGTATACACACACACACACACACACACACACACACACACACACACACACACACACACACACACACACACATACACAAACTCAATTGACTGTAGGGAGAACAGACCCCTACCTAAGTACACAGACTACAGAACACAGTACTTTAAGCAAGCACCACAGCACAAGTCTGACATTTACATGGCTGCAGGTCAACTTATAGTGGATGACATCAGCAGGCCATGTGGGAGTCAAAAGGCTGTGAGGGATGCATGAAATAGATATGTAGGCTTGTGCAAGTAACAAAACATTGGCAAGCCATGCCATTGGAAAAGTAACTGCAGATTACCATGTCTTCTCTGCTGAGTAGAGATACACACATACACCAAGTTGACTGCAGTGAGAACAGAACTCCTACCTAAGTGCACAGGCTACAGAACAAAGTATGCTATACAAGTGCTATGGTACAAGTCTGACTGTTACATGGCTGCAGGTCAATTTATAGTGGATGACATTAGCAGTGCATGTTGGAGCGAAGAAGTTGAGAGGTCTACCTGAAATGGATCTGTAGGCAGGTGCAAATATCAACATACTGTCAGTTTATGCAATTGGTGCAGTAACTGCAGGATACACACTTGATCTTCTAGGTAGACACACCCTACCTATCTAAGTACACAAACTACAGAACTCAGTACTTTATGCAAGCAGCATGGCACAAGTCTGTCTTTTACATGGCTGCAGGTAAATTTATAGTAGATGCCATCAGCAGGCCATGTTGGGGACAACTGGTTGGGAGGCCTGAATAGGCACATAGATTCATGGATTCATATGAGGCCAGTAGCTTAACAGCACTAGGATGTGTAGAAACCTAGCTGTGTAAAAACACAAGTACTCTTATTGAGCATAGTTTGATATTTGAGTTTAGCAGAGCAAGGTTGTTAGAGCCACAGAGTGGCCCTGTTCATGAGGGAGCACACAGAATTATATATTATACTTTGTAGAGTGACTGATATATGTGTGTAAAAAAATACTGAGACCCCGGGTTTGTACTGCTTTGTGGGAGGGGGGCAGCACTTGGATGTATTGTGAATATATGATGTATACTTAGATTGTGCCCTTAGTTTGCAATGTTTCCACATGTACCTTTATATCATACAAAGGAAATGGACATAAACACCAACAAGAAAGCATCATATATACAGTTCCATAGCACAGTGAGCAGTGGATTTGCACAATGGTTAACACAGTGTACACTCATGCAAGTTATACCTGTTTGTGCATAGGTAGGAAGTGCACAAACACAACGTCCATTGCTAACACCTGACAAGCAGAATGCAACAGTAGCAAGCAAGTGCATGTATAGACAGTTGTGTATGGGGTTTTCACAAAAGTTAAAGCCATGCTGGTCCAGATAGCAGGAATACATTTACAGGACTATAGTACATGGTATACCCCCAGTCATACATTTGATCATAAATGTGATAATATATAGATTACTCAATCAGTAAAAGTAAAACTGCATGGAATATGACATATTCAAACCCAGGACCATGTGTATGGCAATCCTACACTTACACCAGTTGCCACAAGAATGCTGAGGAAACAGTTGTCTATGCGTCTATGTTACACTTCATTGCTATAAACTGCAATGTCACAGCAGTAAAACAAAGGTTGCTTGTTCTGCACTAGAACCCACTACCATCTGTACTCCAGGCAAGGTTTTCACTATGGCCGAGGGCATTAATTGAATGTATCCGCTTTCTATTTTTGGCTTTCTGATTCCTAGGTGGTCCGCTGTGCTTCACGCAAGAAAGATAAACACAACCAAACCTGAAATTTATTTGTTTCCCACTTCCACTGTTTGTACTAAGCGGCACATCACACAAAATGTGCAATTAAAAAATAGAAAAATAAGAAAGAAAATCTTAGTAATGGACATATGTAAAATAAGTGTCTGCTTTCACATGTTGAGGTACTTTCTGTACAAATCCCACTACTATTTACTTGATTACTGCACCAAGTTACGAAATAGAAGAATATGCCATAATATTATTAAAAAACACATTCTGGGTTCAGAACTTACCTTGCAAATGCAGCAGTTGATACAATTTTATTTCAGGGCTTTAATTTCCTTGTCTCTATTCCAATGGTATTGCAGTATTCAGGAAAGAACAGAATGGAGGTTACATGGTTGCTTTATAGCTTGTAGAATAGCTAAACCATGCTGAAAATCACCTGCAGCTTATGCTATAATTAGCACCCAGGAAAAACTGAGTATGTTAACTCCACTGGTGCTCATTAGTGTGGATTGTGCATCTTCACACCAATGTGTGCACCTATGCTTAAATAAGATAAACACAGGTGATCTTGGTACATGCAGCTCAAAAAGAGAAGGAATGTTTGCAGACCCTGTACTAGAACTCAGGACCATCTATACTCTAGGCCTACACATACACATGTTGCCACACTAATAGCTACATGAGAAGGGCTGAGAAACCCGCCATTCATTCCTCCATTTCCCATGGTTATGTTAAGTACTTCATTACGCAAACAATGACAAAAATTAAAAATAAAACTAGTTAATGTGGACAGAGGTGACACATTTTAACAAAAACAATAAAGAGGATGAAACAGAACTTGCGAATTGTGCACTGCTTACATGCACTTTTACACTTCACAGCCCTACATGTACACCTCTGTAAGTATAACCTGACACACACCCCAATGTCATCATTCCCTGTTGCCATCCATTTAAACGAACACTGTGGAAGTGCCTAGATGGAGTGAACATCCCTACACGGTTAAATTTTTTTTTAGGATTCAGGAATTCTAATGAGTTTCAACCTGATTTGCATCTTGACTATGCCAACAAGCCTCAATCTATACAGTTGATAACCGTGTAGGCAGGGAAACTGCAGGGGAGTCCAGTGCTGTACACACAAGGGAGGGTATTCATTTGCTATATATCTGCATTGAGGAATACAGTTTTTGATAAAACTTGACTGTATTCTATCAGCTCATACTGCATATGCTTACATGACCTGTCTACATTAGTTATGAGTATATTCTTCATTTGGGAATGGGGGGGGGGGTGAAGCTGCATTTATGTTATGGCATTTAACAGAATTAATGCTATTGTTAATCTAATTTTCTAGCATCTACCATGTCTAATAATGACATAATGTGTGTGATGTTACATGTTATGTTCAATTTTGTACAAATATAGAGACTTTTAATTGCTCTTGTTTCTATATAGATTCCTTTCCATGGCTGTATTCGGAAAGTTTTTGAATACATTGGCAACTCAAGCACGGAGTCTACATGGTTGCTTTATAGCTTGTTGAATTGCTCCACCATGTTGGTTTGCTTTATTACCATACAATTCAGCTAATTATGCTGTAATTTGCATGCCATGGAAATTGCCATGTTTGTGTGTGTGTGTGAATGCGTGCCGCTATGTGGAGTTTATTGAATCTAAAACTTTTTGTGGCTGTGTATGCATCTCTCTGTGAAGTACACATGGTAAAAATGACCATGTGGGCTTTATTGACCATGCAGGCTTTATTTGACTCTGTAGGCTTTATTGACTCCCCCCAATTGTGACAGAAGGATGTCAGATATTTTAGCAATGTTATGCAAGGCTTGCAGATTCTTTATTTATTAGATTAACTGTTATTATATGAGTCTGTTAAAAAGCACAGTAAGAAGCATCCTTTAAAAGTAGGGTATTCATACACAAAGAAGATGCTACTAAGTCAACAGGAGAGGAACCAAGTATTTCATTGCAACATGCTTGTCCATTTTAATGCAGAAATAAGATAAATATTGTAAAAATAGTGGAACAAAGCGACAACTGTGTGGGTGTAGAAATAAAGACTTAACATGATCCTATTTGTGTTGTAATGAAGTACACTATGGATTCCTGATGTTTGCCTTGAATAAGAAAAAGCAGTAACGTTTATCATCTAATACAGCTTTAAATTTTCCTATAATTGCATGAATATCATGAAAAAACAAGAAACAAAGGTACGATATTAATATTGCCATTACTAAAAGAGTGTAATCCTGAGGTGACAAGATTGTGATAATAGTGACATCGCACTTTGTTTCATTAAGGATTTTCAATGGATTTAACGACCATGGCTCTTCGCAAGTCATATTGCCTATGGAACATTGACTGCTGGAGTATATTTCATCCCAATAATTCATAGCTTGGGTGCCTTAACACCATCCTCAGGGTCCCATGGCAAAAATAAACATAATGTGAAAATACTTTCTTTTTTTCAGCCATTTAATATAATTTTGTAGCCGTGAGGCATAAATGGTAACCGAAAACATTTTTTTCTGAGTCTGCAATGTGATAACATACAAGTTTGACCTTTAGCCTCCAGTTCATACTCATGTGCACCATTTTCAGCTGACTGCTATATACAGTAAATGTCAACTGTGTATTTCTACATACAGTAAATTAAGTGTCTTACTGTAGAAAAGGGTAAAATGGGTTAATCAGATCAGAAACTGCCGTCAGACAATGTTTTCCTCAGTGACCAGAGCTATATAGGGTAATTTGGTAAGAAGCTGATTTATCATTTTCCACTAAATGGCATATCATAGCATTATTACAGTGGAGCTAGCTATAATTCATTGTTTTCTCCTAATTGTAGGAACCCATGATGGCTGCCAGAATTATCCCACAGAAATTGGAATGTTGCATATTTGTGGGATACATAGTTATACTTTTCAACAGAACACTAAATGAGGCAGAATTCCTTGCTGCTGCTGTTAAATAGGTCTCCTTTACATAAGCAGGATTTTTTATCTGTTCGATAACCAGGAAGTAAAAAAGCAAAGACACCGGCACTCAAACCACTTGACTGTTTAATATATTAAGTGCTTTCGTCAGGCATTCGCCACAAGACTTCTTCAGAATAAAAGCAAAAATCACCCAATTCCATTTAAGTAAGAAACAACTAAAATCACATAATCAAACTGTGAGAAAGTATTGGTTTAAAAACATGAAGGCAAAACGTCACAGTGTAAATACCAGAGTCATATAAAAACTATGGTGGACATTTTAACAAGTCAAAAATCATCACCCTTGACAAAATAATACTGAAGTTAATCAACATTCATAAACAAAATAAAAATGTTGTTTTTACCTTATAATATTAATGCCACTATGCTAAACATGAAATTCAGACTTTAGTTTGAGACAACTCGAAATTGACACTGATTCATTTAACCCAGGCTTATTTGTGGCATTACTTCTAAGCTGCCAGAGTAATTCCTTATATTCAAGGAATAACTCCGTTGGCCCGCCCCTACTGTTGTCAGTATGTACTTGCTCTAATACAGCAAACTTAAAATTATGTTCTGGATGTTCCCCTATGTGTTTGGCTAGTGCATTGTTGCCATTGCCCTTCCTAATATCGTACACATGTTGATAAATACGTTTGTTTAGTGCATTGATAGTTTTTCCTATATAGAAACATTGACATACCTGGCAAATAGCAATATAAACAAGGTGTTTGCTTTGACAATTAAACTTTTTAGACAAATAGACTTTCCCGTAACCACTGATGTAAATGACAGTGGTCTCTAATATAAAAGGGCATTGTGAGCAATGTCCTCATTTACGCATGTATCCCTGCCCTCCCTTTTAACTAAACATTACGTTCTAAAAGACTCTTTACAGTTGTATCCCTCCTGTATACAATATAAGGTTTTTCCTGGAATCTTGATTTACAAGATTCATCAGTAGTAAGTATTGCCCAATTATTGTACAAAATGTCCCTAATGCTGTAATGATAGGGGTTAAAGGTGAGAATCATGGCATCAGTGTAAGTCACCCCCTCCCTAGTATCTATAGCCAATGTCCTAGTAGTGTTGATGGGAACAGTGTCCAAAGAAATTCCCAAAAGTGAAAAAAAGTGACCACTGTTCTTTTTTGCTATTATGGGTTTTGAAGGAAGGGAGGTGTGTAGCACTTAATATATAAAACAGTCAAGTGGTTTGAGTGTCGGTGTCTTTGCTTTTTTACTTCTTAGTTTTTTCAGTTGCTGTTTGTTAACCAGGCAAGCCCACTCCCCAAAGTGTCCCTTTTCAGAGACAACTCATGAGCACTGTCTGGTTAAGAGATGTGCTCATAGTCACACAGGAAGTGAGAGAATCATACCATATACTTATTATAGAAAGCAAGTTGTTAACCGTTCACAGTCTTAATCCTCTGCCCTAACTGCCATTTGCTGATCCCCTCATCAGGGTCATAGCTGTACTTCCTTCTGACATTGAAGGAAAAAAAAAAAGGCGAAGCAAACTGCTTCATACAAATGTAGCAAGCTTCAATTTCTAACACAATGAGTTACTAATTAGAACAGTATTGGCATTCATTTATAAAGCAAGAGATAATGCACAATAGGCTGGGTGTTATCAGAGAAATAACACCCATTCAGGGGTGGTGTGAGGATCAACACTGCAGGTCGAGGGCCTTACCACCCCTGGAAGGGTGTTATTTCTCTGACAGCACCCACTCTGGAGGGCATTGTTATGCTTAGATAATGGGCTATCTGTTAACTTGTTTTTTATTTGTTTTTTTTCGTTTAATTACTCTATACTTTTGTCTATGTTTTTGGTTTAAAATAATTAATTTCAAACTTGTTGAAGTATATGTAATTGTTGTTGGAGGAAGTATTTTACATCCATGATATAAGTTGTGTAAGTATTTAATGTCCACACATACATAGACACACACAAATTATGTCCAGCAATTACAACTACTTTCTTGACTGAGGATGGAAAAAAAAAACATACAGTGCAAGGCATTGCAACCCTCCCCCGTGCACACACACACACGCACACACACACACACACACACACACACACACACACACACACACACACACACACACACACACACACACGCACACATTACTTTTTTGTCTTTATTAGCATTTTTGTACTTTATAGTGATTAAAGAATAAAGCCAAATTTAGTGTAAAAAAATGTGGCCTTTTGCTTTTTATCAGTCCCTGCTTCAAGCATCAGACTTATTTTTCTTTCTTTTTTAATTGGGTGATATCTGTACATTAGCTCCCATTGAAGAACATTCACTCTCTAATTGGCTGATGATATTTATGATTTGCCCATTGTCTATACCACTATATCACCCATGGCTTCTGATATGAATGTCAGTACTGCACACTCACTCTGTATTGGCAATTGCACATCACTCTACCTAACAGTTTGTGTCTGTGTTAGTCCCCCTTTGCCCCACCCTAGCACAATTCTCGTTACCATGGTGCATTAACACTGAAGATGAGAAGGAAGGTGATTGCTGAAAATTCACATGTAGGAGTTGCAACTTTTTGCTTAATCGTAAAATCTCACTGAACTCCAGATGGTGTTCCCCTTACTGCTACAGTGTAATGATCTAGAAATTAATTATCTTTAGAAGAAGAATGTAGGAAGGGTAGTCAACAGACTGAGGGTGCAGGGTACTTGTCTCTCCAGTCAGGTATCACATGTGGTACCCCACAGAGCTCTATCCTGATGCCACTTGCAGTTCTGGACTATCATACTTTGATATCAAAGTGGGAATAAACTATGAATAGCTAAAGATGAAGAACATTGTAAATTAGGTAACATAATTGCTTCAATAGAAGATCCCAGATTTCTCCAAGACAGCGCACAAAAAATAGCAATCCTTATATTGTATTACATTTTATTTATTTATTTGTTAACCAGGTAGATAGGTTGGTCTGTGGATGTTTATTGTATTAAAATGATAATTCTAACTGATGATTTCTGTAACTTACATAACTGATTCTGTTTATGATTCATAATCCATCAATGTAAGTAGGTTCTTTGTTTTTTTTTTTTGTATTTTATTTTAGTCCAGTTCTAAAGTTCTACAGAGAAAGAGTGAATAACTTTTTTTTCTGCTTATTGTCCATTCACTGGGCTGCAGTGAACTTGGGGAGAAAAAAACAAAGCAAGGAGGTGAAAATGAAGACCCCTTTTGGGGAGAAATATATCATCAGGCCCATAATTTAATACAATGCCCCATTTGGGATGTACCTTACCCGACACCTGCAGCAACTGGAAAGACCCCAAAAGTACCTCACCAAGAGGATCAAGGGACTCAAACAGATGCCCTACGCAGTTAGGCTAAAGAAACTCCAGCTCTACTTGGTTGCTTACCGCCTACTCAGAGGCGATCTGTACCTGACGTATAAAGCCATGTCCAACCCAGAATTAATGGACATGCTCCACCTCAGGAAATCCAAATCCCTTAGAGCTACACGCTCCAGGGACTTAAACCTCAGCACAGAAATAAATAGGACATGCTGGAGGGACAGATTCATATCCCAAAGGCTCCCCTCACTCTGGAACAAAATCGCAATCCATGTTAGGCCGAGCCCCTCAATGACCCTCTTCAAGAGAAATCTTGACGAGTGGATGGGAGATCGTAGGTTTACACCTGGGATCTCTTCTGTGTCCCTACTAGACAGAGCCACAGGAAACTAACCTTAAAAGGGCTATCTTCTGTGACCTACTATACAGAGGCACAGTCAACTAATCTAAAAGGGTGGCGAAAGCCAAACACACTCTGGCTAGGCTTATAAATGCCCTAGGGCAGATAGCCTAGTATCAACCTATGAACCTGTGAACCTTTCTATCCATCTATTAAAGTATTAAGAAGCAGAGAGAGAGATTGCAATTCACAAGGTATCCTGACCATGCATGAAAGCATACTAAAATTTGTTGCTGCCAAACTCACTGTAGTCTGCCTACTGTCTTACTTAGATGGATTGTATTACGTATTGTAAATAAATTTTGACTGATATAATATTATTATTAGTTTGAGTGAGTAAGGCTTTTTTTCTGTTGTATTTTTCATCATCATAATTTTCTGTATGGTATAGTAATATATATATATATATATATATATATATATATATATATATATATATATATATATATATATATATATATATAAAGTGAGGGTGTCGTAGAGCCAAGTAAGTTCTAAAATGTGCAGCCCCATGGCTTCTGGGAATGTTGCAGCCCCCAGACATCTGTCCTCATTCAATTAGTTCCTCTAGCAAGGCACAGAGATCTACATCAGAATCATTCAGTTACTCTAGTATATCCTCTAGACTCCCTTGGAAAGTGTAAGAGAAGGTGATATGAGGGGATATTTTGTTTTTATTACAAGAACTAACTCAAATTAAATGTTATAAAAATGCTCATAACTAAGCAGATTGAACTATATCTAGTCAAAAATGTTGGTAGTGTGTCATGACACTCTCTCAGATAACTAATGTTACTTTTGTGTTATACTTTTCATCATCATCACATTCAGTATAATAATGTAAGGCATGGCTGCCACAAGGTTATGACAGCCCAGAACCATAAGAAGGGCAGATCAAATGAGGTGACTGTCCCAGGTTTAAGTTATCAGGGGGCATGTATGGCAGGTGCTGATGTTATGGGAGTGTGGTGTCAACACTGATTTATGAATCCTGATGCTGCTTTTATAGTAGCCCAGCTGATACTCTGAAGCACCTGTTTTGTTCCTCATCTTTGAGTTGATGTGGGCACCATTAATGCGATGATTTGTACAGGGGGCATCAGATCAGCTAGCTATGGTTCTGATAAAGCCAAACACCAGCTTTGTCAGCAAAATCTTTGTATAAAAAAGGTTGTTTGCCACTGTCCTAACAGAAATTCCATTAGAAGAAATGCTTGTTTTGAGTGTACGTGTTTTCAATTATTTAACATTTTAGATGTGTTTTGTGAAGTAGTTGATTTCATATGAACTAATTTCTGTTAGACAGATATTTCAAACCATCATGCTCCAAATGATTTCTGTCCCTTAGTTTTAATAACCATTTAAACAGACTCATGTCATCGAAGGCAATTTTGTCAAGAAAAACTTTTGGCTGAAACCACCTTTGATAAACAACTCCACAATTTTGTTTTTGGAGGAAGGCAAGCCCCACTGCACCCCAATGTGTGGGGGAGGGTGCACCCCCACAACAGCAAACGTATATACGCCAACTCCAAGGTCACACAACAGTGGAGAAAAGAGCAAACTTCACTGTTGACTAAAATAATTTTAGGAAACAGCACTTGCTGTTTTTGTGTTTGCCAGGATTACACTGGATGAGATGATGTGCTCCCTGTTTAAATACATCCCATGAGTTCCAGTTCTCCTAGACAATTTTTCAGGCCAGCAAATTAAAAAAAAACAAAAAAAACTAATGATAAGAAGTTACAGAACTGGAGTGAAAGACTTGCAAAATAATTATATTTGTATTATGACAGTTTGTTACCTGAATAGTAGTTACCCCATGGAATCTCAGAGTTGCTAAGCACTTTTTTGCCCATTTGATTGAACACAAGTTGCGTCTCTTTAACATGCGGAATGGCTGTTTCATTACATACACAAAAAGTCAAATGGGAATACTATTTCAAAGAAATAAAAGGAAGTATAAAAAGCCTTTTCTGTGTACAGCTTGGTTACAGGCACACAAATAATATGTGCACATAAATATATTTGGAAGCATTCTATAAATAGCATACATTCAGAAAATCAAAAATTTTGTTTCTACTGTTATTGAAAGGAAAAAGAAAAAATCCAACAGAATGTACAGAATTTTCAAAAAAAAAAAATCTCTATTCATCTGGTATAGAAATGATTGATGTCAAAAAGCTCTGGTCATCAGAATGTCTCTATATACAGAAACACATCTGACGTAAAGTTAGATTCATATTGCCAGTGGAACAAGCAGTAGCAACACTAATAAGAGCGCTTGTATGAACAGGAGAAGATTCAGCACTACACGGGTTATGTCTTGCTTTTATTGGAAGAGGCATGATCCACATGAGGGTTATAATACAGTCAGATACTTCACTTTCAGCTGATATGGACAAGATAGGGGAAAAGGTCTCTATTTAATCTCAGCAGTGATGCCCACAGGCATGCAGAAATGTACAAACTCTTATTTTTAGTACTGCCATCTCATTCATAAAAAATGAATGTAACTATATATGCTGAGAAAAATCAATATGTAGGACCTGTTGAAAACTTTTATTTTGTTTTTCAGGATTGATGAAAGAGAGCTTATGAATTTGTTGAGGTATCCATTAAGTGAGCCTTTACAGTGCAAAAACATTTTGTCTAGACTAAGGAGAACCAAAATAAAAATAACCTCGAGGTGGCAGGCTAGTAACGGTATTCTACCCAATTTTGAATATAAGATCTTGTACTTTATGTTCACCCTGTACTAATCATCGCCATCTGTTAAATAGTTATTGAATGGTGCTAATGTCAGAGTTTGCTTTAGCATAGGTGCTGTGAATTGTTTTGATGTTGAGCAACTCAGAGAAGTCATGTTTGTGGCAATAAAACTTCACCTGATTAAATTCACTCATTCTCCTAAGCAGCACTCATCTGCTGAATAAAGGATATTCAATTTCAAATGAACTGACTTGAGTCTGCTTTAACCAGACAGAATAACTACAATTTCTCCTTGACAGGGAAGCAGCAACTCCAACCACGAGCACTATGCCTCTCAGCTGCCCAGATGTTTGCAGAATGTCCACATTTTTGCCTCATAATTTTCGTCTGTTCCTCATAAAACTTGTGGTTTTCTAGAAAATCACTAATGATTGAAGCTACTAAATAAATACTAAATAATGTCATACAGCTGAATTTCAGATTTAATTTCTTACAGAAAATACATGCTAACACAAATTGCGTAATTTTAGCAACTTTCTAAGTTTATAAGGGCAATATTTAAAATATGTCTCTATTTCTAGGCAATTCTCCTCCCATTATTTTAGGCTTTGTCCAGATTTCTTGCACTAATAGGTTAAGCTGCATGATGAGCACCCAGAGACCTGGAACACCAATGGCCGAATACAGCTGGAGTATTATACCACCACTCCTAAGAAGCAAGGGCTCTAAAATGATCTAACTGACACCAACTCCAGACACGTTTACATTAATATCAAGTATCTTTCTCCTCAACACTACATCCTAGGTGACTGAGAAACAACTTGCCATTACAGGACAAATTTCTTTGAGTTTGGGTAAACTCAGAAGTTGTACGTCTATAGTTACTGGAGGCATTGGGACAGGATCCCATATGGGAGGGTAAAGGAGGTGCAACCCACCTAGAGAAATTATTATTTTCTCGTCTTCTAATGGTAACAAACTATGTAGTGCATGTTTAATCATGCTGGATGCTAAATAACTATATATAATGTGTAGAAAACCACTATATGCAGTGTAATATAGAATTATGTGATTTAGACCAGGATTCATAGAAATGGGCAGTGCGCCTGTACAAGGCCTGTGCCAAATTGTGGTGATAAAGAGCAGTGAAAGGCCTTCTTAAATAACCAGACCATAGCAGTTACTTATATCAGACTGCAAATACCTGCTGTCTACTGTCCAAGAAGCTGGACAATGCTTAGCTTAAAGATAAGAAAAGGGCAGTATAGGTAAATAGTAAATGGAGAATGTAGCAAGCAAGGGTGAAAACAAAAAGGATGTTGAAA
The DNA here is from genome assembly GCF_019279795.1 of Protopterus annectens. Classification (NCBI taxonomy): domain Eukaryota; kingdom Metazoa; phylum Chordata; order Ceratodontiformes; family Protopteridae; genus Protopterus; species Protopterus annectens. Next base: position 1,354,020,726 of record NC_056728.1, read on the forward strand.
GGAATAAGTAGATGGGAAGAGGCAGAGCACATTTTTTGTGGGACAGATTAACTATCTATATGATATATATATATATATATATATATATATATATATATATATAGAGAGAGAGAGAGAGAGATGAAAGGGTTGAGAGGAAAGGAAAAAGAGAAACAAGGGAAAGAATGATGAGAAGGGAAGTAAGCAGGGTCAGCCAAACAAAACCATACAGTCAAACAGGGTGGATGTGGACACACTGAGGGGAAGACATGGCTACAAACAAGCATATTGCGGGTGAACAAATGATAATGTGGGTGAGTTATGCAATGTACAAGGGATGAGCTGGAGTATAATAGGATGGGGGAACACTTGCCTAGTTAGATGGTGGAAACTAGGCAGCGTGCTATCATGTTGGACAATGGGCAAAATGCTACCTGCTGATTGTTCAGGAGAGACTTTATTATGGTCCAACACATGAATTCAGTTGAGCTAGTGAAAGTGGCCATACTCCTCTGGTCACCAGATGGAAAGGAGCTACTGGCAAAGAAAATCTGCCTCAGGAAGCATTCCATGCTGACTCCCAGTGGGCTACAGCCCCTTCAACTGCAACCTCCACCATCTCGACCAGTAGCCGAGCTGCAGTACATGACTGAAGTGGGCTACTTGCCAGAAAGTAGACTGACCCTCCCCTTGCTAATTCACTCTCAGACCTTTTACCCATTGCAGATATATCTGCATTCAGGGTGGAATGAGATGGTGGGAGACATGTCTGTAGCTCACTATGGTCTTCTTGACCTGCATCAGGGAAATATAATAGGAAGGATACCATAAGTGAAGGCGTCATAGAAAATTTACAGTATATATGCCATATAGATTAGTACAGGATCATCAAGCTAACCTTAGCATGCTGCAGATCTTACGTGTCTTCTGTAGCAGCCAACATGGTTGGCCTCTAGCTCTATCCATGTCAAAAGAGAAAACAACAGATTCACAGTCAAACAGAAGTGTAGGTGAAATATGTTTAAGGTCAAAGCTATAGGCTTATGTATCCCCACAGCCCCACTAGAGTATAGTTGTATGCAGTACCCTACTAAATGCATGAGTGCCACAACTATATCTGTTCTGTTATGAACACACACTGTGCAGATTTAGTCCCACCACAGAAGAACACCAGGTGTGTCCTGGCATCTGTCAGAAGAAATAGCCATTAATAATGACACTGCTCTGAATTATGGTAAGAACACATTTTAAGATACCACACTGAAAAAAAATATCAAAGCTAAGCAATTTCTATACCACTAAGGACATGCTTTCCTAATGTCTGCTTCCCATAGACAAAGATCTTTAGGTTAGAACTGTGGCATCACTTGTTATCTTAACACTGCCTGCACTGGTCACTGATCCTGGGAATTCATGCAGGATCAGACATCCGTTTTCCTATATAGACATATATAGGGTCCCAGCAGTAGCTCCAAGGCTGACTGTGCAGTTGGTTGAGCAGCTGAGAAAGAAGTTCTACTACAGGCACTCAAAATCTGTGAGCAGTGCCTATTGTGGGAAGTGGGTGCTAAACATTCTAAATGAGACCACACATTATATGAGAGTCAGTAGTACAAGATATTAATGCTGTGAGTGAGAAGAATTGCACAATGCAGCAATGTCAGAAGCATGTTACCAATGAGCCAGGTAGTCGCTAGGAAGGAGCAAACTTAACTGCACAGAGATTGGCCATTGGGGAAGGAAGCATTGTATGCCTAAAAGATATGAAGAAGATCCTATTATCCCTACATGGAGCTAAAGGCACAGGTATCATGTCTGGAAGACTAGACATAGGTATAGGAATAACCCAGCCCTTGGGTCCATATTGGCTATATGAAGGCTCCTGATACCAGTACACATTACCCTAGATATGTCAGATGTTCATGAATGGCAAAGGTGGAATACATGTCAGCATATCTAAATTTGCATGACCACCACTAACATTCACATACAGGGGCTCACATTATGAATGGGTAATCAGACTTATTTTGATATGTGTTCACTTATGCTTTCACTGGGAAGACTACTTCTATGGTGATACTTGTAGAAACTGGGGCAAGACTCTAGGGGGTGTACAGCAGTCTCACTACTGGATCTGGTCCTCACTAATATGGGAGACTGCTGTACACGCCCTATCGTAATGTCTTTCATGGTAAGGTCAGACCAAGAAATGGACTCCTTTGAAGTAAAACTAAAACCTGGCCCCCCCCAGCTAAACCTGGGATATTCAAGAACTATTCGAAGGCTAACCTCCTGCTATTAAGTGAGAACCTGGCAAAATTTCAAGCCACCATAAACCCTGAGAACACTGCTGCCTGTGCAGAACTGTTCACAGAAACCCTGTACAAGCATGTTAATAGCTGCATAGAGGCAGCTGTACGCACTAGGAAGAAGTACAGAACAAACTCAAAAACAAGCCACCCTTGTGGAGTCACAAAATAAATAGGCTGTATAACAGGAGGAAGAAAATCATGGCAAAAATTAGGAGGTGCAGCACCCAGCAGGATAAAAGCACTTTCATCAAACTAAGCAAACAAATCAGAGGACAAATAAAGTCTACCAAAGCCAAATCTGAGATATGTTTGGCCTCCCAGGCCAAGGACAACCACAAAGTATTCTTTTACTATGTCCGCAATCTCAAAGGCAATACAAAATTGTGTGCAGATCTCATTGTAAATGGAGCCATCTATACTGAGCCAGAAGATATAGCAAACCTTCTGGTTGATAAATTCAGCTCCAACTTTACCGCTCTCTACCCCTCAACCTTCCCTCAGGAAATATCATCAAATACAACTCCCCCTACTATCAGTGGAGGAAACAGCGAAGCCTCGGAAACAGCCCACCGAATTCTTTCCCTGGGAAAGAATACGATGTTCCCCGGTTTAGGTATTTTCAGTCTTCGAACTTCTGAGTTTGAGGTTGTGGCATTCGTGATTCTCAGCTTTCGAGCTTCCAATATACACCCATCAGAGACTTAGGGGCACACACAGTAATCTACGCTTTGACCATCATGTGTCTACAGTGGTGAGGAAATCATTCTATGTTGTGCAACTTATAAACAAAGGTATGGTATCTAAGTCCAAGGAAGTCATTGTTCCACTGTACTTGGCATTTGTCAGACCTATCATTGAGTACAATTCCCCTTTTGGTATGTACCTAACTAGGCATATCCAACAACTGGAACGTCCATAGAGGTTCCTCACTAAAAGAGTACAGGGCATAAGTAAAATGTCCTATGCAGGCTGCCTCAAGGCCCTATCCCTGTATTCTGTCTCGTACAGGTTTTTGAGGAAAGATCTATGCCTGGCATACAGAGTATTGTCAGACCCCACTCTGATGGACCTCCTGCATATCCACAAAATAAGCAGCACCAGAATTACCCATTCTAAAGACCTAAACCTTGCCTGTGATATAAATAGGATCTGCTAGAGAGATAGGTATGCATCCCAGAGACTACCCCCATCTCTTAAACAGGCTCCCCCATCCATGTGAAGCAGAGTTCCTCCCTAACCCAATTCAAGTGCAACTTGGACAATTGGATGGGAAACCAGAAATTCATCCCTGGTTTGGCACCTATGTCTCTAATGGACACAGGTAACCTGTAAATGGTTCATCTCCCAGGCCCATGCTTACACTTATCAAGGATATCAAGGGTATCAAAACTTGTCAGAGATTTGGGATGCATGGCTAGGCTTAAAAAAGCCCTTGTGGTCATTAGCCTAGTAAACACCTATGAAACTATGAACCTACGAAGAGCAATAACAGCCCCTAAAATTCTTGCTGTGTAGAATAGTTTCCGTGGCTGTATTCCAATAGGTTTTGGAATTCAAGGCCACGGTACTGAGTATACATGACTGCCTAATATGTTATTGAAAAGCTCCTCCATCTTGAATTTGTTGATTAGCATACAATTCAGCTGCTTATGCTGTAATTAGCATGCCATATGTTTACCATATTTACACAGCTCTACAGGGTGTGTAAAACAACTTATTGAATAAAAATTGGCATGCTACCATGTGCACGTCAAGCCATGACACAGTTTTAGAGCACTATGTAGGCTTTATTGAATCTGTACAGTAATGTTTCAGCTCTGCCTAGAACAAAAATGTCAGTTGTCTGAGTGGAATTGAATGAATTATATAGTATAGTGTCCTCAGAATTCACAAAAAAAAAAAAAATCTGACATGAAAATTAAATTTCTGTGTTGGACTGTACAATTTAACCCTAATTTTGCTTGTTATTTGTATACATGTAGTAAAGAAACTAAATGTCACAGACACAAATACTTCAGTATCATCTTTTAAAACACAAAAATAAAAATGCGCAAAAATGTATTAGCATAGCATAGCATAGCATTAAAGCATACTTGGATGTGAGTAACACTGGATATAAGAGGGCAAGCGAGTTAACAACACCAGAAGTGGGTAAATCTAAAATTATATGCACAACATTCTATGTAACTTATTGCTTAATTACACTCTGGGCTTCATTAATGAGCCAATCAGTGGATAATGCTCACCATAATAATATTTCTGATGACCCTTCCAGAATGAGACTTAGTCACTGAACAAAACCATCCTTTAGATCACTTCTAACCTATAAGTGCACTAACACACCATGTTCTAAGTGCTATACAAATTCCTTTAAAGAGAGAAATACATTCACTGCAGTCACCTTTTAATGTAAAGCTGATAAAAACAGGAAGGCAGACTATGGATGTCCTTGATTCATTCAAGAGCTATGTTAGTATATCTATCCAACTTTCAAAGCCAGCCCCTGTAAATAAACATAGGCTCATAGGCGCATAGGTACTTACTAGGCTAATGATCTGTGAGGATCTTAAGAAGCCTAGCCCTGCTTTCCCATGGTAATTATTAGCCCTTATATTTTGTGATAGTAATCTCCAAAGATGTGATGCACAAGTATATGTTGAGTACTTATATGTTTCCCCTATCCATGAGGACCATTGGTGCTAAACCAGGGGTGAATTTGTGGCTACCCATCTATTCATCAAGCTTACATTTGAACAGAGTAAGAGAAGTAATCTGCTTCATAAAGAGAGGAATCCAGTTCCATAGAAATGGTATTCTCTGTGATACATAACCAGAGGCATAGCTGGCTTGATCAGCGCCTTGTGATGGCACCATGAACCAGTGCAAAAAAGAAAATAATCTCTCCACACCGTCAAGCCAAATAAAATTTATTAAAAATCAACAAAGCTTTCAGATATCAAATACATCCTTCCTCAGTGTCTTACACAAAAGAAAAGTTAAAACCAACATTTATACTAATAGCACATGACACAGCCATTAATTGATTGAACCAGTGCCCCACCCTCTCAGCTCTTCAAGTGAATAGCAAAAATAAATCAATAAATAAATGAAAAATAAAAAAAGCACTTTACTGTTTTAAACTTTATTATAGTTAGATTTATGCTCTCAGCTGTTCCATTGAAGTGCAACAACAGTAATCAAGTAGCCTCAATGCTTACCACTGGCATCAGTGGGGACATTGAGAGGATAACAAGGTACACACACACTATTTCCAGATGCAGCTCTCTGCATCAAGTGCGGTTTCCCTTAAGAGCACACAGAGATGACAGTCAGTCTGAGGCTGGTTTCTCCCTCTTTCTCCCGATCCCCAATAAAACTGCTTACTGGCACAGCTATAGAGTTGAGTCCTTAGCCAGGGTTCCAAGACAAGTCCTCCAACACTCTCTCTGCCCAACCAGTGCTTCATGTCCCCCACCCAAGTAGCTGACACACACACCTGGGAAAGGTTGGCACAGGTTTACTAGCTATGTCCCATTCTGCCAAGACTATAAGGTAGTCATTGCTGCCACTAGAACCCGTTATCAGCTACTTTAAGGCCCTTAACAAAGGGTGTCAAATTTTACTGTGTAATAGTAATATTAATACAAATGGTAGTTTGACCAAGAGCAAGGCTATTAGGAGTGGACCACACAGTGTCACCAAATAAATATGCAAGTACCCTCAAAACTTAAATATCTCAACACAGATCAGCCACAATGAAAGGTTTAAATATATTTAATAATAAAATAATGAAGGAACAAGACAATACTAAATATATATTCACAGTGATATCAGAATTCAAAACCACAGGAACTATTTAAAACAACATTGCAGGATAGTCTCAAAGAAATAAAGAAAAATCTCTAAACTAAGCTTCACTATATTTCTGACTGAATCTAAGAGCATTATACTGTTCCCTAAAAACTTAATTCATTAGAGCTAAGCAGATGTGGTGAATGGATCTTCTAGTTGTTGTCAGGTCCAAGACACAATGCAGAATGCACCGTCTCACTAAGAGACTTCTCAAATTAATATCTAAAATATTACTTCTGGGATAGCTTTCAGAATGACATCATTTCTTGTCATCTGACTTTTAGTTCCCAGGTCCAAAACAACCATTGATGGCAGATGGTACCATTTAGCTTCTCCCTGTAAAAATACATAGACAAGGGCTTCACCTCAGATTTGTGGCAGATGCTGGAAGTCATAAAACGATTGCTTTCCTTCATGCTTTCAAGACAAGTAATTAATTCTCCCTAAAGACAATGCAGACAGTTTCCTGGTACAGGCATTTTATCTGTTGCTCTATTGAAAACTGTAAGATACCATCTTTATGGCCTAAAATTTACTAGACTGAGGTTAACCTCCTGTATCCCAGTTTCCATTGTCAAAAATATATACATTTAAACAGTTGAATATAAAACAGAGCACGACCACCACAGGAAAAATAATAGGATCCAGTATTTATTGGAACAAGCGCTTTCACGTGCAACCACTGCACGCTTCTTCAGGTCTCAATACACACAACTAAACCAAGTCATTTATATATCCTGCTCAAATACATCCAATTAACCATCAATTAAAAAATCAAACAATTAATTAATCAAGCCTCAGATATTTAAAAGGTAATTCTAATATATTGCTTTAAAGTGAATAGAAGGTACCTTCAAAATAAACGCTGGTTTCATTAAATAAAGTATTAAATATACCAGCAAACTTCATGACATCGAATACATAAAACCCATATAAAATTTTATACAATATTGATTACATCACAAACAGACAAACAATTAAAATATAAAAACATAACCAACAATCACATAAATATACCTCAAATTCATGTAGAAATACTAAGCGCGGGTTAGGTAAGGGTGCAGTAGTGATATTTTTTGGGTTAGGGGCGGGTTAAGTGAGTTAGGGTTAGGGTGCGGGTTAGGTGAGTGTGCGATAGTGACGGACCTTAGGGTTAGGGTTTCTGTTAGGGTTGTAGATAGTTGTGTATGTAAGGGTTAGTGTTGGTTTGTAAGGATTTTGGTGTGCTTGTGTTGTGTGTGTGGGTTTTGGACAGGGGATTTGTTTTGTTTGTTGTTATGATGTGTCGAGTGTATGAGGTGTCGTGTTTGTGAACTGTCGATTATTTGGTGTCGGTGAAGTTGTTGTCGCTGTTGTGAACTGTCGATGTAGTCAGGTAGATCCATATATATATATATATATATATATATATATATATATGGGTCTACTTCTATTCGCTGACAGCCCATTTCACTGAAACCCATTTCGTTGATAGCTCATTTCATTGACAAAAGTATTCAAGGCAAAAACCTGGGATTTGCCCCCCTCCCCACTGTTGTGCGACTGTGGAGTTGTTATATATAGTTGAGGGGGTGTGGGGGGTGCAGCCCCCAACCTAGAATGTTTGTCAATGAAATGAGCTGTCAATGAAATGGGTTTCAGGGAAATGGGCTGTCAGCGAATAGAAGTAGACCCATATATATACATATATATATATATATATATATATATATATATATATATATATATATATATATTAAGTAAGTAGAAAGCCTCATCCAGACTCTGCTACATTTTGCTGTGAGGGAAAGGTTAGTTTGCTTTTTATTTGTTGTATTACTTTATTGCCTTTTTCTATTTTGAATACTGTGATTTGTTTTATTTACCTTGTGTTTTACTTGTATTCTGCTTTTAACTGCATATTAAAACTTGAAAAGAGACCACAGCTCTGTCTCTTGTGAGTCAGGCAGAAATTAGTACAGGTCAATAGAACAGGTCAGTTAAGGTTAATCATCTGTGAACTGAGGGGGTGGAGCTAGGAACTAAACCTTCTATTTAAGGGGTAAAATAAAACATTTCAGAGCTTTACTAGAAAGGCTCACCCTAACTCTGCTACACTTTGCTGTGAGGGAAAGGTTAGTTTGCTTTTTATTTGTTGTATTACTTTTTTGCCCTTTTTTATTTTGAATACTGTGATTTGTTTTATTTACCTTGTGTTTTACTTGTATTCTACATTTAACTGTATATTAAAACTTGAAAAAAGACCACAGCTCTGTCTCTTGTGAGTCAGGCAGAAATTAGTACAGGAGAGTAGAACAGATCAGTTAAGGCTAATCATCTGTGAACTGAGGGGGTGGAGCTAGAAACTAAACCTTCTATTTAAGGGGTAAAATAAAGCATTTCAGAGCTTTACTAGAATGGCTCACCCTAACTCTGCTACACTTTGCTGTGAGGGAAAGGTTAGTTTGCTTTTTATTTGTTGTATTACTTTATTGCCTTTTCTATTTTGAATACTGTGATTTGTTTTATTTACCTTGTGTTTTACTTGTATTCTGCTTTTAACTGCATATTAAAACTTGAAAACAGACCACAGCTCTCTCTCTTGTGAGTCAGGCAGAAATTAGTAGAGGTCAATAGAACAGGTCAGTTAAGGTTAATCATCTGTGAACTGAGGGGGTGGAGCTTGGAACTAAACCTTCTATTTAAGGAGTAAAATAAAACATTTCAGAGCTTTACAAGAAAGGCTCACCCAGACTCTGCTACACTTTGCTGTGACGGAAAGGTTAGTTTGCTTTTTATTTATTGTATTACTTTATTGCCTTTTTCTATTTTGAATAGTGTGGTTTGTTTTATTTAACTTGTGTTTTACTTGTATTCTGCTTTTAACTGCATATTAAAACTTGAAAATAGAATAAAGCTTTGTACTTGTGAGTTAGGCAGACATTTTCCCTACTCTCCCACCTGGTTATTATAGTGTTCTTAAATACCACTGTCTTTCTAGTTGCCTTCCCCTTATGTTAATTTGACCATATATCTCATTTCCTCTCTGTTTTTACTGGCTTGTGTAAGCACAAAATTATCATTTTGTGAAATCACTCCCCTTCAACTATTTAAATGTATTGGCCATCCTATTGTATTCCATAGTACCAGAATACAAAAGTGACCACCCCCTTTCAATCTATTTTGCTGTTTTAAAAATAGTGACTCTCCACTAAAACTTAACTTTTTAGACAGGTAAAACTTAAGTTACCTACTTTCACATCTAACTCCTCTAGTGCACACTGCAGTGTTTAGGATAAACCATTTTTGCCTGTCGGGTTCCAGGATCTGCCACATAATGCATGCTCTCAAGTCACTCCACAACAAATACAAATATGACTCTGTCATTGACCATGTTTGAGTGGATGACTTGAGACATACCTCCCTGGACTACATGAAAAGAGACATGGAAGAGCTCTCAGATCATGTGACCCAGGCAGGTATGACCCTAGCCCTGAGTAGCATTCTGCCTTCACCCAGAATGATACCACAGTATAAAGACAAAATGATTGACTTCAGCAATTGGCTAAGCTTCTGATGTCATTCAAAGGTGATCCAGTATCTGTCTGCCTGGGGCAACATGATCGACAGACCACGATTTTTTGCCAGAGATGGTCTGCACCTGTCGCCCCAGGATTCAGGTTACTGGCTAAGGCTCTTGCCACCCCTATAGTGTCTTTGTTAGGCAAAGTTCAAAGGACAAAACCACCACCATAACAGGTACAAGCATGCAAAATATGAAGGTAATGCTACTCAATGCTAGAAGTCTAAACCTCAAAATACACTCTCTCGAGGCACTCCTAAAAATGGAGAACATCGATATTTGTTCAGTAACTGAGACCTGGTTCAAGGCTCCAGAGAGCAACCCTGCAATACCAGCCTACAACTCTTACCACACTTTTTGGCCACCAAACAAGGACCAAAACACTAAAGGTGGAGGAGTGTCCATATTCACCAAAGATATTCACAACGCCAGGCTAGTTGCCCAACACAATGCATCTGAAATACTCCAGGTACAACTAACACTAGGTAAGACTGCAATCCAAATTGTAGCTTGCTACAGATCCCCCACCATGCCCCATGATTCTCACTACACTTTTCTAAACATACTGGAAAATATTAAGATACAACCAAACACTCTAATGCTGGGTGATTTCAAGTACCCTGCTATTAATTTGGAAAACTACTCATGTACCAACACCTTTGCCCAATGGTTCTTGGAATTCATAAATTCCAATGCCCTGCATCAATTAATCTGTAGTCCCACCAGGGGCTCCAATATCCTAGGCCTGGTCATTACCAACATGGGAAATCAATGCTCTCCACCTATGGTCACCCCCTCGTTGGTCAAGTCTGACCATAAACTAATAACCCTTGACATCCACATCCCACCCCACCCCCCAGTATGGAAACCTCTGTCAAAAACTTCTCCAAAGCCAACTTCATGCTACTCAAGTCAGAAGTGACAAACTTCATGACATCCATGCAGATGGGAACTGAAAGTTCGACTGCTGAATCCTACACTAAGGCACTGTACGAGCACATCCACTCATGCATGAATTGTGCCATCCCAATAAAACCAAGACGCTCTCCTCAAAAAAAAGGAAGCCAATCTGGTGGTCCCCTGCCATAAACAAACTTTACAACAAAAGGAAGAAACTGTTGCAGAAAAGAGGAAAATCTCAGGATGCAAAAAACTCCCTTACCAGCCTCAGTAAGAAGTTGAGATCCCTCATAAAATCCTCCAAAGCTAGTTACGAAAATAAAATTGCCAAAGAATCCAAAGACAACCACAAGGCATTCTATAGCTATGTCAGGAATCTAAATGGCAATGCTCAGATCTGCTCTGAGCTACAACAGAATGGCATTAAATACACTGATCCCAAGGATATTGCCAATATCCTGGCATATCGATTCAGTGCAAACTTCACCCCTCTCTCACCCCTTAAAGGGCCCATCTCAGTACCAAAATATTGCCAAATTCTGGTAATAACGGCCACACAGGTAAAAAACACACTCTCCAAAGCTAAGAATACAGCATCTAATGGACCAGATGACATCCCAGGCTGTATATTACATAAACTACAAAATGAACTGGCACCTCAGCTAAGTGTCATGTTTAATCATAGCCTCACCTCAGGTTTAGTGCCCACTGAGTTGCGCACAGCTACAGTTATCCCACTCTACAAGGGGGCTCCACCTTGGATCCATGGAACTACTGCCCCATCAGTCTGACGAGCATGATCTGCAAGGCCATGGAACTTATTATCATAGAACTTATAAACAAAGACATTGGCAACCTTCAAACACTGGATCCCATGCAGTTTGGGTTGATAAAGGGCCAATCCTGTCTCCTGAACCTGATTGACGTCTTCAAATCAGTCTCCAGAGCCATGGACAAGAGTAAGGTGGTCCACACAGCCTATCTGGAACTCACCAAGGCCTTCGACACCATCCCCTACTCTGGAATCATAGATAAACTTACTAAGCTGGGCATTAATCCCTATGTCACTCGATGGGTTGTCAACTGGCTTACTGACAGAACTCACACTGTAAAAGTAGCCGACTCCAAATCCAGCTCCAGACAAGTGACAAGTGGAGTACCTCAGGGTTCAGTCCTGGGACCGCTCTTGTTTGGCATCTACTTCTCTGAACTACAGGCCAACACTAAGGGACTCTGGCTAACAAAGTTCACAAATGACTGGAAACTGGGAGCCATTATCGAATCCCCAAATTATGTGGATATTCAACAAAAAGGCCTTACAGAAACAGATGCTTGGTGCCAGAGGCATGGGCTCAAGCTCAATGCTAAGAAATGTATAGTTATCCCCTTTGGGAAAAAACATGCACCCATAAATTACCACATAGGTGGCAGTACACTAAACACCGAAAGTGTGATAAGAGACTTAGGGACACAGGTGGACAGTGGTCTCACCTTTGATAACCACATTGCTACAACAGTCAGGAAATCCTTCTATGTGGCACACCTCATCACTAAGGGCTTTTCATCCAGAAAAAAGGAGGTCATTGTCCCACTGTACTCATCCCTCATTAGACCCATTATAGAATACAACACCCCATTTGGTATGCACCTCTCAAGACATCTGCAACTACTGGAAAGGCCACAGAAATACCTCAATAAAAGAATTACAGGCTTAAAACAGATGCCCTATGCTGACCATCTAAAAAAACTCCACCTATACTCTGTTGCATATCATCCACTCAGAGGTGATCTCTGCTTAACATATAAGGCCATGTCAAACCCAGAGCTGTTGGACATGCTACACTTAAAGAAATCCCAATCCCCCAGAGCCACTCACTCCAGGGATCTGAACCTTGTCATCACAATGAAAAAAACATGCTGGAGGGATAGGTTCCTAACCCAGAGACTCCACAGACTCTGGAATAGACTGCCATTACATGTCAAGCAGAGTGCCTCTTTGGCCCTCTTCAAAAGGAACCTTGATGATTGGATGGGAGATAGGAAATTCATCCCGGGGATCATGTCAGATGCCCTGCTAGACAGGGGTCCAGGGAAGTAAATACTGTGGGAAGAAATAGCCAGGGAATTGTTATGGCTAGGCTTGTATAAGCCCTAGGGCTGATAGCCTAGTACCAACCCATGAACCTATGAAATAAGAAGTAATAAGGTGCAGGAGATTCAGAAACAGAAAATGTGAGAAAAAGAAGAATATTACAGGTAACAAAACATCAAAGAAAGGTGGAAAAGAAGAAGGAAGGTGGAGAGGAGGAGGGTAAAAGAAGATTTATGAGTGATGATAAAGAAGGAAATAAGAGAGAAATAATGGTTGGAGCTAAGAGTAGGAAGAGAGAGATGATGAGTATGTAGTAGAATGCAAAGAGAAAGGAGTATAGAAGAGAAGGGGAAAAGAGACAGTGCGTAAGAGAATGTATATAAGATGGGGAAAACTACAGAGTCATGTTTACCTGGAGAAAGGCAGGTACAGAGCCTGGACATGAGAGGGTATTCTTTTAAGGTATACATAAAAATGGGACTTGTAGGTATTGATCTAATTTCAGTAGGAAGCTTCTTCCAGGTTTTGGCTGCTACACAGGAGTATAAACTATGTTCTGTGATTTTTTTAGGGTTAAGGGTTTTAAGAAGTTGTTTCTCAGATGAGCAAAATTGACAGGATGGATGCAGAATGATACTGATAGATGGACAGTAGAAAGAATTATATATCATTTTGTGGGCAAGAAGAAGTTGAGTCTAGTTCAGGTAATTAGGCAACTCAAGCTAGTTTAATGTTTTCAAAGCAGAGCAGTGATGACTTTTATATGACAGATCTGGTTGCAAATTTAGTTACTTTGTTATAACAGTTCTAGTTTTATGATTTGGGAGATTTGAATATCAGTATGAATTGTTAAGGCATATGGTAGAGAAGGTGGAGAGTATGTATTTGCCAGACTGACTCTGGAGGAGTTGGCAAGGAATTTATTGGCTTTGTTGAGCATACAGTTTTTGATGTGGTTTTCTATGCAATTTTATGTTTGAAGATAAAATTTCAGTTGATTTCCGTTGATCATCAGTAGTGAGGTCTAGTACGTTTATACGAGATACAACCTCTATATCTGTGTTTTTCATTGTATTAGGTAGACTGTTAATATTAGGTTCCCACCACAGGGGCTTTTTTTGAATTGTGCATTGTATTTATTTCTGAGGGGGATATAATGTGTCTATGCAACTATCTATATGTGCATGGAACTTGTCAGTAAAGGTTCCACATAAGCAGTGGGATTGTTGAAGGGGGAGGGGCTTTTGAATTTAATCAGATCACTCATTTAAAGGGAGTTGATCCTTGCACCCTTTCCACAATAAATGGCAGAAATAACCCACTGCACTAAGAATTCCAAAAAATGAATTAAAATTTCATTGACTGAGAATTGAAGACAGGACTTAGAAAAAAATGTAACAATGACCAGATTGCCTATCTCGATATCCTCTTGATGAAAGACACAACGAACCCATGCCTCTCAACCTGGAAACATCAAAAATCTGAACAAAGGCCCGTGAAAAATAGGTATAAATCTGTATGCTGATTAACATAAAATTTGCATGCATAATTATGTAACCCCACCCACTTCAATGGAATTGTGGGATACCAACTTTCAAATGCAAACTGAAGAACAGACAACCAAAATAATGCCCTAGCCCAGACCCTGTTGCAAATTATTATTTATTTTGTTTGAAATGTGTAGCAATGATGTAAACTGGAAAGGGGGAAGATGAAGAACCTTAGGATTTTGTTTTCGGTGACTTGCAGTATGTGGGTTTTGTGGTAAAAGTAGGGCATTTAATAGTAGGCAATATTCTAATATTATCAAAAGAATATTACAGTTTGCTAGGACCTCCAAAAGTCATTCTCCATGGCCTACTGATCAGTGGTATAGCCGTAGCTTGAGTTTGTGCCACCTGGGGCTGTCTTTGAGTTTGTTGCCTTTCCCCCTTCATAAAATCATGGTCAGATGGGGCCCCCCATGCACAGCTCTCCCCACTGCAGCCATTCCAATGTCCCATTACTTGTCTATTCCACCCCATTTTCCATAAACACTGTAATGTATGTACTGCTTTACTTCTACAAAGATTATCTGGATTTCATGTAAAACTTTTATTTTACATTTTATAGCACAAACACTAATAGACATCTGCTAAACAAAGCCATACAGTCTCACAATGAAAATACACTTAGCATTAAATCTTTTCTGCCCTTAGGTTCATAGGTTCATAGGTGTGTACTAGGCTAATGGCCCTGGAGCCTTTACAAGCCTAGCCCATAGGATTACCCTGGCATCATGCCACCTGACCTTAGTTCCTAGTGCCTCTGTCAAGTAAAGCCATTAGAGTGATCCCCGGGGGTGAAATTTCTATTTTCCATCCACTCATCAAGATTTCTCTTGAAGAGGGCTAGTGAGGTATTCTGCTTGACATGTATGGGAAGTGTATTCCATAGCATGGGCAGTCTCTGGATTATGAACATATCCCTCCAGCATGTTCTTTTGATTGTGATAATGAAGTTGAGGTCTCTGGAGCATGTGGTGAGTAGAAATTGGGATTTCTTTAGATGTAGCATTTCTAACAGAGCTAGGTCAGACATGGCTTTGTAATTCAAGCAGAGATTGCCTCTATGTAGGCGATATGAGACAGAGAATAGTTGGAGTTTTTTGAGTCTGTCCATATAGGACAAGTGTTTAAGGCCTAGGGTCCTCTTTGTGAGGTACTTTTGTGGCCTCTCCAGTTCTTGCAGGTGTCTAGTGAGGTACATACCAAATGGGGCATTGTACTCCATGATTTGCCTAATGAAGGAAGAGTAGAGGAAGAAAATGATCTCTTTCTTCCTGGATACAAAACCCTTAGTAATGAGATTTGCCACAATAAAGGACTTTCTGACCTCAGTGGCTACGTGGTGGTCAAAAGAGTGGGTTGCTGTCAACCTGTGTTCCCAGATGTCTTATAACTCACATTCATTAAAACAGCATTGAAACCCACATTCAAATAAAATGCATCTAGCCAGTGGTGGATAAAGATTACCTTTGAGCTGTTTTAAAATTCAAATCATAGGCCCCTTGCACACGAAACATACATGTGTTCTTTGACACGCCTTCCTGATTGTATTAAATTACATTCCTTGTATGATACAGCACACTTGTTAGAATGCGTTTAAACTTATTGTTTTGAACATTTTTCTAGTAAGCAATGAAACAAAATGCATGAACCAATACTGACAAAACTGCCCGATTCAGAACATGTCCATCATAAAAGTCTACTCAAACATCTACAGTTCACCAGTATCAGTAAATATGCAAAATCTCTGCGGAAGTAAAAGTCATCTAAATAATTCCACATTAAAGAGATCTGTAAGATCTGCTACTAATGAAGAGGTTGCTGCTAGCAAACAACTTAATATTTCATTGTTTCATCTACAAATAAAGTGCCTGTTGCCCTTGAGGAATGAATTGCCCATGTTACATTAAAAACATAAGGTAGTAATATTGCAATAGGGAATGGATGGCAAATTGATAATAAGTTCATAGTCACTAGGCATCACTGCCAAAGAGGACATTCGCAGGACTGCAGCATCCACCCCCTTTAAAAGTACAACACAGTACAGTATCAGCAATCCATCTACATACTGTGGGAGTAGAGCCCACAGCCTTCTGCATCAAATGCAAGTACTCTACTTGTACTAACACAAATGGACTTGGCATAAGCAGTGCTGTTTATGCCAGATCTGTTTGTGTTGTTAGTTTCCCTCCACACAGTATGAATGTAAGAACTGAAACTAGCTAAGTAAATGAATGAAAGCACAGTTTCTGAAACTGCAGTACAAAAGTAGTAGCTGTTAAAAAAGTTCACAGTTTAGTAAAGCAAACAAGCACAGTTCCTGCAGCCAGCTGATAAGTAAATGAAGCACACACACTTTCTGCAGCAAATAATAAGTAAATGAATGATAGTACAGTTTCTCTTCTGCATGCGCACAGCACACATGAAAGCACTGCACTGAAACCGGGCCCTGCCATTAAATAAATGAATGAATGAAAGCACAGTTTCCCTGCACACAGTATAAATGAAAGTACAGTTTCCCTGCACACAGTACACATGAAAGGACTGAAACTGGCCGTTAACAGTTTCCCTGCACACAGTACAAATGAAAGCACTGAAACTGGCTCTTAACAGTTTCCCTCTAGACAGTACAAATGAAAGCACTGAAACTGGCCGTTAAATAAATGAATGAAAGCACAGTTTCTGAAACCACAGTACAAATGCAGTAGCTGTTAAAAAGTGCAGTAAATGAATGAAAGCACAATCTCTGAAACCGCAGTACAAATGTAGCTGTTAAAAAGTACACAGTTTAGTAAAGCAAGCACAGTTCCTGCAGCTGACTGTTAAGTAAATGAAACACACACACTTTCTCCTGCCTGCAGTCAATAAGAAAACAAAGCACACACATTTTCTCCTGCCTGCAAGTAGCACACTGTCATTAAAAAGTAAAGCAAGCACAGTTCCTGCAGCCAGCCATTAAGTAAATGAAGCTTGCATAGTACAAACCTGCAGCCAATAAACTACAAATGTAGTAGCACACTGCCGTTCAGCACAGTTTCAAATGTAGCTTTGTTCTGCCATTAAAACCTGCCACCACTGCACACAGTTTTTTTTACTTGATTGAGCCGAGCTGGACAAGAAACCTGTGATGTCATCACACACTCCCTGTGCTTTATTTGTATTTTATTT
This sequence comes from Protopterus annectens, assembly GCF_019279795.1. NCBI lineage: Eukaryota > Metazoa > Chordata > Ceratodontiformes > Protopteridae > Protopterus > Protopterus annectens. The sequence goes on from NC_056728.1 coordinate 1,354,038,138, forward strand.
ATGCAACGTAAACTGCTGTGATCTAAAAGTGTTTCATGAATTGGGTGGAGCTTGTTGGGGGGGGGGCTTGGAAAATGACATGGTTACACTAAGTGATTTTTATTGGTCTAAAATACTTTTTAAGCATGAGCAGGGGCAGCTCATGCTATATGACTACAGGACTGCAGCCTTCCCACCTAGAAAACAAAAAAGTAAAAGTAAAGAAACACAAAAACAAAGCAAAGAAAACATGTTACGATCGCCGCAATTCCCGGAAGTACTCCGCGCATGCACGGGAACACTCTCAGACTGCTTTCTCAGCAGTCTAGATAGGGGGAAAGGCATCTCTGCCCCACAGATGCCTAGCAGTCTGCATGGTGGTGTCGTCACAGAATGGAGGCACTCCGGACTGCAGCAGCAGCAGGCTGGGCCAATCAATGTGCATTTAACTAGCACAGCAGCCAACAAGGTGTGCTGGACCAATCACATTTAACTAGCACCGCAGCTAACATACACAGGACTTCATTAGTGTGATTTGTTGTCTACAGTACAGGGCTCAATGCATATTGTAGAGGACTGGATTTCTTGGCTCAATGGATGTGTTATGCTCAGACCCATTGGCAGGAAAGAGATGAAGGTGAGCTTCTAGTGTGTGTGTTTGTGTGTAATGCCCCAATCGCTATATAATGGTGGCTAGAGAAAACTCAGGGTGGTGTGGTAGGGAATACCTCAGGCTTGAACCCTGTACTTTGTATGCAGGTAGCAAGGGCCTGAATTCCCTACCCACCACAATTTGTAAAAAAATTGCAGATTTCTGCTTCATATTTGTTCCATTCTGTTCCTCATAAAATCTGTGGTTTCTATATTTTTGTTAGTCAGTCAGTGGTGCAGGGGTAGCATTGTTGCCTGATAGTTACAGCTTCTCTGGTTTCATTCTTGGCTGGGGTGCTTTCTGTGTGGAGTCTGCATGTCCTCCCATCTTAGTACAGATTTTTGCTTCATATTTGTTCTGTTCTGTTCCTCTTAAAATCTGTGGTTTCTGTATTTTTGTTTCCTTACATTTTCAGTGGTGCAGTGGTAGCATTGTTGCCTGACAGCCACAGCTTCTTTGGTTTGATTCTTTGCTGGGATACCTTCTGTGTGGAGTCAGCATGACCTCTCATCTTACAAAGACATGTGTCTGGAGTGTTTCTCCCTGGGCCTGTGCTGAAAATTGGCTTTTGTTCCAAGTCGGACTTTCCTGGTTAACAAATGTTAAATAAAAATGACAGGCATTTAAATTTCAGACTTTACATTATTCAGAAAGTACATGGTAACACAAAAACTTTTATTCTAGCAATTTTCTAAGTTTATAAGATGGATATTTGAAATTTGTCCCTATTTTTTGGACTGTATTCCCCAATTATTGGCTTTGTCCATGTTTTTTGTGCTAAGGTTGAGAGCTATGGTGAGAACTGAGTTCACTAAATGGTAGCCATTTAAGTTTCAGTCTTCCTCTTTTTCACAAAACAGCTGATTTGGCATAGTGGTATGTTGCTCTGACTGTTTTGCACAGGGTTCTGGGTTCCAGACTTGGCAGTAATATGTCTGGTGGTAACACAACATTTTATTCTAGCAACTTTCCAACATTATACAAGCAATGTTTAAAATGTGTCCCTGATTTTTGGGCTTTTGTCTCCCACCCCCCTTCCCCAATAAATGTTGGCTTTTTTCCAGATGTCTTATACTGCAAAGTTCAGAGATACAGCTGAGTGTCGAGTAGATTTTAAAAGGAGCTGAGAGCTGCAGAGAAACAAAAGATTAGAGCTTCTTATGCTGAGTTTGCTTGTATTGTTAATAGCACAACAGGCAGTGTACTTGCTTTTGATGCTGAAGGCTGTGGGTTCTACTCCCACAGTAGGTAGATGCATTGCTGATACTGTACTGTGTTGTAAAGGGGGGTGGATACTGCAGTCCTTTTTGGTGAAGATACCTAGTAACTATCAACCTGTTATCAGTTTGCCATCCATTCCCTATTTCAATATTACTAGCCTATCATTTTTAATGCAACATAAGCAATTTATTCCTCAAGGGCAACAGGCACTTTATTTGTAGATGAAACAATACAATATAAAGTTGTTTGCTAGCAGCAACCTCTTCTTTAGTTACAGATTTCTTTAATGTGGAATTATTTACATGTCTTTTACTACTTCAGAGATTGTGCATATTTACTGATATTGGTGGACTGTAGAAGTCTGAGTAGACTTTTATGATGGAAATTATCTGAATTGGGCAGTTTTTTTATTATTGGTGCATGCATTTTGTTTCATTGTTTACTGGAAAAATGTTCAAAACAATAAATTTAAAACGCCCTCTAACAACTGTACTGTATTGTATAAGGAATATAATTTAATACAATCAGGAAGGTGCATCAAAGAGCACATGTATGTTTCATGTGCAAGGGGCCTATGATTTGAAAACAGCCCAAAGTTAATCTTTATCTGCCACTGGCAAAATGTATTTTCTTTGAATGCGGGTTTCAATGCTGTTTCAATGAATGCAAGTTTCAAGGGCAGAGAAGTTTTAATGCCAAGTCTATTTTCATTGTGAGAATGCATTGATTTGTTTAGCAGACTTTATTAGTGTTTGTGCTATAAAATGCAAAATAAAACTTTCAAATGAAATCCAAATCATTGCAGAAGTAAAGCAGTATGCACATTAGTGTTTATGGTAAATGGGGAAAAATAACCAAGGAATGGGGCACTGGAATGGCTGCAGGGGAGAGGCTCCATTCGACCATGATTTTGTGAGGGGGAAAGGGCAGCAAACTCAAGACAGCCCCAGCTAAACTATATCTCTCAACTGTCCAGATTTTTGCAGAATTAATAGATTTTTGCTTCTTATTTTTGGTTTGTTCCTCATAAAATTTGTGGTTTTCTGGCAAATCATTTAGGAATGAAGTCACTAAATAATGACAGACATTAAGTTTCAGATGTCGTAACCTTCAGAAAAATGCATGCTAAAGCAAGACCTGTTATGCTATCAACTGTCTGTTATTCTATCAACTGTCTTATGTTTATACAAGAGCAATATTTAGTACTGTTTGTATGTTCCCCCGATATATTTGGCCCTGTCCAGATTTCCTGCATTAAGAGGTTGAGAGGTACATGCAAATAAATTGTTTTATAGAATCAGGAATATCCAAACCTCTCAACTGTCCCCCAATTTGGGCTCAAATGTTGCTCTCCCCTTAATAATCCCTCAGCAAAATAGCAATTTTGGAAGAAAATGTGGAGGGTTTACAATCCTAAATAACTGTAATGATCAGAGTTATAGATTACTTTTATTTCAGAAATGCATTTATATTCTCTAATTTTGTCAGCTGCTCAAGTTAACAGTACTAATATTAAAAAGGTGTCCCTTCTTTGACAAGTTCCCGGCTGTATTGTGTGGCAATTTTATATTTTTGCATCACATTTTTGGTCCGTTTTTCATAAAATTGTGGTTTTTCTGCCAAATGAGTGGCAAGTCATTAAAGACTGAAGTTAAAAAATAATGGCAGACATTTGAGTTTCAGATTTCATACCCTTCAGAAAATTCATACTAATGCAAGACCTACTACTATTCTATTATCTTTCTAAGTTTATAAGAGCAATGTTTAAAAATTGTCCTTATTTTTGGGCCTGTGTCCCACTTCTATGTATGGCTTTGTTCAGATTTCTTGCTCTGAGGTTGAGAGGTATGAGTGTCAGAGCCATCACCGTCAGCCAGAGACATTTAAAATTGTGACATACTTGTTGCACCCCACTCCCACATGTAGTGACTCTTGATGTGTCCAAGCAAGGCAAGGAGCAGTTATGCAGTATAACTGTGCAGAGTATTCCCCCTTCCAAGGGGGGCACAAGTACGGCAGTGGCTTTTCATCTGTCCTTGATTTTGCAGAATGTTCTGGTTTTCTGTCATATTTTTATATTGTTGATTTATGCTTCCTATTATTCAGAAAATGCATGCTGTCGCAGTGCCCTGTTGCTCTGTGTTTAAGTAGCAATGCTTTAATGACCATCAGGTAAGCTTGTTGGAGATTGTAAGATGCAACTAAGTTTTAATAAGCATACTGTTAAAGAATTACCAATATTGAAACCCTTTTTTGCTGCCATGCAGAGAATATTTACATAACTAGATAACGTATAAGCCTTGGGTAATGAAATGCATATGACAGTATTTGTAATAAAGGACAGGACTGCAGTATTTTCAGAAGCTCATTACATTTTGTTGGAGACTTGCAGTCATCTTTGCAGGCTTTACCCATAAACTAAACAGAATGTTAATCTATTATGTGTGGTCCATAACTTGTGCAGTAATCCTTTAAACAATTTATCTTGAGCTTGTTTCTTGTTTGCTGTTAATTTTTTGCTTTGATCATGACTTCCCCATGAAACAAGTAGATAGTTGTTGTCAGGTAGCAGGTCTTTTTTGGCTAAGAAACATTTTTACAAGTGGGGGTATCACAGATTACTACTTTCAGCATGTTACTTGGTAATTTTATAAAGCTGAATATAAATTATAATTGGAACTGCACTGCAAGGAGAACTGGTTTGACTTGAGTGCTGCTTGTTTTTTTTTATATATACTTGATTTTGACTGGCATTCCAGTAATGTATTTAAAAAGTCATTTATTTTTTCATGCCTCACAACCTTTGTGTTTCCATCTAGATATTAAATAAGCTGTCATGTAGCCAATGCATTGAAATATTTTTTTCTTCTGCACTTCATTTTGTCTTGATCGGACTCGCGTAATGACGGTTTGGCACCTAGGGCAGCATATTTAAAGTTCCAGTTGTTGTGGTTTTGTGCATAGCTTCACCCCTTTCTAGTTGGCCCCGCCCCTTTCCATTGGCCTTATCTGTTCAGCTGTCTTCTGCAGCCCCTTTAATTTGAAATCACCAGCCGCCACTGAGCACGAGTGTGACCTGATTGTTTGATGAAGTCTTTTATGTAAAAAGATGAACGCGCTCATCATTTTCTGTATAAATAAAAGGCTTTGATTTTAAATCTATGAGCAGTGATTTTAAAAGGATTTAAGGGAATTTTCCTTTAATTACAATTCTGGTGTCTGTATTTCCAGCTTTCAGGGAGCTGTTTGTTCCAAGTTTGTTTATTAGAATTTGAGTTGTCTGCATTGTTTCATATATATTAAGTTGTTTCAGATATTGAATAATTACTATTTATCCACTCCACAAACAAAAGATGTGAGGTTCAACTCTCATCTGGGGCAGGCAACTGGTCTACAGGTACCAAGCCCAGCACTAACCCACAAAAGCTAGTTTGCTTAAACATGTACAGCAAAACCCTACCCACTGTTTTAAATTAATCATACCTGAACAAATTATAGTGAATGAAAGAAGGGTACCTTGGACTTTAACCCTTTGAATGCTGATCTCCAGCCAGGTTTAAATCAAAATGTATCAATAGCTTGTTTATTAAAAATAAAAGCTCAACAGAGATAATAAATGCTTTTAAGCTGGTTTTACCGAGGAGCAACATTCAGAGTTAAGTCAAGTCTTACTTTATAATTGTAAAAACTAGCTTTTGTGGGTTAGTGCTGGGCTTGGTACCTGTAGACCAGTTACCTGCCCCAGATGAGAGTTGACCCTCACATCTTTTGTTTGTGGGGTGGATATCTTGACTACTGAGTCAAGTCTCACATGACTGTGCTTTATTTGTATTTTATTTATGCAATGTAAACTGCTATGATCTAAAAGTGTTTCATGAATTGGGTGGAGCTTGTTGGGAGGCTTGGAAAATGACATGGTTACACCAAGTGATTTTTATAGGTCTAAAATACTTTTTAAGCATGAGTGTGACCTGATTGTTTGTTTGATGAAGTATTTTATGTAAAAAGATGAAAGCACTCATCATTTTATGTATAAATAAAAGGCTTTGATTTTAAATCTATGAGCAGTGATTTTAAAAGGATTTAAGGAAATTTTCCTTTAAGGACAATTCTGGTGCCTGTATTTCTAGCTTTCAGTGAGCTGTTTGTTCCAAGTTTGTTTATTAGAATTTGAGTTGTCTGCATTGTTTCATATATATTAAGTTGTTTCAGATATAGAATAATTACTTCATGCAAATTTAGATGAAAGCTGAAAATATTTTTTATAATAAAATATTAGGACATTTGCCATGTTTCATGTTTTTGCTCAGGGCACAACTGCTCAAACAGGGATTATCCTGCTAAAGAGGGACAAGTGACAACCCTACCATCATATCCTTTACATACCACTGAATACATCTTATGTGTTCTCTGTAACAATGCACTGTCACTCTTTGTTTGCCAGGGCCCATACAGCTGGACTAGAGGCCGCCATTTTTGCTTCTCCTGCCCTATACAATACCCATCACTGTTTGGGGGGAGAGGTTTTGATACTACTTGCTGTCCTAAGTCTTGCTGTTATCATTGGATGATGTTAATATACAGGCTGAGACAGAGGCTGCTGTAGCATGTACAGGTTACCAGGACAGACAGATGGCCTGCATGCCCTCTCTGGATCATGTTAAGTAGCATGCAGTTTGCTATGCACAGCACACAGGCTGTGGCAGGAGCATAACATGGAGCCTCCCAGATGTATCCAGGAAGCTGAACTAGGGCATCAGGAGGCCAAAAACAAGCTTAATATATATATTTTTTTGTTCATGGGTGGTGTCATGCAGATGTGTACATTCCATGCGGGCATCATCAATCACTACTCCAGTGGGTACCATTCATCACTTAAAACACAGTAAGGACATACTATCGGGAGTCAGACATATGTACACACTCCACAATGTGATATATGTTGGATTACCACAGTACCTGTACTTACCAACTGGTTGGCCCTGTGCAATTTCCCCATGCAGGAAGCAGCATAACAGCTGACTTATATACCAGATGTGTGAAACACATGCATTGCCATGTTGCTGTGCAGGCACACTGTTACACAACCCACAGGCATTGCACATCTGCGAGATTACAGAGTGATATAAATACCCATATGAATGTAAGCCAGGTGGGGCCTTTATTTCCACATGTTTACAAAATGTAGCACTCAGTACTTTGAAGAGATGGGCAATATCATACAAGCCTTGAATGGTGGTACCTGTGTCCCCAAGTGTACACAGGAAATTGATAATCTTATCCATATGTGTGAGTACTGCATCTAGAAATATATGAAGTATTCTAAAAGCAGGGGCCTGTGATATACGCAAAGTGACATCAGTTTGTCTCTGAAAAGTTCCTGTAGTTAGTATAAGTAATACATATACCTTAGTGCATACTGGTATAGGAAGTCCATGCATTCCTCCCAATCATGGGGCCATACATGCTAACCAATTTCCATATATTATCTCCGTTCACATGAACATGGTCTGTCAGGAGCTGGTTAGTTAGAGGGTGTTATGTGATGCACAGCCTCTACTGTTTCTGGTGCTGAAATTTGCCATGCAATATTCCAAGCATATTTATTGCTTGCACCTCTACAAATTCAGGCATGCTTTTTGCTCTTATAGTGATGCGGGAGTTACTGTATGCCTACATTTATTAACCACTATGAATGGTGTCTTCTTTTCTCATGCATTAATTTGCATCTCTTTATATCTTAATTTGACTGCATACCTTCATTTGTATCTAATTATATCATGCAAGTTTATGAATCTTGGTCTTATTTGGCAAAGGTGTGATGTTAGACTTTTTAAGTTTACAGAAAAAAAAACAAGATGCATTTCATTTATAAACTACAATATACTGATTTTGTACTCCATTCTCAAGAGACATACAAAATACCTTGTACAAGATTTTCAGGTGTATCTGGGACTGGTACATTTGAGTAATACTGCATTGTTTCAATGCTAATTTAAAGCTCCAAGTTGGACAGTTATTTTGATATTGAAAAATGCTTGCTTAGTTTTTCAGATTAACAAGGAGGCAAAAACATTTTGTACTAGGAACGTGTAGACATTAGAAATCTTTGTATCTCTATACCAGACACCAAGACTGTAGGAGATGGCTTGACTTCAGGTAACCAAACTAAATTAATTTTGACAGTCCTGCATTTTTGCCCTATACATAATTCACTTACCTCCTAACTTCTTTGCTCAAGAATTGTGGACAAAACCAAAACTAATCTCAAAATCAGGGATAATTTTAACTACTACTCTGATTTTCCTGATAGTTAATAGAATGACATGTTTTCCGTTAATATGTATTTTCTGAACAATAAAAAGTATACAACTCTAATGTCTGTCAATGTCTGACATTTTCTAACTATAATTCTCAGCGGTGTTCCAGAAAAGTAAACAATTGGGGGGGAGGGGGGGTGAAAATCAGTGATATGCAGCAAAATCAAGGACAGTTGAGAGATATGCATAAGAATTTCCATTTCATGGATCAATATTTTATAGAAACAAAGAAAAGCAATAATTGCAAGTTTCCTATATAATAGGCCTTGTAAGAGCAACCAAAGGTACATATATAGCTCTAAGTTTTTTCCCAAACATGCAAAAGCATATTTTAGGAATACAGACACTTTTCTACCTTGCAGAACAAAATAGAATGTCAGCATTGTATTAAGTATTTCAGCATAAACACCTATTAAGTTACAGTTTAACAACATGCAGAAATATCATTACTTTTCTTGTGCTCAGCATATTTAGTAATCAGGGCGGAGAAACAATCTGAATATTTAGGAGGTCAAATACTGTGATGTTTTGTAATGAAAAGAGTGACGACCTTCACTTCACATTACGGTTTTACCAAGAAGTGAATATTTATTTCACATTACGGTTTTACCAAGAAGTGAATATTCACTTCACATTACGGTTTTACCAAGAAGTGAATATTTACTTCACATTACAGTTTTACCAAGAAGTGAATATTCACTTCACATTACGGTTTTACCAAGAAGTGAATATTTACGTGTGTTTAGAAACACTTCAATAGTCGCAGATAGATGTGGTGCCAGTCAGAGATGTATTATTGAAGTTACTGACACTTCTTACTTGTGGATGAACGGGCAGGAGTCAAATGTTTTATCACAAAGAGATTTCAAAGAAATGGGACAAAAAATGCAAAAATAGATGTGTCAATTAAAGATATTGCAGAAGTATTGATTAAAACTGATTCTGTTTGTGCTGTGATGAAATACATTACATGGTCCTGTATTGCTATCATAACATCTGATGCAGCTTTAAGAAATGTTCTTCCTTATTTTCGAGTGATAGCATATCAAAGCAAGAAAAATGGGCAGCATATTATCATAACTATTATGGGAAGGTTCTATTATTGAAGTATAATACTGTGACATTAAAAGGAGCATTTTTACTTGTAACAAAGACACTGCTTGCAAATATGATATCTAAAAATAAATGGCAGATGAATCATCTAATATTCAAAGCAAAATACATTTATTTCATGTGGTTCAGAAGCAGATATTTATTGTATTATTTTCATATGAGAAATAGCATTTCCTACAAACAAGCAGGAAAGCTAAAGTGCAGATAGAAGAACATTTGTTTGACGTCAAAATAATTGTGACAGAAGTCTTGTTTTGCCTTTTCTTCAGAAGGATCAGATCCTACAGAAATTCTATGCAAAAATTTAATGTGAGAGGAAAAATAAAGCTAAAATATGAATGCATAATGTGATTAAATGTCAAACATGAGAGAGTACTAAAACAGAATACAGCATTTTTAACTGACTTTTTAATTAGTTCATTTATTTTCTTATTAATTTAACTTTGTTAAGGTTAAAGACAGGGTTATTCTTTATAAATTGCACCCCCTTTTGATATCCCACAATTGAGGCTTCAAAACATATTTTATTTGCTGTGAGTGATCTTCAACTTAATGATGTTTCTTTGAAGAAATTATAATTATATTGGTTGTGGGTCTAAACAATTAACATTTCAGTATGTATATTTAGGAGTGGGGAGAGACCTGCTTAGAAAGCTAGGGTGGGGAAGATGATAGCTGACTATCATCATTTCTTGCTGGGAGACATAGTGAGAGAAACGAGGAAGCTGCAAAAAATAATGTCTGAGATTCAAAAGCATGTGCTATACTGTAGTAAGCAACTGTGCTAACTAGAGGCTGTGTGCAAGGTGTGTGTGATTCGGGGACACTTTGGGCAGGTGTAGCAGATGCTGAGGAGCATAACTAGTGGCAGTTAGCACAGACAGTTAAAGCTGTAGGCTGTAGTTTCTGTAGTGGAGGGTTTGATTCCTTCAGTCATATACCTACTCTGTCATTAATATCAACTCTCTTTTTCACATTTTCTACATGGGGTTGAAGTGTTATGTCAACTGTTGCCATCTCTATCGATTCAATGCCACTCTCCTACCATCTTTGACAGTGATGCCTGACTGTCACAGGTTTTCTGTCACACAATCAATCCACCTCTTTGCTGGACACCCTATTTTCCTCTTGCCTTCTTCCTGTCTGTCCGAAATCTTCTTCACCATATTGTATTCTGTTTTCCTTCTCATGTGCCTGAACCACAGAAATCTGTTCTCTTTGACCTTCTTTCCAATTGGAACTACTTTGGCTTCTGCTCTTATATCCTCATTTCTTCATCTGCCCCACAATATGCATCCTGCCACCCATCTCAGGCACTTCATTTCCATCACCTCGAGCTTCCTCAACTGCTCTACCTTTACTGCCCAGGTTTCTGTACCATACAGTAGTACTGATTGTACCACTGTTTTGTACACTTTACTTTTCAGCTTCTTTGGCACTCTTTTGTCATACACTACCTTTTACACTTCCATGCCAGCTGGCTAAAGCTCCTGTGATTCTAGCTTTGACCTCCTCATTCAGACTTCCCTTCTCCTCAACCAACCCTCCCATGTACTTAATTCTATTAACCTGGTTCACTATTTTCCCTTCTATCTCAATTCTTATCTTATCATGATGATTATGCAAATGAGGATCAGCTCATTAATGTCTCTGAATTGTTTTTCTACATGTTGCATTCAATAGCACAATATTGTTTCCAAGTCTACACACATTGTGCACACCTTAGTTGTGTGGGGTACATTGCACATGCATGACACGGATTATGACGGGGAAGATACATGTAGCTCCATGGTATACCTAGTTGAAATGGAGTCACTGTAGTGTATGCTGCACTCATGGCTTATAACCTACACCTTACTGCAACTTTATTACAACTACATGGCCTCCATTTTTTACATCTCACAGTCCGCTGTTCCAGTGCACATGACACCAACCACACGGCTCAACCTCTTAGCACAGTCCAAAATAATGGAGGGGACAAAGGTCCAAAAATAGGGACAGATTTTAAATATTGCTCTTCTAAACTTAGAAGGTTGATAGAATACAGGTCTTCTATTAGCTTGCATTTTCTGAAGAATATAAAGTCTCAAAATGAAATGTGTGTCATTATTTAGTGACTTCAATGCTCAGTGGCTTGCCAGAAAACTACAATTTTTATGAGGAATAGACTAAAATATGAGGCAAAAATCTGGACATTCTGTGAAAATGTGGAAGGTTGAAAGGCACGGACACCATTTGTGACATACCTTAGTAGGGGACATGCTTCTGAATGGTTCTACATGGATCACATTCATGACCAAGAGATGCCATCCATACTTCTTTGTTATGAGCCAGTCCTCAAATATGTCTAGCGTACCTTACAGGGCTCCCTGGTGGTGCACACAGGAAATTAAGAGTTTCCTTTATTTCTTACATTGTGACCACTGTGAGCATTTACTGGTGGACAGCTACGATGGCCTGTAATATAAGGTTGATGCCTGACATTGTCTTGCTAGGGCAAGCAGTGATGCAAGTGGCATTCCTGGAACTGGTGAGCAGTAGTCTAAGGTCTAGACATGCTGACCTTCTTGGCTATTGGGAGCCTGAGGTTATAGCCAGAGCTCCAGGAATGTACATTACACATGTCTTCTCAATTATACATCTATACAGCCAAGGAGTGGTGTACAGAGCTTACACAGAACTCTATTTGCTCAACAGCCCTTGAGGCCATAGCAGAGAATGCACAGCTATACAAGAGGAAATTAGAGCACCTTTCCAGGCACTGAGGTGAGTACACCTGTTTTGTACAGTACAGGTTTTAGTGTCCTGACACCTCTTACTTAGTAATAATGTTGCAGTCTGTCTACTGCAACTATAGTATTTGTCCTTCACAGGCAGTTCAATACAGATTACCATGGGCCAATATTTACAATATGCACTGTAATACACAACCTTTTCTTTAACTGTTAGCATGCATCATGTATTAAATTACAAATGAATGGCTGTGGACCATTGTCTTCCCATTCCTTATGCTTTTACAAACATGTTTTCAACAACGGTATTGAGGTTTGGGTATACTCATTCCTCTCACAGCACACACCTGCCACTTAGCCAGGACTGCACACAACAGAATACTTCCTGATCTGCTTCACTGTGGGTGTTATTGTACAAATACATGGATCATGATGTGTAATCTAACAGCAGGAGCATTTATAGGCCATTGCATTAAGTAGTTTATATACGTGTTTGAGGACTGATGGCTGTTTGTCTGCAGTTGTGCTGTCAAAGTAGCACAGCATGTTAAGGTATGACCTTTCATTTTGCATGTGCCAGTTTAATTGGGCTCTCTTTCCTCCATAGATAATGTATGAGGTCAGCATGGGTAGAAGGAAGGGGTTTGTTGTCATTCAGATTACACTAGCCATCAGGGTATAACAGAGAAATATCTATATGATGCAGTTTTTCATTGCTTGCTTGCTTTTCTCTCTGTCATTTTCCTTCCCTTCCTCTTTGTCACTACCCTTTCTGTTACATACTTTTGGTTTGGTATAATTGTTATGTTGTTTTTATTATTTTGTTTTGTAGTTAGTGAAGCAACATCTAGACCTGTGGTAGCCAGTATACTAGGGACCACAACCCCCTAATGTGACATCACCATCATCCTCATCTCTGGGCCAGCCTACCAGGGACAAGTGTCACCTCCCCAGTCCAGATACTGAAAGGCCATCTAGCCCTGCAGTAGAAGTGGAACCTGTTGTTCCCACTACAGCCAGTATGTCAGTATATCACCCAAAGGCAGGTAGCGGGGAACATTGTTGATCAGTGCCTAGATACTAACATTGGCTAACCTGAAAGCCTCCTCCTGTGGCTCATTGAGTCTTGTCCCTGCCAGCCACTGACTATTCCAACCACACCAGGGCCAAATAATGATGGTACCCAGGGTGAATATAGACTGGGACACAGGCAGACAGGCAGGGAATTCAGCTATGCATCTCTGTTCTATCCCTCAACATGATAATCCTCTCTCTTTTGTATGTATTCCTTCCTTGTTTGTTGTCCATTCCCTCTCTTCATTACCGTCTTCCCTCTGTTTGTCTGGTGTCTCCTACCAACTCCACTGTGTTGTCCCATCCTCAGTATACTACCATATTTCCTTTCAGGCTTGTTTGTTTTCTAAGTATGTTCATTTTTCCCTGCTCACTCTCCTAACCATGTTTTCATTTCATCAACTCTCTTTTATTCCTTTCCCACCTACTCTTCTTGACATAACTCTCACCTATACATAACTGTCCCTGATGATTCATACTTCAGTTCCCATGAGAAACTGCATATTACTTCCTTGAATTCACTCAGTCCCACTGTTGTATACTTGCTCCATTGGAAATCATCGAAACTCAACAAGTCAACATATTGGTACACATGTGCCGAGTAATAACCTCTGCATGCAAAATTTAAAAAAAAAAAAGAAAGAAATTGTGGGGAGCTGCATGCCCCCACCCCCCTGCTACTTATATAGACCAACTCTGAGATTGCAAAATGGGGTGGTGGGTTACACTTTCCAGTGCTTAACAATCTCACAGAGCAAATGCTAGCATCCTGCAAGTAACCGGCATATCTTTCTGAAACGTTCAAATGCATGAAAAAACACACTGAACCCACTTGCTCCTTCTATTTTTTAAATTCTCCCTAATTTCCTGTATTTCCCTATAATACAGCATGGCCTTGTCACACTTTGTTGAGGTCAAGGTTTGAGTGGTATATCTCTTTGGTATATATAAATATGGCTACCTGTTCCAGAAACAAATGACCCCATCTTTCCCTTCTACATCCTGTTCTTTCCTTACCAATTTCCCTTATGTGCTTCTCCCTGCTTGCTTCCTTTTTTCCATTCTGACCTATATTCTAATTTCTGGAGTTTAATCTGGTCAAAACTAGATTTAAATACTGATGTGAGCCTTTTGATGGTGATACCTACATTCTCTGGCTTACTTCTTTGCTGCATGTGCGAATGCATTAAGTCACATCAGTGTACATACATGCACCATGAACTAAATATGTGCTTGCTCTATTCCTTATCTGCCACTAAGGGTTATGTTTCTTTACTGCAGATGCTTTTCCAGCTGCAAGTAGAATTCCTAATGAGCGCCAGTTTATAGACAGTTTTTTACACTTTGGACACCCTGGACTACATGAAAAGAGACATGGAGGAGCTCTCGGATTATGTGGCCCGGGCAGGTATGACCCTAGCCCTGAGCAGTATCCTACCATTGGCCAGAATGATACTGCAGTACAAGCAGAAAATTATTGACTTCAACAATTGGCTAAGTTTCTGGTGTCATTCTAAGAGGATCCAGTATCTGACTGCTTGGGATGACATGATTGACAGACCTCGCTGCTTTGCCAGAGATGACTTGCATCTGTCACCCCTGGGTTTCCTGATACTGGCTAAGGCTCTTGCCACCCCTATAGTGCCTTTTTTAGGCTATGTTCCAAAGACTAAATTATCACCTTAACAGCTATAAATAAATGGAATCTGAGGGTCATGCTGCTCAATGCTAGAAGTCTAAATCTCAAGATGCACTTGCTTGAAGCACTCCTCAAAATGGAGAACATTGATATTTGTGCTGTAACAGAGACCTAGTTTAAAGCGGCAGAAAGCAACCCTGTGCTACCAGGCTATAACTCATTCCACACCTTTCGGCCCCAGAACATGGACCGAAGCTCCAAAGGTGGTGGTTTTCCCATATTCATAAAGGATATGCACACCTCCATATTAGTAGCCCAACATAACGCATTTGAGATACTTCAAGTGCAACTAAAATTGGGTAAGATGGCGATTCAGGTTGTAGCCTGGTATAGGTCTCCAACCATGTCCAAAGACTCTCACGTCATGTTCCTAAGCACCCTGAAAGCTATTAGGGTCCAACTCAACACTCTCATACTAGGTTACTTCAACTTCCCCTCCATCAACTGGGAATCATGCACCAATACACTGGCCCAACACTTCCTGGAATTCATCAATTCCATTGCCCTGGACCAGCACATTCTTACCCCCACTAGAGGAAGCAGCATCCTTGACCTGATTATTACAAACATGGGCAACCACTTCTCTACACCAATAGTCAATTCCTCCCTGGTTAGATCCAACCACAAACTAATCACCATGGAAATACACATCTCACCTACACTGCTTGCAAAGGTAACCACCAAGTAAAACTTCTCCAAAGCTGACTTTGGGCTCTTAAAAACTGAGGTGGCTAACTTCACAGCATCCATGTCAATGGAAAATAGATGCATGACTGCTGAATCATACACCAATGCCCCTTACAAACACATACATAAATTTATGGAATTAGTCATACCCGACAGAACCAAGCTCTCCTCCAAAAAAAAGGAAGCCGATCTGGTG
The DNA here is from genome assembly GCF_019279795.1 of Protopterus annectens. Lineage (NCBI taxonomy): Eukaryota > Metazoa > Chordata > Ceratodontiformes > Protopteridae > Protopterus > Protopterus annectens. Next base: position 1,354,053,811 of record NC_056728.1, read on the forward strand.
GTCCCATGCCATTAATAAACTCCATAGGAGAAGGAAGAAACTGTTGCAGAAAAAATGGCGATGTCCCAAGACTGGAAAAACTCTCTCATTAGCCTCAACAAAAAGTTGAGATCCCCTCATCAAAACCCCTAAAACCAGCTATGAAGTGAGAATTGCGGCAGACACTAAAAACAACCACAAAGTCTTCTATAGTTATATCAAGAATCTCGACAGCAATACCCAGGTTTGCTCTGAGTTGCTACCTCCTATACTGAGCAACAGATATTGCCAACATGCTGGCCAACAGATTCAGTGCCAACTTTACCCCTCTCTCCATCCCTAAAGGACCAATCACAATACCAGAGGAATTCCAGGCACCCAGCATTACTGCAGCACAGGTTAAAGCTGCATTGTCCAAGGCCAAGAATACAGTTTCCATGGGACCTGACAATATCCCTGGATGTGTTCTACATGAACTACAAAGTGAACTGGTAGCACATCTGTGTGCCCTGTTCAATCACAGCCTCACCTCAAGCTTTGTCCCTACCAAATGACACACTGCTACAGTCGTCCCTCTCCATAAAGAAGGAGTGACTACAGACCCTAGGAATTATCGCTCCATTAGCCTGATGAGTCTGATATGTAAGGCTATGGAGTGCATCATCATGGATCTAATTAACAAGGATATAGGGAATCTCCAAACTCTACACCCACGTAATTTGGCTTTGTGAAAGGTAGATCATGCCTGCTCAACCTGGTTGACTTCTTTGAGTCAGTCACCAGAGCTGTGGATGAGGGCAAGGCAGTTCATACAGCCTATCTTGATCTGGCCAAGGCCTTTCATACCATTCCCCACTCAGGAATTATTGATAAACTCACCAAACTAGGCATTAACCTCTATATCACTAGGTGGGTTAAAAACTGGCTCACAGATAGAACCCACAGTGTGAGATTAGATGACTCCAAGTCAGGCTGCCAACCAGTCACGAGTGGAGTCCCACAGAAATTGGTCCTGGGTCCTCTCCTGTTTGGCATCTACTTCTCAGAAGTTCAGACCAACACGGAGGGACTCTGGCTGACCAAGTTTACAGACAACTGCAATCTGGGAGCCATTATTAACTCCCCAAGTGATGTAGACATCCTACAGAAAGGCCTCACTGAAACCAATGGCTGGTGTCAAAACCATGGCCTTAAGCTTAATGCCAAAAAATGGAAAAAGTTCCCACTAATTACCACATTGATGGGAGCCCACTGAACCTGAAGGTGTTATAAGAGATCTGGGGACACAGGTTAACAGCAACCTCTCCTTCGACCACCACATTGCCACTGTGGTAAGAAAGTCCTTTTATGTGGCACATCTCATTACCAAGGGTTTTGCATCCAGGAAGAAAGAGGTCATCATCTCTATCTACTTTTACCCTCATTAGGCCAGTCATTGAGTATAATGCTCCATTTGGCATGTACCTTACTAGACACGTGCAACAGCTAGAAAGGCCACAAAAGTATCCCATGAAGAGGATCCTAGGCCTTAAACACATGTCCTACATGGACACACTCAAAAACTCCAGCTATTCTTTGTCTCATATCATCTACTAAGAGGTGATCTCTGCTTGACTTACAAAGCCATGTCTGACCCAGCTCTGTTAGAAATGTTACATATAAAGAAATCCCAATCAGCACCACATGCTCCAGAGACCTCAGCCTCATTACCACAATCATCAGAACATGCTGGAGGGACAGGTTTATAACCCAGAGACTGCCCATGCTCTGGAATAGACTTCCCATACATGTCAAGCAGAGCACCTCACTGGCCCTCTAAGAGAAATCATGATGAGTGGATGGGAAATAGAAAGTTCACCCTAGGATCACTCCAGTGGTTCTGTTTGATAGAGGCACTGGGAACTAGCGTCAGGCGGTACGATGCCAGGTCACTTCTGTGGACTAGGCTTGTAAAGGCTCCAGGGCCATTAGCCTAGTACACACTTATGAACCTATGAATAGTTAATGACCTTAGAGCCATGTAGCTCATAACAAATAAATAGCGGCACACTCAGTATATTTTAGGTGTCATATTTCTGAATTCCAATAACCTTTCGGAGTCTGTACAGACTGCCGCAACGTATCTTTATAAACGTTGCTATGATTATAGAGGGCATACATCACTTGTTCTGTAGTTCATTAGAGACATAGAAACAGCCCAGAAAGTAGCAGGAGATCGTTGTTCTACAAAGAAAGCCTAAGAAAGAAACCTAAACATTATAAGCAGTCTATATCCAGAGACAGTGCAAAAACACCTAGAGTATAACCAAATGAGTTCTTGAAGAATGTCTGTTTACAAATGGCAACCACCACAGATTCATAAAGATAAAGTCATATGAGTCTGATTTAATAATAAAGAGAAAGAGAAAGAGAGAGAGAGTGAGATGTGAAGGGATGGCTGGAGAGAGAGAGAGAGAGAGAGAGAGAGAGAGATGTGAAGGGATGGTTGGAGAAGGTGGGGTGAGATGTGGAAGGAATGGCTGGAGAGACAGAGAGAGAGAGAGAGAGAGAGAAACAGAGAGACAGACAGAGAGAGAGAGAGAGAGAGAGAGTGAGATGTGAAGGGATGGTTGAAGAGGGTGGGGTGAGATCTGGAAGGGATGGCTGGAGAGAGAGAGAGAGAGAGAGAGAGAGAGATGTGAAGGGATGGTTGGAGAGGGTGGGGTGAGATGTGGAAGGGATGGCTAGAGAGAGAGAGAGAGAGAGAGAGAGAGAGAGAGTGAGTGAGATGTGAAGCGATGGTTGGAGAGGGGGGATGAGATGTGGAAGGGATGGCTGGAGAAAGAGAGAGAGAGACAGAGAGAGAGAGAGAGAGAGAGAGAGAGAGTGACATGTGAAGGGGTGGTTGGAGAGGGGGGATGAGATGTGGACGGGATGACTGGAGAGAGAGAGATAGATGTGAAGGGGTGGTTGGAGAGGATGGGGTGAGATGTGGAAGGGATGGCTGGACAGACAGAGAGAGAGATTGAGATGTGAAGGGATGGTTGGAGAGGGTGGGGTGAGATGTGGAAGGGATGGCTGAAAGAGAGAGAGAGAGAGAGAGAGATGTGAAGGGATGGCTGGAGAGGGGGGATGAGATGTGGAAGGGATGGCTGGAGAGACAGAGAGAGAGAGAGAGAGAGAGAGAGATGTGAAGGGATGGCTGGAGAGGGGGGATGAGATGTAGAAGGGATAGCTGGAGAGACAGAGAGAGAGAGAGAGAGAGAGAGAGAGAGAGAGAGTGAGTGAAGGACCTGATCATGTAATTACCTGGATTTCAACAAGAATTTAATTTCCATCATATATAAAAGGCTGAATGGCAAGTCATGGAGGGCATGGACTGGACTATCTCTGGTGAGTTAGGTGAGTGGAAAGCTGGCTAGTTAACACATAGTGAAAGAGGCGATACAAGAGAAAGTGTTGCAAACTGAAAATTTAGGGGCCCTATAAGAATTAGTAATCAGCCTGTTCTTTTCAGGATATCTGTCATATATCACTCATAATCCAAGAAGTACTTTGAACCTGATTTACAATGATGCATATGTGAGGATGGAGGGTTGATAGTAATGGATTGTTCTCCAGGAGGACTTAGCATGTTTGGAAAAGTGATCAGGGCAAGTAGTGACCGAGATTCAGTTCCAAAAACAGTAATGTCACTCACTCTGACATGAAAAATAAAATAGGAATACTTTTTTGTTTGTGCATTGTGCATCTGTGTATGTATATATATGTGTGTGTGTGTGTGTGTGTGTGTGTGTGTGTGTGTGTGTGTGTGTGTGTGTGTGTGTGTGTGTGTATATGTAAGAAATATGCAAGTTGCACTGACATCATTTCTGTTTTGCAAATATACTAACATTGTGTTAGTGTACCTCTGCTGTGCTTCCATAACTCTTTAAACTCATAAATCCCTTGAACATCCACCCTTCAGACCTATTGTCTCGTCACCACATTCAATTACTGAAGGGCTGGCGTTGGTCATTGATGCCTTATTGGGTCCTACCATTACCCATGAACCATCATTTATTCGTGATTCTTGGCACTTTTTGACCAAAGTTAATCACTTTATTTCAACACATGGTTTTGATCCCCACAGGCACATTATGGTAACTGTTGATGTGGTGTCATTATATACTTGTATTCCTCAAGAGGAGGGTATAGAAGCTGTGCGGAGTTTTTTGTCAAATTACTATTCTGGTTTTTCTCACAACACTATTTCTTTGATCTGTAGATTCTTGGAGATTATCTTAGAGAATAATTTTTTTCTTTTTGAACAGGTCTTTACCGGCAGAAGAGAGGTGTAGCTATGGGGTCCTCAGCTGCCCCTGCTTATGCCAATGTTGTCATGGCACTCTGGGAGCGTCAATTTATACCATTATTAGTTCAAAAATATCATATTTTGTTTTATTGTCGTTTTATTGATGATTTGTTTTTTATTTTTGATGATTGGCAGTCAACCATTGACGCCTTCCTTATTGAGATTAATTCTTTTTCTTCGTATTTAAAGTTTGTTATTGGTAGTCATGGAATTAATGTCAGTTTTTTAGACGTTAATCTTAGATGGGATTTTGAGGAAAAGAGAATGCACAGTCGTATCTACCGAAAAAAGACTTTTAATAATGGATATCTACATTATAGAAGTGGGCATCCAAAACATGTTATTTCCAATATCCCAAAAGGACAGTTCATCAGGGCAAGTCGTATGACATCTAAAGATTCTGACGTTTTTCAAGAGTTTTGCTTCATTATTTCTCTATTTCTTGATAGGGGTTATCCCAAATTAGATTTAATTCAAACAGCTACTGACATTTATAATAAGCGGGCCAGTCATTATTCACCGTTATTAAGTTTAAATTTGGATAATCTCATTTTAAAGAATACTAACCATAGTGAAACACTGAATCCTAACATTATTTGTTCATTAGAGATGAATTCAGATTGTCAGCGTATTCAAAAAATTATTTCAAAAAATTGGAGAGTTATTAAGGGAAATGCAGAAATGCTTGATGTTTTAGGAGATAAACCTTTGTTTGTTCAAAGGAATCATTTTAATTTAAAAAAGATTCTAGAAAGGCATGATAACGAACCGTGTGGTGTTTTAACTAGTAAGAGGGGAATGAATTGTTGTCAGGATTGCAATATGTGTAGGTACATTTCAACTGGACCATACATTTCAGTGGCCCCCTTTAATAGAACTTTTCCTGTCCCTGGTTTTGCGAACTGCCGTTCTTCGGGTGTTGTTTATATCGCCTTGTGCTCATCTTGCACTGCATTTTATGTCGGTATGACGACTAGGCAGTTAAGAACACGTATCAGGGAGCATTTATATTGTATCAAAACCAGGGACGATTCTAATGCTCTTTTTAAACACAGTTTAGATTGTCATTCTTTTAATAAATTTTTGTTTTCGGTGTTAGAAATCTGTCACAAAGACATGAGGGATGGAGATTTTAAAAATTATCTTCTCCAAAGGGAGACTTATTGGCAAATTAAACTGAAATCTGACTGCCATCCTGGCCTCAATGAGGCCATCAATGTTAAGTGCTTTTTAAAACACAGAAAACTGAAAGTAAATAAAAGCAATGACTTGGTTTGCCTTCATATCACTTAAAAATGTTTTGGTCTCTTTAAGCTGTGTAGTTATTTGCATTCCAATTAATTTCTATGGTGATGTTTTATCTATTTAAACTTTGATTGTTTTGTACTAATTATTCTGATGAAGTCTGTGGACGAAAGCGGATAATAAAGTAATATACGCTATTTCTTTGGTGTGCCCTTCAGTTGTTTTCGCCTTGGTTTGTCTTTTTGTTTGTAACTTGCTTACTTGCCTTCTCTCATATGAACAATATTCATGTGTATCCCTCCATAGCTACCAAATGTCCCTGATTTCGCAAAATGTTACTGACTTTACCTGTCTTTTTCTGGCAAATTGTTGACAGTTGGTCACTGCGTAATGAAGACATTTGAGATTAAGACTATATTCTTCAGAAAACTCATGCTAATGAGCAATGTGTTATTCTAGCAACTTTTCTAAGTACATAAGAGCTATACTTGTTCATGATTCGAGGCCTTTGCTGTTTTTTTTAGTTTTGCCCTGATTCTTGAGCTAAGAAGTTAAGAGCTATGCATCTCTCTCGATAACACATGGAGTGATATTAATATTCTTCTGTGAGCTCCTTAGATTTGAATATTTGTCAGAGAAAAAAAATAGCTTTAAAACAACCAAAAAAAAAAAAATAGCTTGCAGATACATAGTTTTAATTTGGCTTTATTTCTAGCCACCGATGGTAGTGCATGTATCCTAGGCCTTGTACCTGTAGGCTGCTTTGTGCTTTGTTCTCTCAATGCAAACTGTAAATGATAACACTACCTGCATCTTACTTTACAGATGTATTCTTAAGTCTTTTGGGCACCAGTCACTTTTACCTTCTTCTTTTTAATATTTTCATGCTTCTGTTTCCATCATAGTATGCATACACACCAGCATGTCTATTTATCTTAGTCATGCATCATTTCAGATTACATGTCCTCATAGTTTGATGAGTCTACCTTTTCATGGTATAAATTATCCTAGTTTTCCACCATGTTAACTAAATGCTTTTTAAAATATCTCTGGCATATAACAAAGTCTTTTCTGGTAGCTGTTTAGAAGTCTGAAGGTAAGGAGGAAATTACTTTGTTGCTGCATAGCTGAGGATAGAGTTTTATACTTTGAAAGTGATGACGTTTTGAAGATTATACTGTTGCTACTTATATCTTATCAGCATCATTGAATATATCCCAGCAACCATCCCTTAACAATGTTTTTAATGAGTTACTATTTCTTTAGTCTTCATCTTCTGATCTAATTTCATAGACTAAATAACTCTGAAAGACCATTATGTTCTCCAATTACTAGTTCTTTCATCAGTGCTTAGTTAAAAACAATTGGCACTGAACTATACTGAGACTTGATGAGGCAATAAACTTTGGAGAAAAGTGGGGGAGTGCAGTGAATGGAAGTCAGTGGGGCGAAATTTCTCCTAAAGAAGGAAGTGCACATTGGTCTGTTGTAGGCAGGACTACAGGCTTGGACAAACCAAGGTGTAAAGAACTAAATGGAGACAATGTGAAGGGTGGTAGGTCATCACTGTGCTGTAGGCCTTCAGTATTGTTCAAAGACGTTTTGGGTAAGTATGCTGTGGTTTTTGCATATGGTTGAATTTAGTTAAAGAAAAAAAAAACAAGCAAAGTTTAAGAAAATATTGAATACAGGGTATGTGGTACACAGAAGATAGGGCGATCTACAGTAAGCTGTATATAAGAGAGTAGAGTTGGAGAACAGACATGGTTGAGATTGGGCCTGGACAGAGAGTCTGGAGTGAGAGAAGCACAGGGGGATGATAAAAGGAAAAAAGAAAAGACAAAACTTTTGTATGTCTTTTACCCCTTATGCCTGCTAACTACCAAGTGTCTTCTACCTGCTTACCCATTCATTCTGAGTTAGACCCTCATTGCCAGGGTGAGAGCTGAGTGATGGATGTCTGTCATAGATGATCTTCCCTTTTTCTTCTTGAAAGTCTGTTTACCAGCCAGACATTCATGAAATACTGTGATGACAACTTGATGGCATGGGCATGTTCCAGTATGCTAGTTGAAATGTAGTTGCTGTGTTTTCTGAAGCTTGGTGAACTCAGATATCCAGGTCCATCTGCTGCAGATAATGTGCCAGTCATACAGCAGATCAGACTGCCTTCCAACTCCCGGGATGTGTGAGTCCTCACTGTCTCTTGCCATTTGGTCTCTGATCATGTGGATGTCAGTCAGAGTTTCTTCTTTCTGTGCCATGGAGGCACCAAATGAAGACAATAATGATCTGAACTTAAAGATGTGATGATGATGAGGAAGAACAGCAGGGGAGACCAGAGAACAGAGTATATCAGGGTAGCAATACAAGAGGCAGAGTGGGGTTGAGACACTGACATGGGGCAGATAAGAAAAGAAGTAGCAGTCAGAGAGAATGGGAGAAAAAGTAACAGAGCATGGAGGAATGATAAGTGGGGAGCAAAAAGAGAAAGATGAGTCTGACATGGACCTAATATGGAAGTGGTGCTGGAAGAAACCAGAAAAATAGCTAAGAGATAAAGAAGAAAATGTTGTCTTAAGAGTGATGAAGTAGAGAGACAATGAGTGAGTATGGCATTGTGTCTTGGACAACTCCTTCAGGACCAGAAAGGGAGGAAAGGAGGGATGTATGAAGTGAAGGAATATAAAGAGACTCAAATGGCAATGAAAGCAAGACAGAAAGGGCAGAGATAGTGAGAAAGATGTAAAGGAAATGGTAATGCTGCAGTATTGGTCATGTTTTTATCGGATTTGACAATGACCATAGCATATAACAGTGTTCTTGTTTCTTATCATGTTTCTGTATTTTCCACTGGCTTTTCCATCACACTGACATCCATCTGTTGTAGTTGTAATCTCAGATTGATCTTCTTGTGGCATTCTTTGATCATTATAGGCCACTTACTCCATTAACTCAAAACAGTCACTTAATCTATGCTTCTGAAATTGTTAGGCCTAAATTAGGGATAATACCTTTATTGATTGGGTTGGCACTCTTTGCATAAATCGACTTCTGTCAAAGTTTCTAGAATTTTCCTCTGTTTTTTTTATCTTAGATAGGGGCATATCCCATCTCACTGCTATAAAGTCAGGCTTATTAATGAGCATTGTTTTCATGTTTTCCATCCACTAGTCCTAACTCTGAACCAGTCAGCATACTTAGCTCCAGCAGCTGTTGGCCTGTATCCCATGGTACTCCAGCAACATCACTGACTTCTTGGCCTGAATATCTTTTCCATCCACATAATTATTAATCTCCCTCACATTGCATGCATTTTATATCATTCAGAGTATACACTGACAGCTAGCAATCACTTTCATTTATCCTGTACTTTCTGTATAGTTTGAATCTTAGTATCTCTAAATTCATTGTCACCTATACTTTTGTTATGCCTGTGATGTCTACATCTCTCTCTGTACTATAATAATATACATTGGACTCATTTTATACCTAGGCATCTGTTTTTCCCTTCCTGTATGTTTTACATTATCTTCTTACAGTATGATGTCATCTGTCTCGCATGGTTCCTTTCACACATTTTATGTAAAAAGAGTCTTGTTTAATTAATTTTATATTAACATTTTGACAATATCCTTTCAGTTCAGACTTAGACACACAATTAACAAAAACACTGATTTATGGTAATTAAAATGATATTCTATTTTCTTGTGCTGGAAATCTGAGCATCATGACTGTAGTTTCTGTTCATTGTCATTATAATGCTTTTTTAGTTATACACATGCCAGAAATGAAACAGAGCATTCATTAAAGCAAACTCACACTTATTTGTATACTTGCTGAGACATGTTTCCAATGCAATGATAACACTCCCCCAGGGTTTAGTGCCATTCATGCCTTTATACTTTGGGAAACTGCAACAAGTATCTATATTTGTTCAAAATGCTATTATTTCACATCAAATTGCCCACATTAAGATGGAGTTCATGGAGATCCAAATCACCCTTAACAAATCCAGCTATTACTGCATTGCTAGCTACAGATCCCCATTAATGCCACCTAAAGATCATATAAATTACCTAACCAATATTGAGGCATTAAATATCAAACAAAATACCTTTGTACTAGGAGATTTCAATTACCCATGCATTGATTGGCACACATACACCTCTAAAAATAGACATGCTCTGTGTTTCTTAGATTTTATTTATAGCAATGATCAGGAGGAAATTTCAATACTACCCATTACAAGCTCTAATATCCTCGATGTGGTTCTTACAAACCTTGTACTTGCCTACACCCCACCATGCATCTCCTCATCCCTGATTAAGTCTGACCACAAACCAGTTATCTTCTGTCAGGTCTAGTGGTACCATCCCACCACCAAATTAGACCATCTTTAGGGACATCACCAATGCAAACCTACTTCAGCTTGTAGAAGACCCATGCAAACCTCTCAATAATCCCTCACAGATGGACCCGACTAAGAGGTTGCTTCATTCACCTCTGACTTTTACCAGGACCTGAACAGTTATACAGAAGAGTCAGAACACATCCACTTAGTGTCCCTGGTGGCTTGTCTGTGGTATTTATTTATTTTATTTATTTATAATTCTTAATCTACATGGGCCTTTTTCAGACTTAGCCTGAGAGGACTGTCTTGGTTAAGTGACTTACTCAGAATCACAAAGTAGGTAAATTGAGACTGTGAGAATCAAACTTTGGACTACAGGAAGCACCTCACTTGCATCTTTATTCAGAAGGCTGTTTTGTATTTGATAATGTAGAGGATTATGACTGGGTGACTAGTCATAAGCAGCTTGTTATGGGTTCAAGACATGAACGTCAAGATATTCACCTCACAAGATAAGCTCAAGAGGTGAATCTTGGCGTCCATGACAATAACTGATAATAACCAGGTTATGATCATAGAGACTCACTCATAATTCCTTGTAGTGCATGGAGCTTTACCATCTCCCATGTACTACAATAATTAGAGAAAAAACAGTGCAGGAGTGCTAGATGTATTACAGCTTTGACATCTGTGTCACACTTATAGCTGTCAGTGTCACATAGATAGTGGACATCACGGAAGAATGCTGAAAAATTCAAAGAAGTTTAAAAACCTGTTAAACACTTCAGGTTGAAATTAAGTATTTAACAAGTTTTAAATTTATTTCCACTTTCTGCTTCACTTCTGTGATGGCTATAGACTGTTGTTAATGCTCCAACATGAGCAATGTTGTCCTGGAAAAGAAAATGGTCACTGTAAATATGTTCATAGTTAGTAGTACTAGATATGTGGGGGAGGGGAGCAAGGGAGGCTGAAAGAGGGTAACTGTAAGGGATGTGGAATTGGTGGTAAGGAAGATGGCAGCAAATTAGAAAAAGAAGGAAAAGAAAGAAGAAAGATGTAAGGATACATAAAAGGGGAAAAAGGGAATGGAAAATTAACTACAATACTGTGGAATGTGCATGGTCTAGGCAAAAAGGTAAAAACAGAGGAGCACAAGCTTGCAAATTGTTGCACTGCAAGAAACATGCATGACACATGAGCAGTATAAAACCTTAAAAGGGGAGACAAAGGCATTGGCAGTATGGCTAAGGCAACAGGAAGTAGAGAAGGGGTACATAAAATAAAAATAAGATAGAAGGTAAGAGTTGGATGTCATTTACAAGAAATACTGGAGGAGTTTAGGATATATTACCAATTATACAATGACCCCCCATTAATATTCCAAAATGTCCACACTGATTGGTCAGCATACACGTTGTAAATCAGACTTATACTAATGGAAAAAGGTCCGGTCGCCCGGACTTTTTCCATTAGTATAAGTCTTTTTTTACAGCAATGGAGAACGCAAGATCTCCGTTGCTGTTTAGACACTGTCTCGTTATGTTAAAGGAGTTTAACATAGTGAGACAGTTTTAAAAAAAGTAACGGAGATCTTCCTTTCTCTCTTGCTTTTTTTAAAGCTGTCTCGCTATGTTAAATGGATTTAACATAACGAGACAGCTTTAAAAAAAAGCAACGGAAATTTCCGTTGCTTTTTTTAAAACTGTCTCGCTATGTTAAACTCCTTTAACATAGGAGACACTTTGTAAAAAGCAACAGAGATCTTGCTTTCTCAGTTGCTTCCACCCACAGCTCTGATGTACTGCGTAAGCATACGCATGCGCAGTACATCAGAACTGCTGCAGAATACCAGACAGCTGCGAAAGGGCAACAAGGAGGCATTATACAATGCCATTATTTAAGAAAAGTAAGTATTTTTTTCTTAAATAATGTCATTGTATAATAGTAATAACCCACTTTTGGGTGTGGGTAATGCTGGATTTACCCACGGTTGTCTTTGTTTGGCCACTCGGACTTCGCCCTTGTGACCAAATCACACCAATCGTGGGTAAATCCAGCATTACCATCACCCAGGCGTGGGTTGTTGCTATAATATTACCTAGAACTAGAGGAACAGAACAAGAATAAAGGAATGAAGAGGAGTGGCTAGAACAGGAAAAGGAAAGGCAAACCTTAGAAGATGAAGAGAATGATTGCTTGACTAAAGCAACAGATAAGGAGGAAATAAGAAATGTATGGGGTGATATGAAGACAGGAAAACACCTGGCAGTGACAGCAACCCTCTAGAAGTATGGTGCTACAAAAGGAAAACATCTTACATATATGTGAAAAGTTATTTAATGGAATTTTAAGGGGCAACCCTCATGTGGAATCTTGGATTGAAGCAGTCATAGTGGTAACACATAAAGAAGGAAATAACCAACCATATCCAGAATCATACAGACTCGTAGCAATACTAAATCATGATTATAAATGTTTCAGGCAGATCTGGGTATTTAGGTTAGGTAGGATTTTTCATAAAATGAAGCACTCGGACCAAACAGGAATTGTGGGAGGAAGGAGGGCAATTGATAACTGCTAAGAACATTATTAATAATAAATGATGCCCAGGAAATTAAACAAGAGTTGACAATGATCTCACTTAATTCAGATAAGGCATCCACAAGGACGACTGAGACTATTTATTTAAGGAAATATTTACCTGAAGAATGGATTGGGGATGATAAAAATGATGTACAGTGATGCTATATCCAGCGTGAAAGTGAGAATAAGGCTGTCACCAAAAAAAAAAAAAAAAAAAAGGGATGAGACAAGGATGCCCACTCTCTCCTCTGCTCTTCACACTATATGTTGAGCCGCTGGCAGAAGAAATAAGTCTAAGATATGATGGCATGACTGAGAGGAAGAAAAAACAGCCTCATGTATGGATGATGAGGTCTATATTATTTCATTGAACCCCTACACCCCCGCTAATTATATATACCAACTCCGAGATCGAACTACAGTAGGGAAAGGGCAAATTTCATGATCCCCACCATAATGCAATCTCAGTCAGAATGGTTCGATGAATGACATGTTTGACAAAATGCCATCCGAAATGCCTTTTGATGATGTGAAAAACTCACCTCTCCATGACTACAGCATTCATCTCTAACCAGGTTCAACAGTTACCTCAGCAACTGACTGATGGTAAAATGAGAAAATGGCAGATGTGCATTTGTCTCAGTGGACATGAGGGTCCCTCAG